>NC_090925.1:1113475792-1113778822 GCF_040938575.1 Ambystoma mexicanum
ACATGTGAATGGAGGCAAATCAGACAGTCATCATGAGGATGTGAAATGAGAATAAACTCAGTACCACTCTAGAGCGTGGCAATGTACATAGGAAGGAGCTGCAAGCAAGGTGTGTTGGTTGCGTGATCAGTAACGGGTGAATCATGTGGTCCGGCAACTAGGCTAGGCCAAGTAGACCCATCTATGGAAAAGCCACTTCAATCACCTACAAAGAAGCTTGTGATTAAATATAAAGAAAACCTTGTGTGATCTGAAATTAAGGAACTGAACTCTATGACATTGGTGAAAGGTAACCAAACCAGAAGAGCTGGGAAGTATCCCAAGGAATTGTGTTGTTTTGGCAAGATGAAGACTTGAAAGCTTGGGGAAGAGGACTCCTTTTTGTACTGTGAACTAGTTTGCACCTTGCGGAAAGGAACCCCCTTTCCAATGCAAGAGCTGGAAGAAGCTCTTTACTTTTATTTGAACACTTCTACTTTTGATGCGGACATCCCTACACATTGTATACAAATAGATGTGAGGGCAAGTATAGGTGTTGGACAGACAGACATTTGATTTGGACTTCCTGACAGACGATCCTTAGTTTCATTTAGGTAGGGAAATCCCACCTTAGCAAAGGGCAAGTTAGGCCTTTTTCCAACCCTCCTTTTGGTTTAAAAAAAAAATGTATAACCCAAACTTTTTTCAGTTGTCTTTGTCTACTTCCTGATGCCTTCACAGTACTTACATGTTTTTGGCACTACTATGACCAACATTGCGGTCACACGTCTTCTGAAGTCAGTAGGGAGCATGGATGCGCTGCTTTTCAAACTGTGATGGACAACCGCTTTACCTCTCTTACTTCAGATAGCCGGTTCTTGATTTAGACAGGGTACCTTCCCACCCATTGTTCCAGACAGATTCTATACTTAAACTCCAAATATAGGTCTTTGCCCAGTTTCAGACAACACAACATCAAAATACATTGATGCAGTCACTGGTGTTCATCAATCCAAGATTTTTCGATGAGCTCTTCCCTCTGCATCTGCTCTGTGAGCCCCCTAGAGTATACGGGCACTCCGGCTAGCTCTCCCCACCGATGAAATTGTTCCTTCTTGGGCCCTGGGGATCACCGGGAAGTGCGCCCGGTGGCACAGGTCCAGCCGCATAGCAGCGGGATCTGACGTCTAAGGCACCAGATTGTAGTGGGAAATAATTCTGGTGGATTAACACTTTATTAGCTAAGCAGTAATCAAACAAATAACCAACAGCAGCACAAGACTTTGGAGCAAGTGAATCCCCCTCCCTCTCTGGTCCCGTCTCTTTTACTCCCAGGAATACATGATTGCCAGTGGAAGGGGGGTGGTCTCACCCTGGCAAGGTCACACCTTGCAACTTTAATTGCTGACAGAGACAACCCCTTGTACCGTATTTAGATGCCAGCTGCATTCAGCTGCACTTGTTATTGTTATCAGTAAAAGCAGCTCAGCGCAAGGCATTTCGCCAAGATGAGTATACTCCCTAAAACGTCGCCCTCGCCTCAAGGCAGGCGAGAGGTCTAGAAATATGACATCCGCCCGCTAAAGCTGCCTTTCAGTAAAAGGCGAGAGCAGGGGACACACTTAGGTATGCCAAAACTGATGTGTGTCAGAAGCGTGAACAGTGAAAGCAATCATTCTCAAAAAGGTGTAAAGAGAGATGTTCTATGGTCGACATGCGTTCTACTGTCTACCTTTATTGCAGGCTAGAGACAGTGGTTTAGACATGGCATAATACATGACAAGCAGAATATATGGTCACTAAATGATAGGGTAACAGGGGAGTACTTGTATGATCAAGCCTTATTCAATTCCCCCCACAGGCTCCAATGTGATATGGCATAACAAGTATCTGAGTCCTCTAAGACATTTTGGATGCATGAGTACTAACCAGACTAACAAGGAAGTATTGTAATAGTGTGTTAGCCCAGAAACCCCTCTACCCATCCTCAACCTCTTTCCGGTTTCACCAATTCCCCCCTTTACCTGTCCACAGCCTATACGCAACCCACTTCCAACAATTGGTTGCCTTGTGGGTGACCTGGTTGTAAGATCAGGCGCCCCGTGACCACCAATAAGAGAGGGCTGGATCCCTGTGGCTTATGTGGTTATGCGGAGGGTGTGACCAACACAGCTTGTGACCACTTTACACTTACATACATACATGATCCAATGCAAGAGTAACTTTCTTCCAACTTTGATGTCATGTGTTTCATTTTATTTTCATGTGTTGAGATAATGCATTTTCAGTCAGGTCCCTTCCAGACTGCCTGATGAGATGGAACAGGGAGCAACAATGTTCCAGAATGGCAGCAAGCAGTGAGTTATCCATTAGGCACCTAATACATTTAAACATATTTTGATTTGCTTGACTCATGTATTTAATTGTTGAGGCAAGCATGTTTCGAATGCATGAGACTATGCCTAAAACACAGATTATAGTCTGGCCCCTGAAGAGCAGACAGATGTATGGCACAAACATGTAAAATAAACTACCTCTAAAAAGAAAGGTCCTGTTGTGGAAGTAAGCCGTAATTAACATTTAAAGCATAAATGGCAATACAAAAACAAGAGCATTAAAAAATGATTTAGACATAAAATGCAGATTCTTAAAGAAAATATTTTATTTTGTTGCTTACTCAATGAACTTAAAATATTTATCATAATTTTTACAGAGTCAGCCAAAAGTGCAACATATTGTTTATGTGAACTACAAGTATCAGAAACGTACCAACTTTATCTGAAACGTCTTTTTCAAATGCAGTTAATCAATTATTTTATATCTGTGCCGCTATGTCCATTCAAGGAAAATACAAACAACATTTATCATGAAAAATCATCAAGCCTGAACAGACGAAAGAAAAATATTTATGCATGTCCCCATCAAATCTCTCAGCACAAAGCTATTTTATGGGGAACGCAACTGTTAAACATTTGTATCCAAAATAACTACTGATCTGACTATTGTTATGTACTTAATGCTCCATTTTTATCAAACAGAAGTATTGTCTAACCAGAATTAGTTACTTACTCGATTTCCCTTTTACTACCCTATGTTACTTGGTTTTAAGAAAGCAGATTCAAGACAACCAAACCCAGGCTAGGTCAACATTTTAAAGTCCTAAACTACAAAGCAACGGGTGCTAAAAAGAACAATGGAGTTGATCTTATCTTAAACAGACTATTGTAACAATTGTCCCACAAGTTGCTTCCCCATGCACAATCGCAAGAAAACCCATGTTTTGAATTAAGAAAGTCAGTACTGCAGATACATGTTTTTAAATTGTATATTTAGATGACACTCCAGCTGATTCAGATCATGCCCGGAGCATGGCCACAAGGACGTGCAGCTACAATGGCATTATGGATTATTGAAAGGAGAGGTCTGTCGAGACTTTTTATTTTGTTAGGAAGTAATAAACATACCTTTCTACATTCCCAAAGGAAGTATGAATCATTTGCAAAGCGATGTTCATCTGCTATGGGAGACTGAGGCAGTAGTGTGGGAAAGCCACCAATCAAAAATACATATTTTCAATATTATTTCCCTTTAAACTGGAGACCCTGCCAAAATGCCTTTCCTAATCATGGAATGATAGTTGGTAGCCAGTAAGTTTCTATGATGCGACAAACTGGTCTGTACAGAGAGGAGACAAATACAGCAGTTAACATTCATGTTTACCAGGGTAATGGAACTACTTTGCACTTTTATTTCAACTCAATTTTCTAACAAACAAAGCAGCCTGTCTAAAATAAGATAATCCTATGGGCAGCTCCAACAAGGGTAGCCACACAACTGCTGCACATCAGACATCATACTTAAAGGGAAAAGAACGGTTTAGCCCTTTTAAGAATAATTTAGAGCACACTGCAAGCTAGTTTGAATAACCAGGGTCCTCTTTCTACATTTGTGCAAATTTTATATGACTATGTGGCGACGTCATGTATGTTTAAGCCATGTCTTGCCAGTATTGAAGTAGGTCGTGCTTTGAGATCTAAGTCATCAATAAAAAAATGAGCATCAAATACTGGACCTCTGGGACCTCCATTTCAAATAGTAAAACCAAAGATTATCCTGGCAGGTTTCCCATTTTCAAGCATTAGATACACAGTAACAATTGCCTCTACAAATGGTACTGGTTTATGTACTTTTGAGGTTAGAGTTCTTTTGCCATTCTGATCAAGTCATTGCATTCTTTGTTTTCATTAAAGAGATTCGAAGGCGGCTGCTTCAGGGAGCAGTTAGTGAAATTAAAATCATGGTGAAACTTCTGATTTGGTGGCAGCAGGTTGGGCCACGTGTACTTTAGAACGAGCCTGCCCTTTACACATTACAAACACATTGCATGAAACGTAAATCATGATCTCAAAGTGGAATTTGCATACGCACATTAGACTTGGGTAAATAGAAGAATTGCCTTTAAAAGACGGTGGTTTCCAGCTTCATGATCATATGTTTTTAATGCAAATAATCTCCTCTGCTAGCCCTTGAATAAAACAAAAAAACCTCGGACATTGAGGAATAAGTCGAATTTCAGAGTAAACAAAATGAACAGAGCTCCCTTTGAAATGCACATAATCCAAGACTTTTGGCTGAGGCTGATAATCTTGACAGGGTTACTTGGAGCAACAACCACTAGGTTTCCTAGGGCTTTTCATGGCATTTGGAAGATTTAACTGCAGTGTACAGCTAATAAATGTCCAAATAATAACAAACTATAATGTCCTGGGGTAGACAAAACGTATAATTGAGAACTACGGGAGGGGCAGGGCGAGTCTCATGGAGTTTATTTTCTCCACAAAAGAGAATCATATACTTTTTCAGCATTGTTTTAAAATCATATGGTAACATTCCTTTTTTTAAAGTAACATTTTGTAACATTCCTTTTCAAGATAAATATTAAACAAAATTAGGTTATTTCAAATATGCAAGTTCAAATCGACAGAACTTTCTTTTTTTTAAAAAATATATTAAATTCAGATATGCTTACAAATAAAATACTAAGTATTCCGTGTATGTTATTAGACTAGATGTATACACAATACATAGGTGTGGTAAAAATGCAGGCCTCAATGCGGATGTTCGTTTGCGTACACCAGGTAGAGTTACTCAATAGATGTGGACATTTTTACACACTGGACGACAAAGGCTTTAGTAGCCTTGCATGTATTACTACCTTCAAACCTAAGCAGTCATACATTTTACAATTGTGTGTTAAACAGCCAAGCCATCTCTTGTTAGAAGCGAGGTTAAAAGGGCACATGTATTCCAATAGGGCAATCTTGTTTTATGAAATTCAGAAAACATAATAATCTAAAGAAACTACTTTCAGTGATGGCAACCAGATATGCTCTTCAAACCCAAACATGTTGCTCAGTGCACAATTATGCATCAGTTAATCTTTTATATGCAGAGTAACTGTCAACGAAGGAACTAAATGCAGTCAACTGTGAGAACTTAAACATTTGTTAATAAACCTGTATGCCAATAGATCATAAACCTATAATGAACATTCCGGTTTGTAACAAATGTATTAGACAATAAGATGCTTGTCTGCAAAAGACCTTTCCAACCTAAAGAAAAAGAAGAAACCAATGTATATTAGGAGGGCCAGAAACAGGAGGGAGAACCCTTAAAAGAAATAATACTATCCACTGGTAGCTTAGAGTATTCAATACATATCTTGTTTTTTTAATGCTCCCACCCGATCTGTTTAAAAACGGAAGAGTGAAGATGCAGTTCTTTCTGAAAAGGGAACTTCAATATTTGTCTCAGCAAGCTTGTGTCTTCATCTGTAGGTTGTGAGACGAAAGAAACTTAACAGAAGATGTGGCACTTGTTGACAGAACAATAGGAACAGAGATGAGGACTAGATGTTCTCTTTAAA
The DNA here is from genome assembly GCF_040938575.1 of Ambystoma mexicanum. Lineage (NCBI taxonomy): Eukaryota > Metazoa > Chordata > Amphibia > Caudata > Ambystomatidae > Ambystoma > Ambystoma mexicanum. The sequence goes on from NC_090925.1 coordinate 1,113,481,698, forward strand.
GCACTAATCTAGTGGCAAAAGCAAAACATTTGTGAGCTTGAAGGCTTCATACATTCACACCCTGTTCCACTATCACACATCTTAAAGAAGTGCTTTTTGATTACTGCAGACGCTTTTAAGAATGCATATCTAACTCAAGAAAAGGGTTAGCAAACAAGGTAATGGGGGAGTTGTCGAGCAACTCGAGGAACAGCACCCATGATATTTGAGGTGAAATATAAAGATTACCAGTATTTTTTGTTCATCTTAATATTTTTTACATATGTTGTACAGGTCTCAAATGTGCCCGTCTTGTGAGTTTGCCAATGATTTTGAGGTGCATGCTTAGGCTTTATGTTCTGATTGGATTAGACACCATTACATTTCCTATTGAACCATGTACTTTTCTCTTGATCATGCAATAATTTGAAACAATAAAACATGGCACAGTAACATACTTTTTGGATGATGCCAGTAATTGTTCAAAGTAAAGCTAATGAACCCGGTCATTGTTCTTTTTACAGAAGATGAATGTGGGTTCCAACATTATACCAAAAACCAGTTGAACATTACAAACGTGGTTGAGTGGGAGTGTAATGTTTGCAAGCAGAGCTCGTTTGATTGGATGGGACACTGGAAATCTTCCACTCCCCACTAATTGGATGCAACATGGGCAAACCACAATGCTAGGTTGCCCAAACCTTGCGTGTGCCTAGTGAGCTTGTTAGTGCGATTCTCATTCAACCCTGAGTTAGTCCATATATGGTGCCAACTAATTGGTGTTTATTTGTGTGTGGGTGAAATTGACATCTGACTCCTGGATCCAGGAGTGCTACCTGCAACAGTACATCCCTCCTAGACCTGGTTGCAGACCAGGCACCCAAGAAAAAAAAGATGTAACCCTCTGTTACAACATTCATTTGTCAACTTAAGATCTCAGGCAGATTATATGCACATCATAAACACGTGCTATACAAAATAATGTAAAACAATGTGGCTTTGCTAGCCAGGTTCAACATGTTTCTCTAAAACTGAGAAATAAAGAGTGATCAATATGCAAGAAAGAAAGGTATGCTTCCTACCACAGATGTGCCTGATATAATAAATATTATACTTAAAACAGCCATTCATTAACCTCTTTAAATAACGAATAAAACATAATGGGATTTACAAAAACATGTCATTCCTTTTTTGCCACATTCTATTTTGTGCCTACCATCGTCAACCTATATATTTATATATACACATGACAAATTAAATAGTCCTTTCATTCAGATATGAAGAAATGCCTGGCGTGCTGCTTCAGTGGCATGAAGAACTGGCTAAGCATCCTGCATGATTAAAGCATGATTGCGGGAAAATAATACTCTTGACAGAAGACCAGTCATTCATGTGCTCATTAGTGTTCCAGCTTTACTAGCATCACTAAATGTCATCAACGGCATCCCACGGGTCTCCATCCGCCTCCAATGCATGAAACAACCTGGAAGATCAAGAAATTTAGCATTGTATGCTTGCAATTAAGCTACTAATTGAAATATTTGGATTTTTTTCTTTTTCACCCAAATTGCATTGCATTCTTGAACTTGAAATCCTGCATTGTTAATTGGAAAAGTAAATCTGGAATCCAAGTTGAAAAACCAATTTTTAACGTTTCCGGTGCAAACAGTTAGATAAAAGACCTACAACTTTCTTTGTGCAACCTACGAAAAGCCACAACTTTTCAAAAAGAAGAACATGGCTTCTTACTATTCAAAACAGAAATACATTTACTGCTATATTCCATGTTTGTGCTATTTGTGAAGGCTAATTCGAAGGGGAATTCCTGTTGCAAAAAGGGATAACATTTTTCAGCCAACCAAGCATTTAAGAGAAGACCAACCTCCTAAATCATCAGGTAACATCACGTGCACAAATGTAGCATTTGAATAATATAAAATAGACTGTTCTCCTGATAACAAAATTGTAAAGTGCAATGCATCATCTCATTTAAAACCAACCAAGTGAATGGAGGCCTAATTGTTACACTGGCAGGTTTTTCTAATTAAGCAAGGACAAGTCAATGAAAACAGGAAAAAGTGAACAAAAACATTTATGTCTGTGGACAGTCAACTGATATGATTATATAATATAAGCTAGAGAGGCAGATCGTAAAAGCTGCTCTAGCATTATATGTAGCAAGAATGCAATGAAGAAAATGAGGACTGGATGATATACATTTGAAATGGGACACCTTGACAGCTCTGCTGCCAAGTAAAATCAGACACTAATCTCACAGAGTTTCACTGTGTAGTTAATGATAACAGCTAGCTTTTAACGCACTACCTTTTCTCTAGTACAGTGTGAGTAATTGCACAAGTACTGGTTTTGAATTTGCATTTTGGTACTTGTAGTTTTGCTTTTACTAGAACCCAAGGAACCACGAAATTCCTTATCAGATTACAAGAATCCAGAAGGTATTATTGAGGGTTAAGCATTGCATCAAAATATTTGCTAAAAACAGGAGAAACCTTTGTTGGCAACAAACCAGGCTAAATAACCTGTCCTGTTCTATGTGATAGCGTTCATTGGGGTCAAGAACAGAGTCCCGATTCTTTGGTGGCTTCTGCAGAACTCCCTTCTCTAAAAACCCTATTATTAAATAGTTATATAATAGTAGACCAATGCATATTTCTCCTTCGTAAAGGTTATGTAAAGAGTAAATGTTCATATATATACTGCGTGGACTATGTGAGAAACCTGAGGGTATTCTCCTAGTTAGAGCCCAGGAATTCCTCATCTAGGTGGCCAGGACACGGCCATCACTGTTGGATCCAGTTCCTGGGCGTGGACCACTGGGGGGAGGATCACCTGGGTGTGGGAAACCAGGGTTATGCTAGGGGGACTATCCAAGGTGAGGCGCAGTATTATACCGAGGAAGAAGGCGAGGGGGACAAAGTCCCTGACGCTTTCCTTGGTTATTCCACTTCTATCACCCTTACAACCAAAGAAGCTCCCTTAATCAAATACAATCGCCCCTACACCTCTGGTAAACAAACTAGGAGCCGAAACCCTGATACACCCGGAACCTACCTCTCTCAGAATCCCTGCCTTCCTATATCCTACCCGAATACTCCCAGTTAGTCTTCTTCCCCTTATTTCCCACACTCCCAACCTGCCCAGATAAAACACTACAGTTCCCACAATCCTCCTTTTTATTTTATAATAAAAACCCTGGTCATTCCCGTCCATTTCAAAATCCCTCTAAACCGAGGGCTGTAAGTCCATAGAACACTTGTTTCCCCATCCTACCCTGTAGGAAACTCCGACACTTCAAACCTTCCCCTTTCCGACATGAACATTGTTTTACCGCCCGGAAGATAACAGACTTATAATAAAACTGTTTACCTGACATGTCCCGACACAACGGTCAGGCAAAGTCAGGTAATTGACTTAAATCACACAACTGACGGTCGTCCCTTTTCCCCACAGGGATAAAAGGTGGAGCGAGAGAGCACAGTACGAGCACAGCAGACAGCACGACGAGACGGCTAACGAGGTGCGGCAGTTCAAGAGAAGGAGAAAGGCGCCAAGAATCGAGAGGATACTGATGAGAGAAGTGAGTTTGCCCTTTTCGTCTCAGACCTGCAGAACCTTCGAGGAGAAAGACATAAGACTGCGAACAAAGTGTCTTGCAGCAGATGTCAATGGTACATGGGGTAAGCCTATGCAGATAAGCAGGATCGAGGGAAGCTCCCGTGCCCATTGTACCGGACTTGACTCGAGAGAAGAGAAATGGCAAGTGGTTCATCAAAGCCGGTGAGATGAGGGGAGAACCAATAAGAACCAGGCTGCATTGAGAGAATTGCAAAGTGGCAAGTTTGAACTATGTTCAGTGAACTGAAAGAACGGTAAACAGTGTTCAGGGGAGACCAGCTGCAGAGGGGAAACCAGCATCATGCGGGTGCTAACTCACGAGACTCTGGTCGATTGCCATCTGAGAGAAACTACAGATACTAGAAGGCCAGCGGATAGGTCAAAGTTTTCATACTGAGGGTCAAGCAAAATCTATGTACAATCAAAAGCCTTCTATCTACAAACTGTGTGAAAGAAAGGAAGGAAGGTGAATCCCGCAAGCAACTGTGAATATGAAGTTAGCAAGAGTGAACCCAACCGAGGGATGCTGACGAGAGGGGCAAAGTCTAAAGTCCAGAGAAACAGGATGTTGACAAACGTGAACCCGGCTGAGGGATGTCCACTATGAACTGTTTGAAAAGACATTGAGAAAACAAGGGACGTGAATCCTGCTAAAGAGAAGAGAAGGGTCTGAGCCCGACCGAGAGAGATCCGGCTGAGATATGAGAAGGGTCCAAGCCTGACCGAGTGAGATCCAGGGGTGAATCTCTCACCCAAGTATTGGCAGCTAAGAGGGGTTTGAGCCCGAATGAGGCAGATCCAGGGGTGAATCGATCATCCAAACTTAATTTGAGAAAAGAACTGAAATATATAATTGTGAAATACGATACGTGGAGGGTCAGTGCCCAAAAGAGGGGGACCCAGAGGTGAAGCCATCACCCCACGTGGCCTGTGGCTAAGAGTTGAGAAGGGTCAGCGTCCAGGAGAGGGGGACCTAGGGGTGAGCCCATCACCCAGCGAACATTGGAAACTGAACTTCATTTGGATGTTAAAGGAACCTTTGCTTTTGTTATTTGAACAGGTCAGGCCCTCGAAGGCAAGAGACTTTCAAAGGAAAGAATACTTGGCCAATGATGGTCCTGAGAGCTGCAATTGGAACGGTCATCTCGTGCGGGAGAAGCCAGAGACTGCACTGTGCTCCAAACTCCCATCTTACCCCGTGCTCAAAACATAAGGAAGGGATATCCAGACTATCACCTACTGACCTATTTGAGAACACTTCTTTCTTTTCCTGAAAACTATCCCACACCCATTTTTGTATTAGTTTTAAATGTTGACAATAGGTTCCTTAGTATAGGCCCTTTTTATTTGACAACGCCAAAAAGACTGCCTTAGTTTCATTTGATGGGTGACGCTTGCACCCATCCTAGATTTAGGTTTAGATTAGGCATTTTTCCAACCTGCGTACAGCATTAATTGTTCAATAAACACCCTTGAACTGTGATCACTTGTGTCTGTCTTGCTTGTTGCCACCATGAGGTCCTCACAACTAACCCTTGCTGCATGTTGTCATACGTTACGTTGTACCTTTTTACCTCCATACGACCCTTTCAAGAGCATAACCTTCACTGCTATCATATTGTTATACATGGGATAATCAGAACGTACAGGAACATTCTGCAACCTGTGTGGGGATGTATCTTCCTGATCTCTAAAACTTAGGGTGTAGGAACATTCTAACAGTGTGGACTTTTCCTCAAGATCTAAAACTGAAAATGGGGCGTATACGAGAGTTGGGAAGTTTGTGGTCGTATACTAAATTGTTTTCCCAAAAGGGATGGTTTGGGGTTGTTGCATCAGGGGAAGCCAGTCGAAAAGCAAGAATTTAGGGGTGTGTAGGCCAATGAACATTATTTCTGTTTTACTTGTGCTTAAAGGTTGTCATCATTGGTACATTTCTGGATGTTTTGTCAATCTTTTGATTACCACAGTTAGGGTTTAGGTTAGGCAGTATTTGAAAGTTATTTGCATACATTTGGCAGATGGGGGGTGCCAGTTTGGATTCAATTTGCTAGGGGTCATCACATACACATGATATACTTCTGGGAGATGCAAGCATAATGCATTTATTTTTCATGGTCACTTTCTTCGTTTGCACTTTATTTGTGCAGTTTTCATCATTGTCGTTTTCCCGCATTTTTCTTTTTTTTAAAACATGTTTTATTGATTTTACAATATGACAAATATTAATCAACTATTTCATAACTCCCACCCCCCCCCCAATAAGCTCCATGTTCCCTCACTCCTCCATCCCTCAGTGGTGTGACTCGTTCCATTGTCCGGGTTGTGGAAAATTCTTACAAGAAGTCCAGTATTCTGATGGTGTGCAGGCACCATTGCAGCATGTAGCCACTTTGTAGGTAGGCCAGGATTTGACAACAGTCTTTCTGAAAGGCTTCCGATGCTCCCTGGATTTTGTACGCCATCCAATCCAGTGACACAAATCGCCATACTTTCTGCAGCCAGTCATATGTCGTTGGTGGGCCTTTTTGCTTCCAATGTTGGGCTATCGTCAGCCACACCGCTATTATGATCATCACTCCCCTTTTTGTGCTTTTGTGTAAGGTCCCTGGGTGGGGTCCCATACTCCTGCCATCCATACCCTTTCCTAGAGTTGTTCTATTCCTTGCATCATTTTGGCCATTTGAGCTTTCACATTGCCCCAGAACTGCTGCAGGTTCAGGCAGCTCCACCAGATGAGTTTCCAGTCGCCCTTGACAGAGCAACCCTGCCAACATTTGTCACTGGTGACTGGGTACATTGCGTGCAGTCTCTGGGGTGTAGTGTCCTTGTTGTAGGACTTCTGCCACATTTCTCGCACTTGGATCGATCTGGTCAGTTTTGGGATAATTCTCCATACATATTCCCACTGTTTCCTAGTGACAGGCACCTCTAATATGTCGTCCCAGCGTTGCATATAGTTCCAGCGGATTTCTTCCCCTTGATCGTTCAGGAATTTTAAAAGGTTCAAAATCATTTTTTTCGAGCCGTTGTCTGATGTTAAATAGTTCTTGAACCGTATTAGCTTTCTCGTGGCGTTGGAGGGGGGATCCAATGTTTTAAATTGAGTGTATTTGAATTCTTCTCTGTCCGTTATTCCCAGGTTCTTCTTGCAATTACATAATTGTTTGTCCCCGATACATGTCTCTAATCTTACAGCAGCTCGCCTGGACCCATTGTGCGTACGCGTTCTGTTCCAATCCCGGCTGAAAGTCTGGGTTGCCGAACATCGGGTAGAACAGAGACTGGAATGTCGTTAGGGTCCCCCTTTTGACTGCCTTGTCTCAGGTTTCTACCCCTACTTCCAAAATCTCGCTTTTCTTGGTGTTTGGATGCCTATATAGTTTGATGAGCCATAGTAGGTGTGAGGGGAGGGGGGGGGGGGTGCCCGCTACCGCCCTGTCTTGTTTGGCCCAGATGTGTTGTGGATGAAGGGCCACCGATTCCCGTATTACCCTTAGCTGTGCTGCCTCATAGTGCCTACGAAAATGGGGAAGTGCCATTCCCCCTTGTGTCTTCTGCGATGTTAGTGTCGGCATTGCGATCCTAGGGTGTTTTTGCTTCCAAATGTAGGCGCTTACCATTTTGTTTAGAGATCTAAAGAACGTTTTTCGGGATTCTCACTGGCATTGCTTGGAAATAGTATAGTCATTTTCGGAGTACTGTCATTTTTATGGCGACTAGTCTGCCCCACCAGGAGATGTTAAGGGGGTTCAATCTTGCTAGTTCTCATTTTAGGTTATCCAGGAGTTTTGGACAGTTTGCTATGCATATGCCCTATTAAATTAATTTGATTCCCAAGTATGTAATACCCTCTGATGAGTTGTTCAATTGTGTGGTTTGGGCTAGTTTGTCTATTGTCTCTGGGTTTTCTGTTAGATTTAGTATCTCTGCTTTTTGTTTGTTGATTTTTAACCCGGAGATCGAGCCGAATAAATCTAATTCACCTATCAGGAGTGGTAGGGAGTGTTCTGGCATGGTCAGTGCTATCAGAATGTCATCCGCGAAAGCCATTATTTTATGTTCGCCCCCTCATCCCCATTACTATCCCCTTTACCTGCTGGGCTTCCCAAATGCGAAGCAGTAGCGGCTCCAAATAAATGGCATATAGTAAAGGTGAGAGCAGGCACCCTTGTTTGGTGCCTCTACTCAGGGCTACTGGTCTGGAGAGAGTTCCCTTCAGAGCGATCCGCAACATTGGGGAGTTGTAGTTGGCCTTAATCATTTGCAGATAGTTTGCCTCGAATCCCATATGTTCCATTGTGTTAAAAAGTTGGGTCCACTCCACCCTGTCAAAAGCTTTCTCTGCGTCCAGAGACACTTGGATCGGTGTGGTATGGGTCAGTTCTGCCTTCACGATTAAATGACATATCCTTCGGGTGTTATCTGACATTTGTCTCATGGGGATGAATCCGGATTGGTCTGGCCCTATGCGTGTCGGAAGGGGGCGGGCTAATCACTCCGCCAGAACTTTCGTGTATAATTTTGCATCCAGGTTTATTAGGGCTATTGGTCTGTATGATCCCCGTTTAGGAAATACCAACAGTTCGGCTTTGTTCATTGATTTGGTTATGGTTACCTTTGACTTTAAACTGTTAAACAGGGTGGCTAATTTTGGTGCCAGGGCGCCCTGATATTTCCTATAAAAGATGTCCGAGTACCCGTCTGGGCCTGGTGCCTCGTTTCTCGGGAGTCTTTTAAAACGCACTTATAACTTCCTCAACCTGAATGTCCCTTTCCAGTTCCATCATGTCTGTCTCTGAAATTTTGGGGAGATTAAGCTTCAAGATATTCCCCCCGTCTATCCTCCAGAGGTTCATCTGACTTGTATAGGGCCTGGTAGTAATCTTTTAATATTTCCCTGAGCTCCTCGTTCAATGTTTCAGTTTTACCCTGTTTGTCTCGCAGCTTCACGATCGACTTCCTCCACCCTTACTCCCGTAATTGCCTTGCCAGTAGTTTGTCTGCTTTATTTGCTCTAAGATAATAGTTATGTTTTAGGTGTAAAGAGTGCTATTTCTGCTTTTTTACTCTGTAGCATTCCGAGTGGGCCTTGTACGTGCTTGAGGGCTAATTGCACTTTCCTGGTTGGGTTGTTTGCTACTTCTTTCTGTAGCTCTTTCAGCTTCCCCTCTAGCTCTTCCTCCCACTTCTGTCTCCGTCGGTCTCTACATGCTTTTATGGCTATTAGGTCACTACGCAGTACTGCTCTGAAGGCGTCCCATATAATATCTTGTGCAATGTCACCCGTATCGTTATTGGAAACGTATTATTCTACCTTGTGTTTTATAGCCTCCTCTATTAGTCGATCCTGCAATAAATCTGCCAGGGAATTTCCGTTCCATATTCCTTCCCGTGTCGTGTGTATGTTAAATGTCGCAGTTATTGGGGCATGGTCGAAGAGGGAGATTGAGCCAAGTTTGAGGCTACCCACTTTTCCTACCAAACCTGTGGAAGCCCAGATACATTCTATTCTAGACTGGGTGTTGTGTATGTGTGAGAAGCAGGTGAATCCCTGCGTTTCCCCTCTTACTGCTCTCCATAAGCCGTGGAGTGCTAATGTTTCAAATGCTGTCCTCAGAGGTTTTAGGAGGCATTTGTCCCTTGTTGTGATTTTGAGCTACTATCCAGGGTGGGGTTCCATGCCATGTTCAGATCGCCTCCTAGTATAATCTCCCCTGTAGCAAATCCCTCTAACGCCTTCAGAATCCCTTTGAAGAAACCATGCTGTCCTGTGTTGGGGGCTCATAAGGATGCTAGCGCAGGTTTTCTGACTGCTAGTTCTACATCCAGAAAGATGTTATCGTCCCTCTGTATCGGATAGGGAGTTTTGGATGCATACATTTAATCTGTCGTGCAATGCGATCAGGACGCCTGCCCTCTTTCCCCCCGCATTGGATTTATATACTTGTGTTGGCCCTTTATGCGCCCCCGACCCCCATCTGCTTATTTTCTTGGTACATTAAGATATCGGCTTTCGTTCTCCAGGCCTGCCGCTATAGCTTTTTCCTCTTGGTCTGGGTTTTCATCCCCCACATCTTGTATGTTATGATTTTTACTGGTTTTGGGTATACCCTATCCATATTCTGGGTCTCCACTACCAGTTAATGTCCCCTACATCCCCCCTACCTTCCTCATTTGTGCCTCTCCCCCCTGTTCCCCTCCCTCCCCCCCAATCGTCCCAGGTTCCTAGGAGTGCTCCGACAATGTGTCCTTCATGCCTGGCCCATCGTTACCCTCAGTATTAACTTGTGGGGGGTCCGAAACCCCACTTGAGATTCCAAAGTCACACTTCGGGTTTCTCCCTCTGGGACTCCCAATGTCTGATCCCTGGCGGCTCTCCTCCAACTCGGAGTGAGTTCCCTCTAGTTTCCTGCTTGTGCTGGTTGTTGGGCTTGTTCGGGTTTCATTTCTTTCTCCCTCCTCGACCCCTTCTTCCCACTGTCGTCCAGCTTTCTGCTTTTCCCGGGCCTTTTGGTCGGTACATGTCTTTTCATCGAAAAATGCACATAGAGGTGATGTTACAACAAATCTTTTTTAGTGAAAGAGGTTACAAACAACAGCCATACATAAAGTGGAAAGTGTTTATACATTGAAACCCTTTCATCAAATAGAGTTTCGCTATATAAACACTTTATTTATTGAATGGAAAATCGCTGAAACATGGATAATGTTACAACGTTACAGGGAGCTGTCCAGTACTGAAATAGATTGCAAAAAGTAAATCTAATCCAGCACTGGACAGCTCCCTCTAACTTGTTTTTGATGGAAAATTCTATGAACATTTTTCGATGAAACATTTGCAGATTAACATTGTATACCCTTTTGGTTGTCCTCTTGCTTGTTCTCTGTCGTTCTTGCCTTCCTGGTGGAGATGTAGGATCTGCTCCCCCTCCTCGCATGTTGTGATCCTGTGTTGCCGTCCTTCCCATGTGAACAGGAGGCCGCATGGAAATGTAGATTTGTTTCTTACTTGATTGGCCATTGGGTGGTGTATCACTGGTCCCATCCTCCTCCTCTTCTGGAGTGATCCTCCTCCTCCTCTGGAGTGTGGTTTGTGCCAGGTCCTGGTATAGCTATACTTCTTTCCTGTTCACTTTCAATTGACCCATTATTCTTGCCTTGCGTAATATTTGTTCTTTTTGACCATACGACATCACTGCCACCAACACATCCCTTGGTCGCGACAATGGCTCGTTCAGCCTTTGTGGGCCTACCCTGTGCAGTCTTGTGGACCTGGATTGGGGGTCCGGAGTCATCGGACAACACTTCTGTAAATAGCTGGGGGACCGTACTGGTCAGATATTTATCTTTGACAGTTTCCGGGAGATTTTTGATTCTTATGTTAGATCTTCTTGATCTGTTTTCCAAGTCTTTACATTGGATTTCCAGATTGATGTATAGTCAAGATAGGTGTTCTAGCACCTCGTCTAATGTTTGGGTGTCGCCTTCCATTTGTTGGACCACTTTTTTTACTCCTTGCAGTGATTGCTTCATGTCCTCTTTCAGGTTTTGAAATTGTTCCTGGAAGGAGAGCAGGAATTGGCTCTGGAATTCTTTGAAGCAGTTATGAGGTTCCATGTCATTTCATCGTGGGATGTTTTTTCGCAGGGTTTTTTACAGTGTATTTGTTTATGAAAAAACTCGATTTTTGTATTTAATGTTTGTATATATTCCCAAACACCAACACCCACACCCAATTTGTATATTTTTGTAACACCCCCCCAAAAAAAATTAGATGAGTTTTTTCGGCAAAAAAATCGCGGCAAAAAAACATCCCGCGATGAAAGGATGTCGTACCAGTTTTGCATATCTTCTTTGGTCATTACTTTTTCTCCTGTCCTCTGACATTCCTGGGGGGCGGGGTGCAAGTCTCGGTTGGTTTCCCCCTGTCTCGCCGTCGTTGTGTAATGCTCTTAGGTTGCCTCCCTGGAGGGGATTGAGGTGTTGGGGCTGTGGTTTTCATTCTGGATTTTGACAAAGGCTGGTGCTGTAGCATTGCGTTTATGGCTCTTTCTGTGGCGCTCTAGTGACCGTTAGGCAGACCCTTTGGTGGCGGGCCGTGATGGCGTCTCCCCTCCTGTTGCGGCCGGGGTGCCTGGCGGTGATGCTGGCGGTCTGTCTTTTTTCCCTGCTGCTTTCCGGTCTCATCCCAGCAGCCCTGCTGCTGCTGCTATATTCACTGGCTCGCCACCTGGCGGGTCGATTTGGAGCGGTCTTTCCTACCGGCACATATTTGGCTCTACTCTGGACACCCGCCCTGCTTCTGATTCCCTCTGGGGGGGCTGATGTTATAGTGCCAGAAGGGTGGGGAGTGTCTGGTGTGGCTGGTGGGGGTCTGTGTTATGCCGATTTCCTCGCCTGGGGCTCCTTGTTGTCCACCATGTGTGGCAGGCCTTTTTCCCCTGCTTCCTCTATGAAGACTGGCCTCGCTGCGCGTTTTTGCTGGATTTGTTGTTTTTATGTTCCAGTGTGCGTGTAACTCCCGGTTCGTATTCTGGTCCTCGACTGGGGGCGTTTCCCTTGCTGAGTGCTACCGCTTCCTGCGTGTCCCCCACGTAGGGTCGGTACGCGCAGTTACTGCTTTTGAGGCCGGGTGTGGTGCCTCCTTCTGGTTATGTCTCTCCTTTGGAGTCTTTCCTATGGGTTGCGCCATTGTTGGGGGTGGGTCTCACCCAGTGTCTCCCGTTAGAGGGCCGCTCTGGTGTTTGGTGAGTGGTCAGATCTTCCCCCTGCCAGTCCCTCACAGGGTTCCTGATCTTCTGCTCCAGGGTGGAATTATTGTTGAAGACCTTATCTTACGGGTGGGCATCCCAGCGCCAAAGAAGTGGTTTCTCCTTTTGTCCTTGCGTAGCCGGAGGTGGGAACCGCTCAGCACTCTTTGTCCCCTTCTCTGTGCCTGCCTGCTTTCTGCCATTGCTTTGGGTTGCTGTCTGCCTTGGAGTCTCCACAGTGCAGGGGTAGAATGTGTGCTGCGTGTCTGGTCTCTGGCGCTCGCCGCAAGATTTTGGCTGGCTGGAGGTATCCCCTCGATGAGCGGATAAACCTCTCTCGTGTCGCTTACCGTGTCCTGGAGGGGGGAGAAGCCCCATCACTTTGCTGTCTCTGCTTTTTAACGTGGCCTGGCGGGGAGAGACACTTACGTCCTCCTCTGCCGGCCACCATTTTGGAATCCCACTTTTCTTTTTTAATATAGGTTATGTGTGGGTGGGGTAGGTGGATGTTGGGGAAACTGGGGGACCAAACCCCCTAGCCCTTTAATAAAAATAAAGTTCAGTGAAACCAACAAAACGAGGACAACTGCACAAAGAAACTGCAAACGATGAAAGTGAAAATGAAAAATACATGTAAAAACACATGACAGAACCATGTTGGACTCAACAGGGTTGGCTCATTATGTTTGTAGTTCTCGATTTTCACTTGCACAATACAGTCTTAGTTGTACAGCCATTTAAGGATAGTGCCATCTATTCCTTTTTGCCAGAGGTCTGCAACCTTTGGCTCTGCAGATGTTTTGGGCTAGAAATCCCATCAGCCCTAGAAAGCATAATCAATGGTGAAGGGTCATAGAGATCGTAGTCCTAAACATCTGCAGAGCACTAGGTTGCAGTCCCCTGCTCTCTGCTCATCTGATGCTACAGCCTACGGATTAGCAGTTGCTGGTTGACTATCCTAGGCAGCAGACAGTTAGGTCCAAACACGTGAGGACAGTTGGGTGCATTTCTATGAATTTATTAAGAGTATTTTCTCTCTCAAATAAATAATGTGTCTGAAGGTTACACTAGAAAAAAATATATCAGGCTCGCTTAATGTCATCTTCCAAAGCAAGAACTTCACATCATGCTAAATATAATGCTCAAATCCAGGGTTGACTGATGGCCATTGCTTAAACAACAATTAATATTCAAACACTACAAGAAGTAGACAACCACCCTTTCTGTGAATGGTGGGCCTACCGTGCATGTTAGACTTGGTCACTGTACTCTAGCAATCACCATTTTCCCCAAATGGCCATGGACTAGTTGCTAGTAGGGAATCGCAAGCATTGCAATCCTGATGGTCTCCTAGATTAAACTGATGGGTTTCCAGAGTTGGAAAGCACCTCCTCCTAGAGATCTAACGAGTTATGCCGCCTTTGATTGACTGGCATCAAACTCTTGCCAATGAGTGGTGTACACATCAGATATGGTATAAAGAATTCTCCAAATTCCACGTAAAGAGGTTTCACTCATGCCCGACACGAGCTGCAATTTGTAAAATGTACCAAACTCTTACCTGGAAAGAGCTATATTTAGGGCACTGCAGCCAGTCATTCTCCCTCCCACGTAAAAGAAAACAAATGATGAACCCAATTCTATAGATAGGGAGCATTTCTTTCCATATTGGGGCTTTTAGAGAGCCCCCATAAGTAAAGTCAGAAGAAACAGAGGGTTCCAAGTCATAGGAATCTCTCAGTGAACTCATTAGGCCTAACTGCTGACTTGTCTTTCAGCGAGTCCCTTGGTATGCTGAAGTATCATTCAATACATTAAAAGAGGAACGATATGCATTTTCCAATTCAACTCGAGCTTGTCAGTCACTCATCTGCAAAGCAGAGTACAGCGAGCACTTCCATGATGGTCAAATCCAGGATGAGAGGTGGCCAGAACATCTACCATTGAAGAAAAACCTCCACATAGTGAACCCCGACCATGACATTACTTAGAGATGTACCTCCAAAGGGGATCTTCAGGATCACCACGGGCAATAATCCATAAGCAAATTATTCTGTAATTCCAGAGACAACGGCACGGGTAACCTACATGTGCTTCAAAATCTGTTTGCTTGATGGCCGTCTTATGCATTTGCTGTCATCAATTATCCTTTTAAGGTAGGTAATCTGTTTTCATGTCATGGCACAAAATGGCTAACAGCAGCAGGCGGGGAGGCTATGTGCTGTTCTGAGATTCATGAGGAGAATCGGTCCACATTACGGCTTAGGAAAAGCCATGTTCTTTGGAAAAGCCAATGCTATGAGTCCAGATCTCCTATGAGTAGCAGAATGGAAGTTCAAAGCTTATCTGCTGCTGCCCTCCGGTTCTTGGCTCGTGAAAACTCAGGATTTGTATGGTTTGTGGAGAGTTGTAGTTAGCATAGATCATGTGCAAGACCGACACATCCTTTGCATGCAATACAGTGTGCCCTTAATGAGGCATCAGTGTTGATGGGCAATCAGTGAAGATGTGCAAGCAAAATTGGAGGTCACATTCTTGTGTCAGTCTACAAGTGGGCAGCTGCATAGGTTTGTGCTCCTATAATATCTAGTCTCATTTCTAGATAGGGGCCGTTACAATGGTATATAGCCTTGAGGTGACAATGGATTCTATGATAGCTCTTTGAGGTGGAGGCAAATAAGATACGACACACGGAAGAAGTTCAGCTTAAAAAGGTATCATTTTGAAACAGAATCTATCTGCAGAACAAAGGATAAAAGTAGGTAATTAATAAATTCCATGGGTTAGCCAGACAGAAGTAGCAATTGGACCAGACCAAGAGGAGCAGAAATCAGCTGACCATAGCTACTATTTATCGCCAAGAATAAGGAGACTAGTCATGTTGCCATTAGGATCCAGGTAATTTAAATGATGTAAGTAGTCCAACAACTGTAATAACTAGGTTATTGCCTTCCGGTGGACAATCCCAATGAAATATGAAGACAAAATTATCCTCAAGTTAAACAAACTACCACCAAAATCCTTAGCTTCACAGATGCTATCATCAGTACATTTTAGATAGCTCACATAAAAGAATGCCAGTGCCAAGCCTCAGGGAGGATCCTTTATCTACCAAGGAGCTGTGCCCTGGACAACTATTGTTACAGACATGCAACCTTTCCTTTTCTAGCATTTAGTTCTCGTGACATTCACAATGTTACACACAAACTTTGTGCCCATCGTCAAAATGGCATGAAGGTGAAACATTTCAAAAACACATTTCCAACAAGATGCCTTACCAATCTCGGGGTGCATTTGTGTCCAAGAAGTAATGCCTGTACAAAGTATGGATAGATCTTTATGTTGCTTCCTTATAAGCATCTTCCACAGGGATGTTTTATTATAAAGCTACTATTGCTACTTTTCTCCTAGTGGTATATGCTGTGGGGCCCTGTCCTGGTGGTTAGAGTTTAATACAAGATGCCATCCAACTAAAAGTGAACTGCTTTGATAATCAGATTGGGGCATACAAAATAAAAAAGTTCACTTGTTCTCGATTATTTTAGTTCAAGGTCATTTTCACACTAAGCAGGCTTACAGTTTATTATGCTGATAAATATCAATCTGGGAGAAATGTCAGAGATAATTATTGCCCGTCAGATGTAGAATTGAGCTAAACCATCTTTGGCAAGGAAGTAGGGTGTGACCTCAAGTCCACTTTATCTCAATAGAAGGCTGTACAGGTTTCCCATGTATGAAGAGCCTGAAGCTTTGGTAGTTTCACATATTGACATGAGAAATTCGGTTCTTGTTGGTCTTTTAAGAGCTACTCTCGGTCATTGAAGGTAGTAAGTACTCCATGGTGCATTTAGGTTGGTACAGTAGCTGCAGGAAGTTTAAACACAGCACCCACTTTAAAACACATTTATGGCCAGGGTATTGTTTTTGTCCATTCATTCTCATATGCATGTCTATTTGGCCACTGAACAGTTATGTTCAGGTGGCGAGAAGTCCACCAGCTGGAGGTACCAAAGATTTCCCATTCCACGACTAGGAAGGGATCTTTTATGGGCACCGCCCTCGGTATTGGAAAGTCATCCCTTTGTTTATTGAGCAGAAGAGTCATCGCCTTCGTTTTCATTAATTAGTTAAGTCTTGCCTCTGAGTAAGGGCTTACATAAATAGTCGTTATGACTATTGCAATTGATTAGGAATGTTTCATGACCATGTAGGCAAGGTCTGTTTTTAGGGCTGCAAATTTATATTCAAAGCAGTTCTACATGTGTTTTTTTATATTGCTCAGATCAGTTTTCTGCTTACTTCACAATATAAAGGAATTTAAAATAAATAATTAAATTTCAATGACTCTTCCTGGCAGAAGAGATTGCACAAGGAAAGCCACTTTCAAGTCAATGTTTTAAGTCAAACCTGTGCATCGGGTTTGAAGAAATCCTCATGGACTTTGGTACGATCATATTCAACTTCCAGGAAGTGACACACTTAACCTGTAGTGAACCTTACCTCATGTGGAGTGTGCAAAAATCTATAAGAAACCAATATTTGTGTATTAAGGTTAATATGGAATACATTGGAAAGACAACTGTAAAAGGATACTAAGAAATCTTGCACCGATGAGAGCATTAGCTCAAATGACGTTTTGGCAAATTGGCAAGTCATGTCAATAATGACATGTTAAAGTAGCTAGAGCATTTAATGCCAATAATTCAAAGATGAAGCAGAAATAAAAAATATTTAAATTAACAATGTATTAGTCCTTTTTCTGTAAACAGTTCTCTGCACCAAAAAGTCTCGGGTATGCACAAGCTGCTACCGGGTACCTTGCCATAAATTAAACTTTAGGGTGGTCTTCACAAGTTTTCATTAGAAGACTGCAGATCAGATTTGTGTGGCTCACATGGGTGCCACTTCGACCAGAACATTCACTGCTCTACAACCTGTGAAAAGAAAATGGTGGCAAGGGGAGCTGGAGTAAAAGCATTTAGAAATGTCCTGTACGAGGCTATTGAAAAGTAATTTCCAAGGAAGTTCCGATGGGAAGCCTGAATGCAAAAGAAGGTTATGTTGCATTTCTTCCTCTGGCAGTAAAAGTCTTTACATGGTGTAGTTTTACCATTGCTCAAAAATAGCTCCCGTGTGTTGTTCTTCTCCATGTCTGTATTGGATGTATGCTCTATTCTTGTTCAATGCCCAGAAAATGGTGGACTGGGTTCTTGTATGACAACCACCACTTCCAAAGAGCTTGGGTTTCCTGCAAGATGATCACATACATTGTTCTTCACAGTTTGCATACCCAGAACATGCTGTTTGTGTTTCTTTGTGTGCATAAGAATCAACAACATTTGGAAGATGGACAAGAAATATAACAGTTCTAGCTGGAACACCCTCTATTTGAGAGAGTTAATTTGAAGTATCATCTCTTTTAGGGATCAAATGCTCTGAGCAGAAACGTGTTTTGTCTGGGCTCTGAACCTCATTGTGGGTGCATCAGACCGTTCCATCTCCTGGAGGGATGGGGCACTCCAGGGCCAAGTCTTTGAATGCATTGTTTAGTTTTGATCAACATTTGTGGAATTATACCACTGACAGAAAGAATGTTATGCTGGTTAGGTATGAGGTATATGCATAATGACATCAAGCTCAAGAGAGATCCAACTCTGCAGTCTGACCGGCTGACTATTGTCTGAAAAGCCCAGAGCATCTTTTATAACATCTTTTTCATCAGGTCAGTGTTGATAAGTGCTTGGACTGAAAATAGTAACATCAATGGCTGTTGAATATGTTGAATAGATCAATTCAGAGAGAATACCAAATATTGCAGCAGATTATTTGTTGCTTGTGAGACCCACATTGCTTTAGGATGCGAAGATCACTTCACTAAAAGTTAGGAGTTTCTTTCCAAAGTCCCTGCCTGGGGTAGGACTTCGAGAAGCCAAAAGGGGGTTGTTGCAATCAGAGTTAAACTTAACAACACTCTCAAGGGTAGCGAGACAAAGCAGTCAGGCTGAAGAAAGGAGGCAAAATAGAAAATAAAAATGAAAGGTGTAAGCTGCATATGTACCTTCTAATTCCAGAGGGAGGAAGGGCGGCGCTTGTGAATCTAAGAAGATTCAAGCATCAGAAAGACGATTACAGGTATGTAATATTTGTCTTCTGAGGCTTGCGGATCTGCTTAGAATCACATGCTTTGCATAGACGAGCAAGCAACACCAAGAGAAGGAGGTGGGTTGTTAGAAGGGGGAGTGGAAAAAAGATGTCTCAATAGCTTGTCCTACTTGAGTCGCTCCTAGATTGTGTCCATAGTGTGTCTGTGTGGGTGAATGTGTGAACTGAGCTCCATGTTGCTGCCCTACAGATTGCCTCTAAGGGCACATTTGCAATGAAGGCTAATGTGGCCCCAATACCACGGGTAGAGTGTGCTCTAGGTGTAAATGGTAGCGCTTTATTAGATAACCCGTAGCATTGCTGTATGCTTTTTACAATCCATTTAGAGATAGCTTATTTGGAGACAGGATCCCCTTCTCTCCCTGCAGCTACAATTGTGGGATATAGTCTCTTGACCCCCTCCATGAAAGCTTTAATCACAGAACCCTCCACCAGGAGGTAGTGCACGCTGAGAGTGCAGTTCGATGGACTTTAAGAGAGAACCACTAATGAGTCTAACAAGTATAGGAGGTAGTGTATAATATCAGAAGGTGAACAGTCAATGGGGTTGACGAACAAGTTACTCTCTTACCTGGTAACGTTCTTTCGATGGGATGGTCCGACGACTTATTCCATATCTATGACAGTAATCACCACAGCTATGCTGCTTCTGAAAATCTTTCGGCGTCTGCGTCAATGACGTCGATACGCTGCCCTAGAGGACCTCCTCCGACGGCAGACGTCACTGGATGTTATAAGTAGGACACGACGCCCTAAGCCTCAGTTGTAGTTTTTTCCGCAGAACGTGTGGCACCAGTCTTCTGCCAGTCTGACCACACAAAGCCTTGCGGAAACGTAAGCTGCAATTGCATAAGAAATTCTGTAGCGGGGAAGGCAGGGAGGGAGCGATATGGAATACATCGTCGGACCATCCCATCGAAAGAACGTTACCAGGTAAGAGAGGAACTTGTTCTTCGAGGGGATTGGGTCCTCCGACGTATTCCATATCTATGACAGACTCCCAAAGCAGTACCAATGCAAGGAGGTGGGAAAAGAATTTAGCAAAAGAAATTTAGAATGCCCAATCAAATTGCGGAGCAAAGGACCGCCTTGCCAAAGGCCAGATCCTGCCCACGGATGGAATGGAGGGAGTAGTGACATACAAAAGTATGGACCGAAGCCCAGGTGGCTGCGTCACAGATTTTACGAATAGGAACACCCATCTGTAGGGCAGTAGAGGCAGCCATACCCCTGGTAGAATGGGCCCGCAAGCCGACCGGTGGGTCCTTACCCGCCAAGCGGTAACACTCAGAAATAGCCAGAATAATCCAGCGAGACAAAGTCTGCTTAGTCACAGCTTGTCCCAAACGCTTACCAGCGTAACCAATGAAGAGTTGATTGTCCACTCTGACCCGGGACATGCGTGAAATATAAAAGCTTAAAGCTCTCCTAGGATCGAGTCTATGGAGCCTCTCCTCTTCCTTACCAGGATGTGGAGGAGGATGAAATACCGGAAGAACAACCTTCTGGCCCAAATGAAATTCCGACACCACCTTGGGAAGAAGGAAGGACGAACTCGAAGGACAACCCTGTCCTTATGAAATACAGCGAAGGGTGGCTTAATTGAAAGTGCCTGTAACTCACCCACTCTGCGAGCGGAAGTGACCGCAACCTAAAATACAGTTTTAAGAGTTAACAGTCTCAAAGGGCAAGAATGCAAAGGCTCAAACGGAGCACCCATCAGAAACTTGAGGACAAGGTTCAAATCCCAACCGGGCACTTGGAAAGGTGACGGAGGGAACACATTAGTGAGCCCTTTTAGAAACTGAGAAATTAAAGGAATTTTAAAATAAGAACATTCTTCAGACGAGCGCTTAAATATGGACAGCGCCGCCAGGTAACCTTTAACTGTATCCACTTGCAAGCCCCTGTGGGCTAAAGAAAGCAAAAAAGACAGAACCACAGGAATGTCACATGCAAAAGGATCCACATTCTTTTTTTTTTTTTTAACAACTTTATTTTATTTTTCAAATAAGTACAAACATTCCCAATAATGTCACCCCTCTTTCCCCCCCAACAACCCAACAATCGATACGGTGTAGTCAATATCAACAAATTAGTGACCTGGATCGTACCTTTCTCAGTTCAGCTTGTGTAATTAGATAACAGAAATGCTGCGCAAAAGTCTCGGTTTAAAGTACATTTGCTCTCCGTCTATTGTATAGTCGTGCAGTGGCAACCAAATGTCCAAATATTTTGTGTAGGAGCCGTGGGCTAAGGCGGAAGTCTTTTCCATGGCCATCACCCCCCATAGTTTCACCCACCACATAGCTGTTATCGGACCCTGTCTGATCTTCCAGTTATGAGCTAGAGTTATTCTAGCCGCGTTTAACATGTGGGTGATGAGGTGGGCTTTTGGACCCGATTTAGGATAGCATCCTTCGACCGCTTCCCCCAGTAGGATCACCAAAGGGTCAAATGGTAGTTGTGTCCCAGTTATCTCCTTGATGCGACTGAGGATTTCCTTCCAATATGTTTTGGCCAGCGGACAAGTCCACCACATATGTATGAAGTCACCTGGTTGCCCACAGATCTTCCAGCAGGTTATGGGGTAGTCCGGATTGATGGTGTGCATGCGTACAGGTGTCATGTACCATCGTAAGCACATTTTGTATGCTGCTTCTTTGATGGAGGTGCACTTGGAGCATTTTGCGGCTCTTTGCCAGAATTGACTCCAAGTGTCACTAGAGATCGGTTTCCCCACATCCGCCTCCCACCGCTGCATATAAAGAAGCACTTCTTCAGGGTCTAATGTTACCATTAGGCTGTACAATCTCGACACCCCTTTCTCAGGAGGACCCTCTTTCATCGTGAGCTCTAGGCCCACTGGTTCTCGGGTTGAGTCTTCTCAGACTTTTCTATTAGTAATCCAATGCCTTAGTTGAATATAGTGAAACCGCTCGGTCTCAGGAATATTAAATTTGGTTTTACATTTATCAAAGGTCAATGGTGTGCCTTCCTCATAGAAATCTCCCCTTCACCAGTCACAGAACTTTCGCCAACGGCAACGGTACAGGGACTTAGTTGCGGGCCTTCTGGCCGAAAGCAACACCTCCATCACGTCTTCAGGGAGGTCTCAATCCTTATACCGCAAACTTTCAGAAACCAAGCGTGAAGGTTGAGGGATCTGACCTCTGGATGGAGAACCTGACCCCCCTCCCGTGAGAGCAGATCGTCTCGGAAGGGAAGACGACATGGAGGGCAGATGGACAAGTCGAGAAGGTCCGGGTACCACGTCCTCCGGGCCCACGCTGGAGCAATGAGGCTCATCCGGGAACTGAAAATTCGTAACCTTCGCAGCACTTGCGGGATGACGGGGACTGGAGGAAACGCGTACAGCAGTGGGAAAGACCACTCCACCAAAAACGGGCTCCTTTTGGAGGAAATTCCCACGAGCAGAACCCTTCACACTTCCGGTTGACACTGGAGGCAAAGAGATCCACTTGAGGGGTCCCCTAAAAGGCGAAGATCTCCAGGAGAATCTCCTGAGCAAACTCCCACTTGTGAGAGATCGTGCTCTGCCTGCTCAGAGCGTCCGCCGTCTCGTTTTCGTCTCTGGCCAGATGAACTCCCGAGATCGAAACTTCCTGAGGAAGTAACCCTGCCCCCCCTTTTTGTTGAGGTAGCGCATGGCCACTGTGTTGTCCGTCAAGATCAGGACTTTCTTTCCTCGCACAGTTGGCAGAAGCCTGACGGCCCTCAGCTCCAAAAGATTTATATGGAGTCTGGACTCCGATGGAGACCAACTACCGCTAACTGTCAACTCGTTGGCATGAGCTCCCCATCCCGTGAGGGATGCGTCCGTCACGATCGTCACCTCCGGCCAGGGTAGCCAAAAAGGAGCCCCCTTCATCAGATTGCCTTTGACGGCCCACCACAGAAGGTCCAGGGCGACCGAGGACGGCACCTGAACAGGGTCTGACATCCTGCCGGAGGACTGAGACCACTGGAGCTTGAGTGCCCATTGCAAAGATCTCATCTGCAACCTGGCCTCTGGCACCAGAAGAATGCGATGCCATGAGACAGAGCAATCTCAAGAACTCGAACGCTGGGAGACACTGGGCAAGCTGAAACATGTGCACCATCTGCTCAATGTGATGAGCCCTAACCTGAGGAGGAAAACACTGCCCCAGGGACGTGTCGAGCACTGCTCCGATGTACTGGAGTCTCTGAGTTGGTGTCAAATGGGACTTCTTTAAGTTGAGGGAGAAGCCCAGCTTGTGGAAGGAGTGGCAGGTGACTGACAGATGATCCAGGACTTGCTCGGGAGAGCGCGCCCTGATCAACCAATCATCCAGGTAGGGGTAGACGTGAATCCCCTTTCCTGAGATGCGCTGCCACCACTGCCATGAGCTTGGTGAAGACCCTCGGGGCGGAGGTCAATCCGAATGGCAGGACCCGAAACTGAAGTGCGAGTCGCCAACCGCGAACCTCAGGTACTTCTTGTGCTTTGGATGGATCGGCACATGAAAATAAGCGTCCTTGAGGTCGAGAGACACCAACCAGTCCTGAAGTTGAAGGGCCCGGAGGACTTGAGAGAGAGAGAGTAACCATCTTGAACTTGTCCTTCCTGAGGAGTTTGTTCAAACCGCACAAGTCCATGATGGGTCTCAATCCCCAGTCTTTCTTGGAAATCAAAAAATAAAGGGAATACCAACTCTTGTTCCTCTCCGCTACAGGCACCAGTTCCATGGCGCCTCTCTCCAGCAGGGATTGAATTTCCTGCGCAAGGAGCGGATCCAGAATCTTCAAAGAGAGATTCCCCGGTGGATTTTCATGAGGCCTCTGCCGGAAAGGAAGACAGTAGCCATGGGCAATGATCTCCAGAACCCACACATCTGAAGTAATGGCACGCCACTCTACAAGGCCTTCCCCCAACCGGCGAACCATGGGACATGGCCTCATGACTGAGCTGAAGCGGCTGTGGCGTTGCCTGAGGGCAAAGAGGCAACTGCCCGAGCGGCCTTGGCACCTCGAGTACCTTGTTTTCCACCTCTGGCACTCCTACGGTGGCCCCTTTGACTGGCAGCCCCTCTCGCTTTACCAAAGCATGAGTAATAACAAAAGGAACCTCCCCTCCATTGCTGTCCCCTAGGACGAAAAGGCGGAGGTTGTCGAACTGCAGCGCCCAAAGACTTCGCTGCAGCTTTGGAGGCCTGCAACCTCTCAAGGCTCTCGTCTGCCTTGCTGCCAAAAATATGTACACCGTCAAAGGGCATGTTGAGGAGCCGAGCCTGCACATCAGGAGCAAACCCGACTTCCGCAACCACGCAAAACTGCGTATTACGGTGCTCGCCGCCATGGACCGACTGACGCAATCTGCCATGTCCAAACCCGACTGAACGGCCTCACACATGGCATCCTTTCCATCCTGGACCATAGCAAGGAAGCCACCCTGTTCGTTCCCCTTCAGGAATATGTTCAGCCGCTAAGGAAACAGTTCCACAGAGTGTGCGTGAATCGAGACAAGGCACATACAGAGTTGACCGCCTGAAGCGCCATACCCCCTGAAGAAAACACTTTCTTCGCCCAACCATCAAAACGCTTGTCGTCCCTATCAGGATGGATGGTAGGATACAACACCTGCTTTGCTGGGGGCGTAGCCGCCTGCACCACCAAACTCTCCGGAGTGGGGTGCTTGGTCAAGCAGCAGGGGTCGCTACTGGCTGGGCAGTATTTACGCAGCAAAGACTTGCCCACTGCCGGGAGACTCTCCGGAGTAGTCCAAGCCGCCGCCACCCTCCTCTGTAGAGCCATATGGAACGGCAGTACCGTGTCAGTTGGTGGACCTTGGTCGAGGATATCCGTAAGGTCATCCTGAAGAAAATCCCCTGGGGGAGCAGACCACCCCAAGTACTCGGTGACCCTAGACATAAGGCGCCGGTGCGAGGAGTCGGCATGAGTGCCAGGCTCAAGCCTACAAAACTCCACCTCCGGAGAGGTGTCCAGACCACTGGCGTCATGCAGGGACTGACGCAGATCCTCAATTTGGATATGGCCAGAGAGAATCTCATCTGGCACTGTATCAGGAACCATGCCATCATCAGAGCCCTCATCCAGCTCTGAAATGAACTCAAGATGGCGGTAAAATGGCACAGAATGGGGAACAAAGCCATGCTTGACCTTGGCCAGAGCATTTCTAGGAGGTTCCACCGTGCCCCGGGGTACCCCTGTCGAAACAACCTTGAAAGGTGTCGAGGGAAATTGGCGTTGACACAAGTCCCGAGGGCGGAGCCCCGAGCGTGTCCCTTGACAGCCTGGGTGCCGATGGCGTCGACGACTTCTTCTGAGGCGGAGCCTCGAAAGAGTGTCGACGACCTTGGCGCCACAGGCGTTGACGTCTTCCGCGAAGACACCACAGGTGCACACGGTCTCAAGCGCGTCGAGGATCGGGACCTGGAACGGGCATGACAAGAATGATTCCTTTTGTCCGAGCGGGACCTTTCCTGTGAATCATGCCGACCATCCGAGCCCGAAGGCGTGTGAGCGGTGTCTCTCGACCAATCCCACTCGGAGGCGCAGACAGACCAGAGCTCTGCGATTCGCTAGCATTTTCTTACCGAAGGAAGCCCATTCCTCCGGCGTCGCATGTTTGGTGGGATAAGCGACCCGCCGACGGGCAGAGTCCTCAGATGAGGACAGGGAAGGCGACCGATGACGGTGCTTCCGGGAGTGCCTCGAAGAGGCAGAGGAGTGGCGGGACCTACTCCAGGACCGAGACCCACTGGACATCTGACGATGATGCGGAGAGTCGCCCCTCGAATCGTCCGTCGAAAGCCCCGCAGACCTCGACTTCCGTGGCTTGGACACCTTACCTACCGACAGTTTCTTCTTGCGCTCCCGCAAGGCTTTGGACGTAAGCGACTGGTAGTTGACACAATCATCCGTGTCATGGGCCTCCCCGAGGCACCAGAGGCAGGCGTCGTGCGAGTCCGTCACTGACATCTTGGACCCAAAGTCCCCGCACTTCTTAAAGCCCGGACGCGGGGTGGAAGACGAGGTAGACATCACGAAGGATAACTTCACAAACAAACAGGTTCGAAGATCCGATAAAAGAACAGAAACTCCAAAGAGTCGAGGCGCGCCGAGATCTCCAAAGCGAACACGTTTGCCGAAAAAACAGAACTGAGGCTACGGGCGTCCTACTTATAACATCCAGTGACGTCGGCCGTCGGTGGAGGTCCTCGAGGGCGGCGTATCGACGTCATCAACGCAGGAGCCGAAAGAATTTCCTAAGCAGCACAGCTGTGGTGATTACTGTCATAGATCTGGAATACGTTGGAGGACCTAATCCCCTCGAAATTACTTTTGCACCACAAGACAAAACGTTTCCATTTGTTGAAATGATTGTGCCTTGTGTCTGGTGTACATACGTACTTTAAAGATGTCCATGCATCTTTGAGGCAAGTTTAGGTGTCTACATTTTATGACCTTAGGAGCCAAGCAGCCAAGTTCAGCGTTTGAGTATGTGGATGGAGGGTTGTTCCTTGATGCTGGGACATCATGTTGTAAGGGCTTGGCAGTTGGACTGGTGGGCTGTTAGGAGTGCTTAATGATCTGGTGAGGATTCATGCATCTCATTCAACTGTACATTCATTTTATGTAAATAGTTCCTTCATCAGTGTTACATGGTTGTCTGTATTACCAGTTGGAATCTGGAGCCTTGTCCTGATTGAAGGTTCCAGGTCCAGGCTGGTCAGTTCGAGGGGGATGTGCTGGCTGGGGGTTGCCAAGTAAGGACTTGTCATACCTGAGGGGAGATCCTCAAACACGACAAGCTCCAGCACAAGCACGTGTGTGTGTCCTTTATGTGCATTTTATGCCTCACACACACAACTGGCGATGTAGAAAAGCAAGCAACCTCCAGAAAAGCGTGAGAAAGGGAGGTGTATCGATTGACACCGTCGTGCCGGGACCCCACTAAGCCACAGGTGAGGTCCGTGCCAGTGAGTGGATTGGGGGGGGGGGGGTGAAGACCCAGAAACCCCAGCGGGGGCAACTCCTTGTTCCCAGCGAAAGCGAAGTGGTCGCAGCTCTGAGCACGCACACGGTTCCATCCTGCAAGGTCCTCGCCGTTAGAGGAAGGGACCTAGAGGTGTGGGATAATGTGTGGCCATCTTGGAAGTGGCATCTCACGTTGCCAAGGCAACCTCCCACGGAATCAAGCATTCCCCAGAGCTCACAGAGCTGAGCATAATCCGAACTGTAAGGCAATCCCTGGCAGAGATAAGCAAATGCCCTGCTAGAGACATTCTCCTGCGCACTCAGAGCTGAGCACTATTAAAGTCATGAGAAGGGACAGACTGGGATTATTTAAGTACATATATATTTAAGAAAAACAAGGTGTTACACCCAGAAGTTAAGGATTGTTTTTCTTTTGTGTTGGTTCTTTTCATTTTTCCTAAAAAAAAAAAAAAAAAACGGGAACAACCAGGGACCCTCACTACACCAGTCAAGTGAGTGTGTATGTGTGTGTGTGACATCTTTCAACATGGTGCAAGGGATATCCATTGAGTGTGGCGTCACAACACTAGTCTGCTTACCAAATTCAGCGCATCATGGCCAATGTACCTGGTCCAGTGTTTTTTCTTCCCACTCCTGGTGAACCCAGAGGGTGCTGTACTGATTGGAGGGATGGCTTCACCAAGTATGTCTTGGCTGTGTTTGGCGCTAACTATTCAAATGATAGGAAGGAAGCGCTGCTGTTCCATTGCCTCGGATCTGCAGGCCAGCAAATTTTAAAGAAGCTACCGGTAGTGATAGGCGATGCAGGTTTGTATGAAAGGACGATTGCCAAACACAACAAGCACTATGAGGTGCAAGAGAACATAATTCTAGCCCGATATCACTTCTCAACCAGAGAACAGAAGGCGAGTGAGAGCATTGAGGAATTTGTCACAGCCCGGAGGGGACTGGCCATGAAGTGGCAGTTCACTCATTGTCAAAAAGAACACTTGCAAGATCAGTTGATGATCAAGTGCAGTAATGACAAAATAAGGGACGAGATGTGGAAGGAGCGCAACCCCACCTTGTCAAGGGCGATTGAAATTGCAAAATGCAGAGAGCATACATAGAATTGCATCAAGGCTCTGCATCTGGACAAAGGCTCTGAAAGCAGCAGGACAGCACCGGAAGAAGGTTCTGTGGACAAAAGTTTGAAAGCATCTGAAAAGCAATGGTCTGGAAGTTCGAGGAGGGGTGAGAGTGGAGAGAAGAGGTAGAGACACCCCAGGCGACACGGGTCCACACAACAACAGGAACACAGGACGTTTGTGGGGTCCTCCGAAGGAGTTCAAACCCTCTATGGGCAAACTGTTCTATAGGTGTGACAGTGGTGCCCACCTAGTGTATGACAAGGAGTGTGTGGCAGTCCACATTATTTGTCGTGACAGTGGACGTAAGGGACATGTGGCCCGCTGCTGCACATTTTTTAGATCCTGTGGACAAGTGCAGGAGGTGGTTGAAGATAATGAGGATCATTAATATGGAAACATGGGGAAGGAAATAATAGGATCAGTACAAGCGGCGTCAGGGAAAGTGAGAAGGCATAAACCCTATGCCATGATAACCGTCAGAGGAGTACCCATCTCGATGTTAATAGATAGTGGTGCTGACTATACTCGAAGTTTTCAAGCATGGAGGAAGAAATTTGGCTGCTGCACACTACAAGAGCAAGAGATAATGGCTAACAAATATGGCGACATTCCCATAGAAATTGTTGGCCAGTTCAGTGGAGAGTTGGAATTATTGTGCTGGAGTGACATGGCGGAATTGTAAATATGACTAGATGCAAGACATCCCGAGCAGGTCTTGGTGATAGAAGGGGTCAAACCCAATGACAACTCAACAGGGTTGACAGAGAATAGTCAACACATTTTTGAGAAAAGACTAGGCTGCCTCAAAGGATTTGTGCACCGCATTAGACTCAGACGTGGAGCTCAACCAACCGAAGGTGGCCAAGTTGCGCATGGTGCCATTGGGACTGCACAGAGATGTGAAGGAGATCATAAGCAGGATGGAGTGCGAAGGGGGTCATTGAGCAAATTAAAATATCAGAATGGATTAGCCCTATCGTTGTTGTGAGGAAATCCAATGGCTCAGTGAGACTCTGCATAGATCTAAGGCATTTAAACAGTATGGTGGCACCCAGAGAGAATCATGGGTGTGGAAGTTCTTTAAGACCGTGTCAGGGGTACCAAAGGCTTAGGCTACCCATGTTCAGCGCATTGAGTGTGGAATCAAATTCAGTCGTGGACAACACGGGCACTACTCTTTTGGTACCATCTCCATGCGCCGCCACACCCGCTCCTACTACCAAGGTACTCGGAGAAAGGTTGTTCCTTTCTCAGATAGTAGTAGGCTGTCTTCCTCAACCTCTAATATGTCACCACACAGGCTACTCCTGTGGGGCAGAAAATCCCACCAGCTACCAGTCAAGCCATAAAAGAGGCCGTTGATCCATATCTTTCCAAGACAGCAGTACTCTGTGTATACTGCAACACACCACTCTGCAGGGGCAGTTTTGAAGTGCCTTTGAGGTTGTAATCAAGGAGCATGAGAAACACTGCCCCTTAACTTAGATTTTACGCACACCCAGCATCCTCTCCTTTCCACCTGCCCTTCCATATTTGTGGTTAGTGCCCCTTTCCTCATTTCCCTCCCCCACCTTAATTTCTTGCCTCTCCTGCAAAAACAAAGTACAAAATCAAAAAACACCAAAAAAGGTTCCTTTAGGAACCACCTTTCATAGTTAAAAAATAGAACTAAAAAAAAATATCTTGTAGACTATCTACTTTACATTTTTTGGTAAAGTAGTTAGTCTCAATAAGATTCTCCAACATCTCCATTAGCATGTTGTACTATGCTAATGGAAATAATGGACAATTTTAAACTAGAGAAAAAAAGCACAAAAATGTTCTGTCCCAAATTCTTTTCTCTAGCATGCAATAAGGAACATAATCGATGGACCTTGATGACTATCCGCGGTCTCTGTAGTGCCCTTTCCAGGCAACTCATCATTAAAAGACCTGAATTACACTTGCACACCGTTGCACAGGTCATCCCTTCTACCCTTTTTACGGTTTTGTTTGTAATACTGCTTCATTGCCTGCTTTCAAACAGTCACACATCTATCCACCAGTCACTTCCAAAAATTCTACATATAACCCTATCAACATATATACTGGTGTCGACTAGATATAGGGCCTGGAACTTATGAGGTTCATGAGGGACAAGGCCACCAGTCTAAGTGGAAGTGGTATGAGTTGGCAGGGAAGGGATTGAGTGAAACAGGAAGAGAAAAGCAAAGATTTGAGAAGTTTCTGGAACGTAAGGAAGTCCAGCTCAAGTCTAAGAGGAGCTGGAAGGCTGTTCCAAAGAGAGGCACTGGCCGAAGAGAGAGACATGCCTAATGCTTTCTGTTTCGAAAAGCGTTTGACAAGCAGAGAATGGGAGTTATAGGAGTGGAGGGCTCTAGCAGGGGAGTATTTAGGGAGACAAAGTTGGAGATAGCGTAGATCCAGGCCCCATAAAGCCTTTTCAACGATAGAGGATCTATCTTGATTTTCATCCTTCCAGACACCAGGCTGCAGCGATACGATCGCTAGGCTTGAGGCCAAGAATAAGTCTTGTAGCCCTATTCTGGATTAGCCGAAAGGGGCGTAAACAACAAAGGGGGAGATTGAGGAAGAGGCTGTTGCAGTAGTCCAGCCTAGAAAGGACCAGGGCTGTAGAGACGTTGAGCTTCTGGGGGAAGGTGAGGAACGTTAGAATGCCTGCAAGGAGGTAAAGCTGAAAGTGGGCCTTCTTTACAAGCTCCAAAATGTAAGGAGAAGAGAAAGGGAGAGGAGAGGGGGAGAGGAGAAGGGGGCGGGGGAGAGAGAGAGAGAGAGGGAGGTCTCAAAGATCACCCCAATGTTTTTGGCCTCACAGGATAGTGAGAGTAGAGGTCCCAAAGACATCAGCCAGTGGGTAGGAAGAAAACTGGGCACAGGTGTCCCAATAAGAAGGATCGCTGTCTTACTGGCATTGAGACAGAAATTGTTAGCCGCACACAATGCGTAGATGGCGGTCAGACAATCGGGGATAAAAACGGGGACAAGAAATTAGTAGAGGGAAGTTTCAAGGAAAGCTGTGTGTCATTAACAGAACACTGGAAATGAGAAAAAAAACAAATTAATCAGGTGAGCCAGAGGGACGAGAGAGATTGAAGAGCCACAATGATGGGATAGAACCCTGGGATACGCTGCAGGTAGAGACTGAGGTGGTTGAGTAGAACCAGCCCATTTCCAGCTGGGAAGGCGGATAGTGAGATAAACGTGTCAGCCAGCCCAGTGCCCATCCCATGATGCTAAAAGGTATCATGTAACCGTTATGAGGATAGAATGGTTGACCGTGTCAAAGGCGGAGGAGACATGGAGCACTATCCTCAAATGTCCTATCATAAATACCATATAAACTTCAATTATATAATTCAACCAGATTACAAATATGGTACACTCCCCCTATAGTACCTATAATAACTATACACATATTAGTATACTATATGTGGCCAGTGGCCAGGTTCTTGGCCCCTAAGAATCTGGCCACTGGCCATAACAACCACAATAGAATTAAACTGTGTAACAAGTATGTGCAAAACACCTTCAAATAACAAGACTCACCCAGACCACCCACCCACCCCCAATCCCAATAGCGTCTGCAGACGGAAAAATGATCAGCAGACACGGCAGCACCTGCACAGCTTTTTTTCACCTATAAAAAGCTCTCTATTTTCCATTCCCCTACCCTTTCCAGGCCCTCTTTCGTCCACAAAATAACCCCAAATATTTTGTCCATACTTTTCCTCACCACGCTATCTGCAGACAAATGCCATAATCCGTGCATCCAATATGACAACCTTTTCTAAAATTATGATGCACTTCATATTTTCAAACATCCAATCAGCATGCGCCTCTCCGCAAACTTTGGTGATCATTCGTCGCACAACGCCAAAGTTATAAGCTGCCAAAAAAGTAATCTTTCTATAAGTTGAGCAACTTAACCAAAGATATTACCATTCATCTTATAAACATTTCTCAAACAAATATCACCATTTCTTATTTTAACAGAAATGACAAACATACTTCAGTGGCTAGAGGAAAACTTTCCCAAAGAAGAAATGAGTGAAGATAAAAAAGAATGGTAGGCAATACATCTTTAAATATAAACAAATATTATAATTTATGGAGAGCTCATTGAAATAATAATTTCTTCTTTTCTTGTAGTACGTAGTTTATATAAAGAAACTACACCAAAGATTAATTATACAGAATCCCAACAATCAGAAATACAATGCCAAACCCAACTGTACAGAATGAAATAAGTATCTTGTCTTTAAAATTGTATGAACTTAGCAATGGCTTTAAAGAACTTTTAAATTATGTTAAAAATCATTTTATTACAAAAAATGTGTATTATCATTATTTTACTTGCACCTGTCCCCCTGCCCCAACACTCACCCCAATCAAATTCACAAAACATAAATCAAACAGGGTTTGATGAAACTTCTCTCCCTCTATCCCCCAGATGATAACTTTACCATTTGGAGGGTCCGTTTGCGCAATGGGGCGTCCGCGGACATCGGGCCCCGTCTGTGCATGACGAATTTTAAATTATTCCACAGACAAAGCGCCCGTTTGCCAACATCCCCACACATGCGACCAACATCTCCTTCCTGCCGATGTCCGCGGACACCCGCCACAGACGTTATGTCACTGCACTTGTGCGGCGTGCTAACGTGTCCATGGACAATATCCGTGATCGTGAACAGTTTGAAACTGCATTTCCAGACAATTTAGAAAGTTGAAAGTTTACCATTCAAGAGCTCCTAGACCTATTCTTAGTTGATCTGTCAACTTTTTCCAAGATCTATTTTCAACTTGGTAGTCCGCGGACAGTCGCGAGGTTGGTGACGTTTCCTCTGAAGGAACCCACCCATTACTTTTAGTCATTTTCAATTTGGCAGACCAATAGAAAGCATCTTTTCAGAGCTACTTCCAGGAGTTCAAGAATGGCATCCATCATAACCATCCCACCTTCCCAGGGGCTACCGCCATCACCACATGGAGGACCTTTGACAGGGGAACAAGTGCGATGTTGCGGAGAAGGATTGCAAGGAACAGGAAGATGCGGTAAAAGTTCCTACCGCCAGCACCCAGAGAGAATCATGGGTGTGAAGGTTCTTCAAAACCATTGGGGTATACCAAAAGCTCGGGTTGCCAAGATTGAATGCATTGAGTGCAGGGTTGTACTCACTGGCAGACAACCTGGCCAGTACTCTTTTGTGACCACCTATATGCGGCACCAAAGATGCTCTAAGAAAGGCTATTTCTTTCTCAGGGCGAAGTTATCTTCCTCCACCCCATCTTCCTCAACCGCTCCTACCACCACACAGGCTACACCTGTGGGGCAGCTGTTCCCACCGGCTGCCTTGCATGCCATACATAGTGCTGTTGACCCTTACCTTTTGAAAGTCACAATACTCTGTTTGTATTGTGACATACCACTTTAAAGGGGGGAGCAGTTTTAGAGTGCTTTCGAGGCCGCGGTCAAGGAGCATGAGAAACACTGCTGTTAGGGAGAATTCTCTTATAAGGCTAATTTCCCAAACCTAGTGAGTCCACCAGCAGCTTTGCTGGATTTTTGGGGTTTGTTTTTTTCTCCTGCTAAGAGTGAGACTCTTTTGCTCCCACTCTTAGGCATGATTTGAGGTATGTCTGACTTTGTGTGTGCTTATGGGCTGTGGGGTTTTCTTTCTGCTCCATAGGGTATCATCTATTTTTTGTGTGCGTGTTACACAGCACCCTCAGTGCAGTAACACAGGGGTGTCATAGTGACCCCCAAACAGACTCCATACCCTGGGACTGACTACTGTCTCCCAGGGCAGGTAAAGTCACCATTGACTTTACTAGTCCTAAATTGTGAACAGAACCAGTAAGAACCATATTGTGGAAGTACTGGAAGGGGTTAATTATATTGCCCCTGGGTCTGTTTCCAAGGGGGCACTTTCCAGTCCCCCCTTGTCGAGTTTCTGGCTGGTGGCAGTGGTTACCACGCGAAATATTCCACCGGAATATTCTCTATGGGATTTTCCCATTGATTTTAAACGCACCACTTTTTGGTGCAATGTTAAAGATACCGCTGGTTTATTTATTTAATATTAAATTAACGGTTGGGTCTTTTTGCAAGAACTCTTTTAAAAAAATGGCATTCGTGTCCGTCTCTGTAACTCTGACCAAGGTCGAGCCCTTTGTTCCACTTTTTGGCGGGCTTCTCCACAGAAGCCCTCCAAATGGTGCCACTCTTTCTGGGTTTCACAGGAAGGGTGGAGGGGGGAATTGGCACCCTGGACTGCGTTGCCTCCGCAACCCAAGTCTCACTCTACTCTGATTGGCCCAGTGGTGAGCCGCCCGGCTTACCACTTAGCAAGTGTGATTGACAGCTAGGCTGATGAAAGGGTTTTTCTGCATAAAAGCAGGGCCTTTGGGACTGGAACTTCAGAAGTCGTCACAGGACCTAAGAATCCGAAGAGGGAAGAAGCTGAGCCATCTGCAACGACGACACCACCGGTGCAGCCCTGCGGCAACTACCTCACCACTTTCCCGACAAGAGAAGATCTTGTGCTGGACGAGTCTTCTTCCTCTGAGCTGGTGGGACCAATGCGTTCGCCCTTTTCACCTTCCAAAGACGTCTCTTGGTCGAATCGCCCGTGCCAAACACCCCGGCGGCCGGATAGCCAAGCTTCACCACTTTGACCGTGAATAAAAGGAACGCTCCTTTTATTGACGAACTCCGCGGCTGGTTTCATCCCTGTGCAGTGCAATGATGCCACGTTTCCTCCTCGATGAGATCCTCTCTTCCCCTAGTCGAAACAACGAACTGCAACCACTGCCAGGAACAACTGCCACCGCTGGAGCTTCCTCTCTGTTTAAGGTACTGTGCCCTGCCTGGCCTCCCTTTCTTCAGTTTGCCCAAGGTGACCCTTAAATCCTTGGCTTCCCAACTGGGTTGGCCCAGACCTTCTAACTTTACCTTCTTGAATCGCCCCAACCTCTTTTGAACATTCTGCAAAGACTTTTCGTGCATTTGTAAACCGTGTGATCCTGGGCACATATTGCTTTGCTCCATTTAAAGTGGGCCTGACCTATGAACTTTGGCTCTACAGTGTATACTGCCTTTATTCCCTTGCTGAGAACTCCTAAAAGTGTTGGGACCTGTTTTATTTCTATGCTCCGCCTTTTTCTCTCCCTTTAACCGAACTAGTGGAGTGCCATCAGGTTATGCGCTCACATCTGTTTAACAAATCAAGGTGTTTTAATTCGGACTTGTCTAATAGTTATTAAGGGAGGTGTGTATACTTTACCTGACTGTTTTAACTTGCTTTTTATTTAGAGTGCTAGAGTATTGCCTAAAATGTGTTTTAAATAAATAATTATATACTTTTCATACAAAGCTCTGGTCAGTGTTTGGTTGCTCTACTGTGTGTTGGCCCTATTGTGTATACTCTATATACTGCCCTACTCTTCTTGAGAGAAGTCCGACTGCTCAGCCACAGATACCAGGTAAATCCGGGTGGTGCAGACTGCTACCAAATGGGTTTACTGCTTACTCCTGGAGTCTTAATCTTTTTGCAGTGTTCCCCAAGGGAACTGCACAGGATTCTGCCTAACAACTGCCCCCTAACGTAAATTTAAGGCACGCCCAACATCTTCCCTTGTCCACCTGCCCCTCCATATCTGTAGTTGGTGCCTCTTCCTTCCCTCCCTCCCTCCTGTTACGCTCACCTGGTATCCACAGGGACGGCACCCAGCCGGGTTACTCGCTGTTATGCTCCTCAGCTTTGCCCTGATGTGGTCTGCGGGGAAGGTTCTGCCTGAAAATACAGGAGGACTGTGTTCAAGACTGACTGACTGGGGCAGTATCCTCCCTCCACCCCGTATGATTTCAGTCCCTCTGGAGCCCTCTCCTCACCTTGTGGTAGAACTAGGCGTGCTCTCCGTCCTGCCTTCTTTGCAGGGGCTTGTTGTCTTTCATGGGCAAGTGCGGTCCAGTTACTTCACTGACGCCAGCCCGTTTGATAGTGTTCAGGTAGGTCTTATTGCTGTTCTTTAGTTTTGTTGCTATCCTGCATGCCTTTCTTGGTTTAAAATGTCTCTTTTTTTCTCCCTTAGGTATGCGGAGCTTCAGTGTGGCGAACTGGCTTGGTTGAGCCCCGCTGGTAAATGATGGCGCATTAAGAGCGCTATGATGCGGTAAGTAAGTGCTATGCGCAGCGCTGCAAAGTCTTGCCTTTGCTAACCCGTGTTTTCCTTCCTTGTAGGTCGCTGTGTTCTTCAGCGCAAATGGAATGTCCGGAGTGGTGCCAGCTGAGAGGCGACCAGCCAGGTAAGCCCTTTGAGCAGTTCGTAATTTGTAAATGTCTCTACTGCTTTCTTTAATGTTGCCTCTATCTTCCTCTTTCAGGTCCTTCTGTTCGGGAGGCGTGCAGATTCGAGAAAGCTGTTCTCAGTAGCTGCGAGCGTTTAAAGATGAAGACTGCAGGTAAGATGCTGCTGCTAATGATGTTTCTTTTGTCTCCTTGCAGGTTCTGCTTCTCCAAGGTTCGAGGGACTAGCTGAACACGGTGAGCGTCACGTTGCAAGCTGCAAAGTAACGCGAAGCGTGTTGTCTTGCTCAGGTGTGGTTTAAATAGCCCCAACAAAATAGTCCAGGTAAAGTAGTCCCTAGGCTACCACACCCAAAACAATAGACCGCATAGCTTGGTTCTTAGTAACCAAGCTATGTGGATGCCTCCATGTTGGCTGACAATACAATAAAGTAGTTTCCAAGCACATTGTTTTTCATGATGTATGAGTCTGGCGCCGTAGGCGCCAGGTCTGGCCCCATGAGGGCTTTTGAAGAGGATTCCAGGCTCTAGAGGCCCGAGTCCTGACTCCACCTGACCAATGGGTTTGCCAGAGGGGGTTTTGGGCGAGGGTCATGACACCTGCCTCACCTTACCTCCTCGCCTATCTTACGAAAAAGAAAAGAAAATATATAAAAACCACAAAGACAAAAAAAAAAAAAAAAAAAAAAAAAAAAAAAAAAAAAAAAAGGTTCCCTTAGGACCCATGATTCACAATTAAAAAATATAACTAAAAATGAATATCACAGGACCCTTTGCAGTCCGCGGACAGTACGAAATTCTGCGGACATCTGGAAACTTGTTTGTCATTCAGAAGAACAAGTTACTTACCAACTTTAACATTCTTTCGACTGGATGTTCCTCCCTCGTATTCCTCATCTTATGATAATTCGTTATCTCCAGCTTCGCTGCTTCGGAAAAAAATTCTCTCTCGGCAGAGGGCGCTGTGCTCGAGGTCGTGGCGTCGATTGTCCCTCGACGCACTCCGTACTCTGTCGACGTCACCGATAGTATAAATAGCTCGAGCCACGCCCGTTGCTTCAGTTCTGTTTTTTCGATGAAACATATAGGAGGAACGCCCAGGCGTGCCCCATAACTGATGCACTCTTCGTGAGAAGAAAGTAAGAAAACGTAAACTGTACTGTGGGGTAGGATGTGAGGGTCGATGAGGAATACGTGGGAGGAACATCCAGTCGAAAGAACGTTACAGTTGGTAAGGAACTTGTTCTTTGAATGGATTGTGTCCTCCCACGTAGTCCCCATTTTATGATAGACTCCCATAGCAGTGGCAATCTTGGAGGTGGGAGTACCAATTACAGTTTTCATGGACAGAATGCAGAATTGCTTTGGCAAATAAACCCTCATTGGAGGAGGCAGTATCCAAGCAGTAATGCTTGAGAAAAGTATGCATTGTTTTCCAAGTTGCAGCTGCACAAATATCTGCTGCCGTGACTCCCCTCTTTAGAGCCGCAGAAGTAGCCATTCCCCTTGTAGAATGAGCTCGAAGCCCATCTGGTGGGTCTTTTCCCACCAATCTGTAACATTCAATTATGGCCAAAATGATCTAGCGGGATATGGTCTGTTTTGTTATGGATAAGCCCAGTTTATGACAAGTATAACCCACAAACAATTGGTCATCTTGTCATAATTTAGACATCCTCGAGATGTAAAAACTAAGAGCCCTCTTGGGATCTAGTCTATGCAGTCTCTCCTCTTCCTTGCCCAAATGAGGAGGATAAAATGTTGGTAGTATTTTTTGTGACAAATGAACGTCCGAAACTACCTTTGGTAAAAAGGAAGGTTTAACTTTAAGGACTACCTTATCCTTATAAAAAATAGTATATGTTGGTTTGCATGAGAGAGCCTGAAGTTCACTAAACCTGAGGGCTGATGATAGAGCCACAAGAAGGACAGTTTTTGGTGTTAAAAGCCTCAATGGACAGAAGTGCAGAGGCTCAAAATGTATGCAAGTCAAGAATTTTAGCACTAAATTTAAATCCCAAGTTGGGACATGAAAAGGTACCGGAGGGTATACGTTAGTAAGCCCTTTTAAGAATTGAATTATTAATGGTATTTTGAAATATGAAACCTCTTCCGAGGTGCGCTTGAAAATGGACAGCGCAGCAAGATATCCTTTGATTGTTCCTATCTGGAGCCCCAGATTGGCTAGATGTAATAGAAAAGAGAGCACTACTGGAGTGCCAAATTGAAAAGGGTCCACATCCTTATCTTTGCACCAGTTACTAAACCTGTTCCAGCGACATCGGTACAAAGATTTTGTTGCTGGCCTTCTGGCCAAAAGCAAAACTTTCATTACGTCATCCGGAAGATCCCAATCCTTGTATCTCAACCTCTCAGAAACCATGCGTGAAGGTTGAGTGTCTTGACCTCTGGATGGAGAACCCGACCTTTCTCTTGCGAGAGAAGAACCTCTCTTTGCGGAAGACGTATTGGAGGGCAGATGGACATGTCTAGAAGGTCCGGGTACCACGTCCTCCTGGCCCAATCTGGGGCAATTAGGATCATGGTTTTCCTGAACTTTCTCAACCGCCTGATTACTTGAGGAATCACGGGGACTGGGGGAAACGCATACAGTAGTGGAAACTTCCACTCCACTACGAATGCGTCTCCCAGA
This sequence comes from Ambystoma mexicanum, assembly GCF_040938575.1. Classification (NCBI taxonomy): domain Eukaryota; kingdom Metazoa; phylum Chordata; class Amphibia; order Caudata; family Ambystomatidae; genus Ambystoma; species Ambystoma mexicanum. Next base: position 1,113,520,345 of record NC_090925.1, read on the forward strand.
GCTCACCTTTGAGGAAATTCCCTTGAGCAGTACTGATCGCACTTCCGGTTGATCTCGGTGGCGGACAGATCCACTTGAGGGGTTCCCCAAAGGGTGAAGATCTCCAGAAGGACTTCCTGAGCTAGCTCCCACTCGTGGGAGACTGTGCTCTGCCTGCTCAGAGCGTCTGCCGCCGTGTTCTTCTCTCCGGCTAGGTGAATTGCCGATAGAGAGATTCCCTCTCTTATTGCCCAGAACCAGAGCTGCATTGCCTCTCTGCACAGTGATAGTGACCCTACACCTCCTCTCTTGTTGAGATAGTACATGGCCACTGTATTGTCCGTCATTATCGGGACATTCTTGCCCTGTACAGAGGGCAGAAAGGCCTTCAGCGCTAGTCTGATTGCCCTCAGCTCCAAAAGGTTGAAGTGTAGTTTGGACTCCGATGGAGACCAACGTCCGCTGATTGTCAGATCGTTGGTTTGTGCTCCCCACCCCGTGAGTGAGGCGTCCGTCACTACTGTTATCTCCGGCCATGGTTGCCAAAAAGATTCTCCCTTGAGAATGTTGTCGTTGCAAGCCCACCATAGAAGATCCTGAGCAACTGCGCTCGGGACTTGCAGAAGATCCGACATATTCCCTGAGAACTGGGACCACCGAGTTCTGAGTGCCCATTGAAAGCCTCTGGTACCAGGAAAATGCAGGATTCCATGAGGCCGAGCAACCTGAGAAAATCGAAGGCCGGTAGATGTTGGGCATTCTGGAACTTTGTTACCATCTGCTGGATGTGGAGAGCTCTCACTTCGGGAGGCAAGGCTTTTCCCGAGGAAGTATCCAAGACTGCTCCGATAAACTGGAGTTTTTGGGATGGTATCATATGGGACTTCTTGAAATTGAGGGAGAAGCCCAATTTGTGGAGAAAATGGCAGGTGATCAAAAGATGTTCCTGAGCTTGTATTGGAGAACTTGCTCTGATCAACCAGTCGTCCAGGTAGGGATATATGTGAATACCTCCTATCCTGAGACTCGCTGCCACAACCACCAACAGTTTGGTGAAAACCCTCGGCCGAGGTCAACCCGAATGGCAGATCTCGAAACTGATAATGAGAATTGCCAATCGCGAACCTCAGGTACTTTCTGTGCTTTGGATGGATTGGCACATGAAAGTAAGGATCCTGAAAGTCCAATGATACCGAACAATCTTGGAATTGGAGAGCCTGAAGGATCTGAGAAAGAGTCACCATCTTGAACTTGTCCTTCCTGAGGAACTTGTTCAAATTTCTCAAGTCCAAGATGGGTCTCAGTCCTCCGTCCTTTTTTGGAATGAGAAAGTATGGGGAGTACCAACCCCTGTTCCTTTCCGCTACAGGTACCTGTTCTATGGCACCTTTCTGTAGCAGGGTTAAAATTTCCTGCAACAGGAGCGGATCTGGAATTTTGACGGAGTTGGCTCCCGGTGGATGATTCTGAGGCCTTTTTAGGAAGTAGAGACAGTAACCTTGGGCTACTGTTTCCAGTGTCCAAGCATCTGAGGTAATGCCCCGCCATTCCTTCAGATGCTGAGAGATCCTGCCTCCCACTGGTGTTTTGTGCAACAAGGTCTCAGAGGGATTTGGAGGCGGCTGCAGGAGTGGCTGAGGGTACAGATGCCACTCCTGAGGCTGATTTTGCACCTCTTGCTCGTGCTCCACGAGGGAAGTTTCTTTTGCCCCTTTGAGAAGCCTGTCCTCTTCCTCTACTAAATGAGGAGTAATAACGAAAAGAACGACCCCTCCAGGAAGATGAGCCAGAATAGGGTTTTAGAGGCTGGCGCATGGAGGAGCGAAGCGATTTAGCTGCCGCTTTCGAGGTCTGAAGTTTTTCTAGGCTTTCATCAGCCTTGCTGCCAAACAGCCTCGAGCCATCAAAGGGCATGTTAAGGAGTCTGGCTTGCATATCTGGTGCAAAACCCGACTTCCTCAACGGTTTATAGTTATAATTTAGAAAACAATAATGTCGAAAGTCATTTTTTAGAAAAGAAAAGTCGAAAAAAAAATGTCGAATTTATTTTCCAATACGTTTTTTTTTTTTTTTTTAAATGGGGGAGGGGGGGTTCCCCCCAACACTCCCTTTTTTTATTTTACCCATTTTTTATACTTACCAGTCAAAAAATACATATAAATAAAAAAATAATACATTCGACATTTTTTTTTCCCGACATTATTTTTTCGACATTTTTGTCATTTGACATTATTTTTTCTAAATTATGACGGACCACCTTCCTTTCCTCAACCATGCAAATCTGTGTAGCACAATGCTTGCAGCCATGGATCTGCTAATACTATCAGCAATATCCAGCCCAGACTGGAGACATTCCCCCATTGCCTCCTTCCCGTCTTTGACGACATTCAGGAAGCCTTCCCTTTCCTCGCCTTCCAGAATATTATCAGCCGCCGCCGAAATACAGTCCCACATGGTATGGGTAAACCTGGCCAGGGTGCAGGTGACATTTGTAGATTTAAGGGCCATACTGCCCGATGTGAAAACTTTACGTGCCCAGGCATCAACTTTTTTATCCTCTCTATCTGGAGGGATAGTGGGATATGCAGGTTGCTTTGATGTGGATGCTGCCTGAATGAGTAGACTTTCTGGAGTCGGATGCTTGTTTAAGTATTCGGGATCCGTACCAGCTGGTCTGTATTTCTTGGGAAAATTACTATCTGCAGCAGCAATGCTCTCAGGCTTTTCCCAGTTTCTCTCCACCGTCCTCTGAAGAGCCCTGCGAAAGGGGAGAACTGGATCTTTTTCAGGACCTCTGACAATTATATCCGTCATGTCATCCTGTCCAAAAACGGGTGAAATGTCACCCCCAACCCATATACTCAATTACTCTGGTCATAAGACTCCTGTACCCAGCGTCTGCATGCTCTGCAGGATCAGGTCTGGCAAACTAATTCTGGGGAGGTGTCAATTCCACTGGCAGAATGTAGAGTGTCACTCAGGTCTCTAATTTTAGATTCTTGATCAATGACTTCCTCAGGAACTTGCTTTGTGCCATATGAAACTCCAAAAGGAGTAACTTCGTTTTCCTCTGAGCCAGATTCCTCATAAATTGATGACATGGACTTAAAGTCTGATCTGGGCAACGGAGTGAATCTTCTTTCTTCCTCTACCATACGCGTCGAAGGAATAGAGAAATCCTTCGAAGTTGTCTAAGGAATCTTCAATGACTTCGAAGAGGACTTCGACACGGGCGTCGAGGTTGTCTTTGGTTTCGATGCTGAAACAGTCGACGCCGACGGTGTCGATGAAATCGTCGAAGCCTTCGAGGACTTATGTTTTTTATATGGCACCAGAGAGGTGCTCGACTCTTGAAGAGTCCTCGACGACTTGGCGTCGACTCGAGTTTTTCGAGTATCCTCGACACTAACGGTTTTTACCATGGTAGTCTTGGACTTCCCTTTGTCGTCCAATGGAGCGACTTTAGGGGTATGGCTTTTCCGAGGTTCATTCGAGGGGGGTCGGGGCGCATTCTCGAATACCACCATCATCTTTTTACGAAATTCTTCCCATTTTCTGGGAGAATCCGATTTTGTCGGACATCGAATTTCTTCAGTCGACTCTGAAGATGATGGAGATCTACGGCTCTTCATTTTTTTGGACGAGGAAGAAGTGTGTCTCGATCTACTCCTAGATCGAGATCTCTTGGAATGCCTATGGCGATCCGATTCCTTCGAATAAGTTGCCTTCTTATGTTGTTGGACATAGCCATCGTAGAGGCTTCCCTCCCCACCGACAGTTTACCTCTCCTCTCACGAAGAGCTTTCTCGGTCATGGATTGGTAGGAACCACAGTCGTCGGTCCGTTGACTGGAACCGAGTAACCAGAGACAAACCCGGTGAGGATCCGTGATCGACATTTTTTGATCCACAATCTACGCACTTCTTGAACCCAGTCTTGGGTGTCGAAGGAGTCGAAGATGACGACATTTTCTTCACAGAAAATCTCAAGCGCGCCGTTCTCGATAGCGAAGCGATCGGAAAAACGGAACTGAAGCAACGGGCACGGCTCGAGCGATTTATACCATCAGTGACGTCGACAGAGTATGGAGTCCGTCGAGGGACAATCGACGCCACAACCTCGAACACAGCACCCTATGCCGAGAGAGAAAACATTTTTCCGAAGCAGCGAAGCTGGAGATAACGAATTATCATAAGATGAGGAATACGTGGGAGGACACAATCCATTCGAAATGGGGGCTCTGAACCTTTTCTTATTTTGTTGAGGGTTTTATATACCGCATGAACAAATGTTCTAATGAACTTTATTTTGTTAAGCTTTCAAAAACAACTTGTAATTTATTTTGGTTTTTTATTTACTACAACTACTAAAAAAATACTTCACAACATATTTCACTAGTTCACAAAAATGTTTCCAGTGCATTTTGGATATTCAAAAGAAGAATCCGATTTCCGACATCAGTCAAATGCATTGCATCTCCTCGAAAAATATTTACACCATCCAACTTGATATTTGCATTGTCAAAAGATGCCTATTCCTAAACCAAATTAAAAAATTACTTAAACATGTATTGAAATGCTCTATAACTTCTTCCATTTCAGAACAAAACAAGTTTGGACGTCTCCATATTTGACTTTCATGGATTTTAGAAACTATAATCTTTGCCGCTGGAAGCAGTTTCATTACGCTTTTCAACATGTCCTTCATGGAAAACTGCAACAATCCATAGCCCAAACTGCTTCCTCCACAACGCACAATAATAATATCTGGATGTTTAAAGTGAGCCATACTCTCAAAGAGTGGTAATAAAATCATCTATAAAAACAGCTCCATATCAACTTTATTCTACCCCAAACCCACCCTTTCCAGGCCCCCTTTTGGCTACCAAATAAATCAAAATCTGTTTTCCACACTTTTTCCTCACCGTGCTATCTGGTCACCTGTGGCGGTCTGCGGGTCCAACATGGCGACCGGTTCATAAAATATGACGTGGATCACGTTTTTGAACAACCAATCAACGGGCGCGTACGATGTCCACGGACCTCACGCCAGACTCCGATTGGTCCAGAGGTGTCAGCAGACCCCGAATAAGAAAATTAGTCTGCGGACCAGACCCAGATATCGCTAATTTTTTTAAACCTACTTTTTGGCAATTTTATTTTAAACTACTGGACGGATTTACACCAAATTTACAAAAGCACGGTTTGGTGAAAATCCGTCCACCAGTTTCGGCTCTAGGTGAAAGCAAAACATTTTTTCATTGTGTGTAAGAGAATTTCACAAATTTGGGCCCCTCCTATAACTATGGCCCCCCGCCCCCTCCTTGATGAAATCTCACTAAACTTCGCAGAATCATTCCGGGGGCGCCATATACTTTTTGTGCAAAGTTTGGTGAGGATTAGTGCTGGGGGGGGGGCAATGTTCTAAGCTGTCCAAAAGTGCTCTATGAGTTGAACAACTTAACCATAACTACAGGGCTGCTACGGCAGGCCCTTTAATACGGCTGTGTAATCGTATTCATAAGCATATGAATCCATAATAGATCCCATGCTGGAGAAGGAACACGTTGCTTACCTCCTGTGCTCCAGCATGGGTATCTTTCATGGATTCACAAGCAACCCTCTCTCCTAAGCCTCTATGGCTCTTCTTGGTTCCTACTGTCACATTTCGTGCACTTTCAAATCTATAGATAGCCACCAGGGGTGGAGCTAGGAATTACTAATGCCATTGGCTGGGGCAGTATGATCCAAAGTGACAACAATGGGCTATATAAGTGACTCTTTTTTTTTTTAGGATTTAAAGCTAAACTACTTGTTAAGGAGAATTCTCAGAAATGTGCCAATTCCCTCTACCATAGAGACCTCCAGCAACTTTGCTGGATTTTGAGGACTTGTTTTTTTTTAACCTGGAGAGAGCGAGACCCTTTTTCCCCACTCTCTCAGGTATTTTAATGTGATTTTGTACTCTGTTTTTTTTGGTTGTGGAGTCTGACTATCTCCATAGGCATCTTTACATTGTGTCACACAGCACATTCAGTGCAGTGACACAGGGAAGTCTTTCAGATTTCCCAAAGGTTTAAATACCTTATGTGGGATAAACTGTTTCCCGAAGCAGTAAAGAGAAATTGACTTTACTTACATTTGTAACTTTCTAGACCCAGCACACACTATCTTACAATAGGGTGCTGAGGGGTTACTTAATATCCCCTTTGTCTAGCTTCTCATGTAACATTTTTATGTTACCCTTTCCTCGATGAATGGCTGGTGGAAGTGGTTTATTTTTTACTACCATTATGGGGTTTTACCGCGGGCTGTGTACGCAGCCACGGTAAAACACCCATGGGTGCCATTTTTGTCAAAATGGCCCTGGTCGTCTCTTTTTCGCCATTTCTTTGTGGAAAGGTCCTTCGAGATTAAGTCTGTGCGCCAAACCAGGTTTGGTCCCTTTGTTTTGTCTTTGGCGGGCTTCACGAGTGAAACCCGGCTCTGGCTCCAGGGTGTCTGGCGGGGGCAGGAAGTGAGGGAGGTGCCCAAAACTCCCTGTGCTTAGTCTCCTAGGAGACCCAATTGCACTCTGTGGTGATTGGCCGACTGACGGTCCGGCAAGGACAGCCAGCCTGCTGGGTGACTGACAGCTAGGCTGGAATGAATGGGAGCAAGCTGCATAAAAAGCTAGGCTTTTTGGCTTGGAAGGCCGAGTTGACCACTGGACGAAGGAATCCGAAGAGAACTTGAAGACGCCTGTTGCAAATCCTGGACCGTTGGTTTGCCCGGTGAAGCCCTGCTGCTGTGCTAAAACTCCAGTTTCGTATCGACAGGGAAGCTCCTGCAAGGACGACTTCTCCCTTTGAGTTGGTGGGACCAATCAACTCCAAAGTAAGCCACCTGGACATCCTCTCGGAGCTGGTTGAATTTCCACAGAGTTGCTGCTGGAAACCGAAAAGCCTGGGAGAGGAACACCAGTTTGTGTGGGCTGCTTTTAAGCTGGCCAAGAGCTCCACGAAGATCCTCCAGACTCCCAGGAAACAGGATTGACCGAGTCTGAGCCCCCTCAACAGAGTGCGGGACCCCAGAAGCAAGGAAAGTCCATCTCGACAGCCATGAACCACAGTGTTGCTATTTGCGGTAGTCACGAGGAGCTGAAACACCAAAGTGCCACTTCTTTGAAGTTTGCCGGTTGCAAGCGGTGACCGTCCCATTGCAGTGCAGGAACCTCAGAAGTCCTCCCTCTTGTCCCCACGACGGAGGCCCAGGAACAGTGAGATCTGCAGAGCTGCACAGGAACAGAAGTCATCTGATGCACTTTTTCTTCAATCTAAAGGTACTGTAAATTCTGAGAGAACTTACCTCTTGTTGGAGAGTTGCTTGCATCTTCTACTACTCACAAGTCTAACAGCTTGTGGCCCTACATTGATTCTTCTTTTTCCTCAAAGACTTCTAAAACATTGTGCAAAGACTTTTCTTACTTACCTGCAAAGAAGTGCTTCAGCTCATATAGACTTTTGCCCATTGACATTGGTGCTTCACTGAATAACTCTTGTTGGGGGATCCAAAAGGATTTGCCTGGTTGAGAATATTTGTGATCTCTAGTATGTTCTAATAACCTTTTCCCATCAACCGAATTCCTAAGTTCTTGTAAATGCAACACTGATACATTAATGTCACCAGCACCCTAGCTATTTAAGTCACCTGAGGGTGTAGGTTGTGTCTGTGGGCCATCCCAAAGAACAAGTTACTTACCAACTGGTAACGTTCTTTCGACTGGATGTTCCTCCAACACATTCCACATCTTTGACATGTAATGTGCACAGCTGTGGACATTACATATCAAAGATGTGGAATGCGTTGGAGGACACAAGCCATTCGAAAGGGTACTTACTGATTTAGAAACTGAAGAGTGTGTTTTGAAATATATTTGTGTGGTGTTTTATATTGCTCCCTTCTGAAGAAGGCTTACTCTAACTGATAAATTGTTTTATTAAGAAACCTTGTGTATAAGACTTTATTTGAATACTTGTCACTGTGAATCTGTGTCACACTGACCCATCTTGAGATAAGCCTGGCTGCTCTACACGCTACCAACCTGTGTAGTGCAGACTTACACCAAAGGTTGGGTTTCTATTGCCAGGAGGTCAGGGTTGTTGTAGTGCACCTAATGGGTACTGCATACAATCTTGCCTAACACTAATTTAATATTAGGATTCCCAGCCTGACGACAGGGAAATCTACATATGCATGTGAATCTATGAAAGATACCCAGGCTGGAGAACAGGGGTTACAGGGAAGTAACATGTTCCTTAAACCATTCAAAACCCGGACATCCAAGAAGAGGCCTGTGGAAAATGTGCCTATCAATGATAAACTCCTTTTTAATGATCGCCTAAACACGGCAGCTGATCACTTAAAAATTGAAACCCACAAATCGGAAAAAGACACCGATTTTGCAGATATGACAATGCATTACTTACCGTAAAAGCATTTCTGATGGTTGTATCTGCTTAGATTCACATGCTGTGCATAGGTCCGACATCCAGTGGTCAGTGCGGCATATTGCATTTTGTTTTTCGTAGTCGAAAAGGGACGTCGACAAGGCGTGTCTGAAATACTAACCCTATAGTGACGTGCGTTGTACCCACAATCCCTCACGCGTCGAGGTCCCTCTGTTTGTATTTTTCTGCCCTGAGGGAGCCTTCTAGACGTGAGTGAGTACAGAAAAGAGAGATATAAAAGGAAGTCTATGTTCCTTCCATCCGAGCGGGGAGGAAGGGTGGGCGCATGTGAATCTAAGCAGATACAACCATCAGAAATGCTTTTACGGTAAGTAATGCATGGTCTTCTGATGTTTGTTAATCGGCTTAGAATCACATGCTGTGCATAGACTAGCGAGCAGTACCCGGAGTTGGCGGTGGGTTATGAGAAGGAACAGTAGAGAAAAGATGTCTTAATACTGCCTGTCCCACCTGGGAGTCAGATCTAGAGTGTGCATCTAGACAGTAGTGTTTTGTAAAGGTGTGCACAGAACTCCAGGTAGCCGCTTTGCAGATGGACTCAAGGGGAACATTTGCAATGAATGCCCCCTTGCCTCGAGTAGAGTGTGCTCTTGGCTTAAAGGGCAGTTCTCTCTTAGCAAGAGTATAGCAGAGTATAGCAGAGAGTGATGCATTGAACAATCCATCTAGAAATAGTGGACTTTGAAACTGCATCTCCTTCTCTTCCTGCTGCCACCGAGACGAAGAACTGATTAGTCTTCCTCAGTGGTCTGGTTCTTTCCATGTAGAACATGACCGCTCTGCGCACATCTAGTGTGTGCAGAGTCCTTTCTCCCAAGTTGGAAGGATTTTGAAAGAACGTTGGTAGTTCTATAGACTGGTTTACGTGGAATTTCGAGATGAATTTCGGAGCAAACCTTGGGTGAGTGCGTAGAACCACCTTATCTCTGTGAACTGTAACGAAGGGGTCTAGAACAGAAAGAGCCTGTAGTTCACTTACTCTCCTGATGGAGGTGATAGCTATTAAAAAAGCAGTCTTAAGAGTGAGGTGTTTAAGAGATGCTTTGTGCATGGGTTCGAATTGGTGAGCCCATGAGTCTGGTAAGTACCACGTTAAGGTCCCATCCGGGAGCTGGGTCAGCTATCGGGGGGTGTATTCTCTTTACTCCCTCCATGAAGGCCTTTATAACAGGGATCTTCCACCACGACACCTTGAGTTGGGAAGTGGTGTATGCAGAAAGTGCCGCTAGGTGGACTTTAATGGAATTGAACATTAGACCTGAATCCAAAAGGTGGGTCAGGTATAGAACAATATGTGTGGAAGAGCAGTCAATCGGGTTGATGCTTTTTCCCCTGCACCAGATGACAAATCTCTTCCACTTGCTAGAATAGCAGTGGCGAGTGTTAGGTTTTCTGGCTTCCCTGAGGATATCCATGCATCTCTGCGGGAGCTGTAGATGTCCGAATTCTATGATCTCAGGAGCCAAGCTGCTAAGTTCATGTTCTGGGGGCATGGATGCAGAGTCCTGCCCTTGTCTTGTGACAGCATGTTGTACGGGCAGGGGAGTTTCACTGGGGGAGATGGAGACATCTCCATCAAGTGAGCGAACCATGGCTGTCAGGCCCACATTGGGGCCACCAGTATCATGGTCACTTGTTCCTGGTGCATCTTGTGCACCACCTTGTTGAGAAGGGGAGTCGGGGGAAAAGCGTAAACAAATTTCCCTGACCGTTCCCCTTGGATTGGTTCTGGAGGTACCTGGAGGCGTAACTTAGGCATTGTGAGTTCTCCAGGGTTGCGAACAGGTCTATTTCTGGGAATCCCCATTGTGTGAAGACCTCGAAGACGATGTCTTCGTGCAGTCGCCATTCGTACTCTTCGGGCAGGGGGAAATGTCTGCTGAGTTTGTCTGCTAGCAGATTGAGTTCCCCTGGTACATGTTGTGACAGTAGGAACATGTTTTGTTTGAGAGCCCACTTCCATATATTTTGGGCCAGTTTGGACAGTCCTGGAGAGTGGGTGCCCCCCTGTTTGTTGATGTAGTACATGGCTGTGGTGCTGTCTGTAAGGACCAACACAGTCTTGCCTTGTAGGTGTTCCTGGAAGGCTTTTAGCGCCTTGAACACAGCTAGTAGCTCCAGTAGATTTATGTGTTTGGATGCTATGTTCGGAGTCCACACTCCGTGAGCAGTCTGATGGGATAGGTGAGCCCCCCATCCTGTGAGGGATGCGTCTGTGGTTAGAGTGGTTTCCGCCGCGGGTGTGGCAAAGGGTTTCCCTTTTTCCAGGTTTTTCCTTTGTCCACCACCGTAGCGAGAGAACCAAGGCCTGCGAGACCACCACTAGATCGTCCCATAGTCCGCTGGCCCGACACCACTGGCTGTTGAGCCACTCTTGCATAGGGTGCATGCGCAGGCGCGCGTGAGGTAACAAATAAATACACAACGCCATCATGCCTAGCAAGCGCATTGCTTTGCGTACCGTCACCTCTCAACCGGTCACATATTGAGGGATCTGAAACAGCATGTTTTGGACCCTCTCATTGGAGGGGAAGACGAGGCCGTCCTTTGTTTGAATTAGAGCCCCTAGGAATTGTTTGATTTGGCTGGGGTCTAGGCTGGACTTCTTTTCGTTGATGGAGAAGCCCAACTGGAACAAAAGGTCTACAGTCTTTTGGGTATTGGAGAAGCATGTTTCGTAAGAATCCCCTGTTATGAGCCAGTCGTCGAGGTAAGGGTAAACTGGGATGGATAACCTGTGCAGGTGGGCCGCTGCCACTGGCAGTACCTTCGTGAATACCCTTGGTGCTGATGCTATGCCGAAGGGTAGCACTCTGAACTGGTAGTGTTTGCCCTCTATCATGAACCTGAGGTATCTTCTGTGCGCTGGCAACATTAAAATATGAAAGTATGCATCTTTCATGTCCAATGTTGTCATGTAATCTCCCTGTGATAGCAGTGGGATCACTCCTGTAAGGTCACCATACGAAACTTTTGGGGTTTGATAAACTTGTTCGCTGGGCGCAGATCTAATACAGGGCACATGGGTAGATCCTTTTTGGGTACAAGGAAGTACACTGAATAAATACCTTCCGTTACCTGAGATAGAGGCACAACCTCTATGGCTCCTTTTTCCAGCAGTTGTTGTACTTCTTGGAGAAGGATGGCAAGGTGTTCCGGTGTCATGCGTCGTCCCCTCGGGGGTCTGTATGTTGGGGAACTGTTGAATTCGATGCAGTATCCGTGGGCTACGGTGGAAAGTACCCAGCGGTCTGACGTTATACCCTCCCATGCTGGAAGAAAGGATGTAATCCGGCCCCCGACCAGTGTTGCATGGGAGGGGACGCGAATCTTCGCGTCACTTGGTGTTGTTGGGGGCTTGGGAGCCTCTGGGGTGGACCCCTGACCTCTCCCTTTGCCCCGGCGCTGGCCTCTTTGGCTGTACTGCCCACTATTGGTCTGGTAATTGGTGGCAGGGTACTGTTGCTGCTGATTCTGCTGTTGGCGTTGGCCACGAAAAAAGCGTTTGTTGCCATAGCCGCGTCTGGTAGTGGGCTTAGAGATTTGGTCAAGAGTTTTGATAGTATCAAACTCTTTTAGCCATCTCCAGAGCCTCATCCACCGCTTTCCCGAAGAGGTTTGAGTCTTCAACAGGTTTATTTATTAAAGACGCCTGTGTCTCCGGTTTGAACCCTGAGTTGCGCAGCCATACATGGTGTTTTTAGGAGTATTCTCTGAACCAGGGAACGTCCCGCTGTCTCTGCAGCATCCAGAGAGTTCTTTACAATACTCTGGTTGACCAGGGTTCCTTCGCCAATAGTTGATAGCAGGCGTGTACGTAGTGGTTCCGGCGCTTCTTCGGCGTCTTTGCGCAGTTTGGCCCACTGCGCGTTCGCATAGCTAGCGAGCAAAGAATTGTTGTTCGCAATTCTTGCCGAAAAGGCAGCCGAGGATGTGACTCTTTTTGCAAGGGCATATAACCTCTTGCCCTCCTCGTCAGGTGGTGCCTCGCTGGTGGAAAGCGGTACCCCTGCCCTCTTCCTTGTATTAGTTACTACAAGGGAATCCGGAATGGAATGTCCCCTGATGTACAGCGGGTCTGAGGGTGAAGGAGTGAAAAGTTTTTCAATTCTTGGATTAACTCCTCTGATTAGTACGGGTGTGGACAGCGAAGGGATGATTCTTCTCTTCACTGAAGCGAGGAGGGGAATGGTCTGGCTGACCGGGGGTTTCTCCTTAATTACTCTTTCCACAAAGTCTATTTCAGGAGAGATCTCCCCAGTGTCCAGTTCGAAATGTGCTGCTGCTCTGCGCAACAGGGCATTGAATGTGGGCTGATCGTCAATGAGAGACGTGTTTCTAACAGGTGAATTGTCAGGAGGATTTAGGTTCAGGACATCAGTGTCCGAATATACTGATGGGGATTGCCAGGGATGAGAAGGTCCTTCTTCTGGATTTTCTCCCAAGCCTTCTCCTATAATGTCTGGGCTGTCTTCCAGACCTTCCTCCTGGTTCTGTCCCTCTTCATCGTCCATAAATTCATCCTCCTCCTCCAAGTATTGTTCCTCACCAGTGAGGTCATACACATTATGGAAGTCTGAGACTGTGTCCTGCTGGGGATTGACTAGTCTCGGATATTTGGCCCTGGGTCCTCCTGAGGCCCTTCTCTTGTTCTCTTGGGAGTGGGAGGTTTCTGGGTCTTCATAAACCTCTCCATTCTCTCCATGCAGAGATGGAGCCTTTCCATGGTTTCATGGGGTACCCCTGAGCGGTCTAGCGGGGGAAAATTAGTGTCATCTAGCTGAAAACGGCTCGACCTCTCCCATAACGTCGAGGAAAGTGTCCCGTCGCCTTCCGGTGTGCTGGGGGTCCCCCCGACTGAAGGGGGTAGTCCCTGTCTTTCTTCGGGCTTTTTCGACGTGTCTTTCGACCTCTGCGTAGCGCTCGACGTGTCTTTCGGCGTACGCTTCTGGGCGTCGGCTACCACGATCCTCGCCAAGCTCTCAGCGACTCGTTTGTCAGCGGAGGGCTGTGGTTTCGACGCTACGGGTGTCGATCGTTCTACGGCGGCGTGCGCTTTCTGCTGGTGCGCGCCGGTCGATGGTTTGGGGACGGCGCCCTTATTTGCCGAAAGCCCAGTCGCTGGTCGCGGCTGCGGTTGCGAGAGGGGCTTCGAACCTGAACGGTCCGAGGAGGCCACCGGTGGAACCTGCTTCTCCTTGGGCGCTGATGCACTCTTCGTCTTCGACGAAGAAGAGCCATGGGTTGTGTGCTTATGTGTGGTATCGTGTGCGTCAATGTCGCCGGGGTGTTCATCCCCATAAGCAGGGCGTGAGCCGAGCCCGTCGGGGCCGTGGACAGACGACGAAGAGCGCGAGCGCTCTTTAGAGGGGTTTACGACTTCCGTAGCGGAGGTCGTGTTATCACGTTCCTCGTCACTGTCAGTGGTAGCAGCGGCGGGTGAAGCATCGGCCTTCGACATAGCGTAGGCCGCCCACCTCTTGACCCTACGGTCTTTTAGAGTCTTTGGCTTAAGAATCCGACAAGCCGTGCAACCCTCCTCTTTGTGATCGAGGGGCAAGCAGCGGTTACACCGTGAATGCTTGTCCTTCCAAGTAAACTTGCCCTTGCAAAGCGAAGCGGGCAAAACCTAAAGGGTGTCCTCTCCATAGCCGAGGCAATAAATCGTGATAACCACCCCAAGGGAAAGGAAGGGGAAAAGGAAAGGCATTCTCAGAAAAGAACCAGAGATGTCCCACGACCCCACTCTCCCTACTGTATATGGCCTGCGAGGCCAGGCCACGTGTTCGGCAACGCCGAAGGATCTCCTCCGCTCGTCCCCTCCGTCGAAGATCTTGCTCGGCGGAGACAGCTTCACAACTGCGTCGACGGAGGGATCGATATGTTATATACTAAATAGGAAAACGACCAAAGGTCGAGGAGATGAAATCTGCAATGTCTCTCGAGGAGCTACGCGTAAAGGCGACCAGTAGCTGGGCGGAAAAAAACAATCTGAGGGACCTCGACACGTGAGGGATTGTGGGTACAACGCACGTCACTATAGGGATAGTATTTCAGACACGCCTTGTCGACGTCCCTTTTCGACTACGAAAAACAAAATGCAATACTCCGCAGTGACCACTGGATGTCGGACCTATGCACAGCATGTGATTCTAAGCAGATTAACAAACATCAGAATCTTTGTTATTGTTATTTTGCATTTATATAGCGCCTTATATACCCTTGGTATGGTCTGAAGGCGCTGGTAGGTTGAACGCCCTTGGGAACCGAAGTTCCGAGAGAGTAGAGAGTCAAAAGGTGCGTGTGAGCACCGGGTATGTGTGCAGCTCGTGCGGTGTCAGTGTAATAGCTGCTACTTAGCGGTAGGTGTGGTGGTTGAGAAATCAGGAGTATGTGTTCGTTCTGGCAGGATTTATCCAGACCGGATGTGGCTGCGTTAGGCCTGAAGACCGCCTGGCTGGGGGGGGGTGTAACCAGCAGTGTTTACTTAGAATGATGTGGAGTGAGCGGTGGATGTTGGTATGAGAACAGTTATACCGAATGGTGTCATAGTATCTCTGTGTTCTAGTTGAGTGGTGATGTAAAGGAGAGAGTAAGCGTGGTGGTGTGATATGGTGGGTTGTATGCTCTTTCAAACGTTCTCTGCATTCCAAACCATACTATATACGTTGCGCAATTCTATGCGCTCCAGTCTGTTCCATGCACTCCTATCCACTCCATGCATCACAGTCTGCTCCATACACTCTGGTCCGTTCCACGCACTCATGCATTCCGGCTCGCTCCGCGCGCTATAGTCCGCGTGCATACTCCAGTCGGCCCCACGCATGCACTCCGCATTCGGCAGCTCTACGTATTCATCCATTCTACGCACTCATCAGTATTAGATGCAATCTGTGCTTGTTCGTTGTACGATCTAGTCTGCTCTACGCAACACGTCCGTTCACTCTGCACTCGTTCGCTCCGGCATTCATCTGCTTTATGTCCTCACATGTACTATGCATTCACCTGTTTTACGCACTCATCCCCTCTACGCACTCATCTGCTTTAATCACTCGTGCTTTACATGCATTCAACAGCAATATCCTGTTCCTTATATTCATCTCTACACTCATCTGTTCTATACCTTCATCCGTTCTGTACACTCATCCTCACTGTACACTCATCTACTCGTCCGCTCTAGGCGCTCATCCGCTCCCCGCGCTCCTCCGCTTTAAGCACTCGTGCTTTACACGCATTCAACAGCAATATCCTGTTCTGTCCGCTCTATACACTCTGTCCGCTCTATGTACTCGCCAGGTCTGTACATTCATCTGCTCCAGCGATCTACATACTCTCCGCATTCGCCAGGTCTGTACATTCATCTGCTCCAGCGATCTACATACTCTCCGCATTCGCCAGGTCTGTACATTCATCTGCTCCATCGAACTACACACTCTCCGCACTTCCATATTCATCCGTTATCCACACTCATGTGCTCTACATACTCATCCGCTCCACATACTCATCTGTTCTAGACACTTATCCGCTTTACGCTCATCCGTTCTGGACATTCATCTGTTTTACGCTGTTCTTCCACTCATGCATTCTTCCACTCAGCGCATTCCTTTGTTCTACCTGATTCATCCATTCTAACCAATTTATCCACGCCATTCTTTTCGTTCACTCCGCATGCATTCTGTTCATTTCAGGAGTTTAAATCTCTTTACTGTTTCCGTATGATCTACTCTATTAACCCTTTCACTGCTTTGATCTACTTTTATTCGTTTAATTCTGTTTGCCCTTCTAGTTTATATTAGGGGTTATTAGCTGTTAGTTTCTCGCATAAGGTGGTTTGATGGATTGGTGTCCTTGAGTTGATGTTGGTCTGTTTGGGTTAGTTTGGTACGGGTTGGTTTTAGGGGAAGAGCCAGGTTTTCAGCAGTTTGCGGAAAGACATTAAATCCTCAGTTAGGCGGAAGTGGGGGCCAAGGCTGAGAATGATGATCCGCCTAACCTGATTGAGTTTGTCTTCGGTATGACTAGGAGACCGGCTGAGCTTGATCTTAGGGTGCGTGGAGGGTGGTAGGATTTTAGCTTGTCTTGAAAATATTGAGGTCCAGTTTTATGCAGTGCTCGATGGGAGATGCAAAAGGTTTTGAAAGTCACCCTTCGGGCTACTGGAAGCCAGTGCAGCGTCTTAAGGGCTGGGGAGATGTGGTCTCTTGGGCCGAGCGCAGTAGCAATTTGGCTACCGCGTTTTGTGCTCTTTGGAGTTTATTCAGTTGGTACGCGTGGACTGCGAGGTAAAGGGGGTTTGCGTAGTCCAGTCTTGATATAACGATTGATTGGACCACAGAGAATCTGTTGGGAAAGGAGAGATATGGAAAGATGTGCCTAAGGGTTTTACGGTGGTAGTGGCAGGACTTTGAGACGTTGTTGACTTGGCGCGAGTGTGTTAGGTCAGAGTCAAGGGTGCATCCAAGATTTTTCACTGAGTTGGAGGGGGTCGGTGAGTTGCCCATGGTGGATGGCCAGGGTAGTGGGTGCGGAAGGAGTTTGGAGTTGCCACATAACATGATTTCCGTTTTGGAGGGGTTTAACAGGAGGTGGCTTTGGGTCATCCAGAGTTCTATGTCAAGGAGGCAGGAGACTAGGTCAGGTCGGGAGTTGGGTTTTGAGTTCAGGAGTTTTAAGAATTAGTTGAGTGTCGTCGGTGTAGTTGTAGCACAGGATGTTGTGCGAACAAATTATTGGTGGGAGGGTGATCAAGTAGAGACTGAAAAGTAGGGCGGATAGGTGGAGAGTATCGTTATTTGGTACCGATCTTTGAGGAATGAGGCTATCCATTTAAGAGTGGTTCCACAAATTCCTAGTGAGTGGAGGCGTCTAGGAGGATTGAGTGATTGATTGCGTCAAAGGCGGCGGATAGGTCAAGAAGGATTAGTGCTGCGCATCCCGCAGAGTCTGCCGAAATTTTAAGGTCATCCCAAATAGAGGTTAGCGTGGTTTCTGTACCGTGACAGGCTCTGAAACCTGATTGAGCGGGGTCTAGGAGATTGTTGACTTCGACAAAGGCATTTAGTTGGGAGTAGTCAGTTCGGTCAATGAGTTTGGCAAGGAATCTGGTGTTTCAGATGGGGCGGTAGTTTTTGGGCTCGAGAGGGTCGAGTGAAGGTTTTTTAATTAAAGGTTTGATGAGAAATAAATCAGTGGGCCAATATATTCCACTTTTACAATCCGTGAAATAGCGTATCCCGATATCCCTTTCCACGCCATCTCTCACAAGGCCAGTAAATCCACATATATAAAAGTGGTTCAAGCCAGCTCTCTCTGACCCCCTTCTAGATTAGGGGTCACTTAAAGCCACACTCTCTAGTGGTGACCACAACTCGCTAGAGGGTGGGCACTCATCTAGCTAAAACAGAAGCTCCTCCAGATAAAAAGAATATAGTCTACACAAAAGAAAGTGGCTAAATCTGCTGCTTTTCAAGTCAGCATTGCCAATAATACAAATCTAATGGCAAGCTACAACAGGGCCCATTGGGTTGTAGTTGAAAAGCAATTGGATTAAGTGCCAGAACCTCTCAAAACACTCATTTTAAAAACTGTGTCTCAGGGTAAAAAAGTGGCAAATTCCAATATTAAAAATGTGTTGACACAGCTGACACTGCTGGTAAAATTGTTGCTTAGGGGACACTCCTCAAATGCCACTTGTAGCTCCGGAACTCCGGTTTCAAGCCAAAGATGCAAGCAACTTTGATTAATATGCCCATAGACAAAGAAGTTCTTTTTTTTTTTGCAAAGCAATAGACGATGTACTTGACTACCAAAAAATAAACATGAAACCTTAAAAGCCCTTGGCCAAATCTCTAATAATCCCTTTATGCAATGGGGCGCCTTTAAAACCTCGTGCACTTTTCATTCACATGGGTTCTCAAGAGCATCACAGTCACTTTACACACCAGGTGCATTATCCACACCCTGGTATACAAGTGAATCCCAAACCTCGTCCTTCAGTCCTCCGGTCCAAGAACAAGAACCTACCAGACAGGGCCTAGTCGAGGCAAAGGCTAAGCTACTAAAAGCATGGCCACTCTCTCCAACCTATGACAAACACATCATGGTTCCCCTCCCATGACTCCGCGTGAGCACATTTCACAATACACTCATGCATGGAAGGGAATCATTACAGTGGGTGCGGTCTACCGTACCAGAGCGATACTGCATTGAGTTTTTGGAAATAAAGTGTGATCATCCGCTCAGATCAAAATTCATGTCCAAGTAACATCAAATAATAGACCCAATCAATACTCGAGAAGGGAGCAAGAGCACTCAGCCCTTTGGAAGAGGTAAACAAGGGTATTTATTCTGTGTATATACTTGTTCCAAAGAAAGACAAATCAAAACATCAAGTACTGCACCGAAGATCTGACGAAGCCTCAGAAGTTCAGGATGACAACCTTACAGGAGGTCAACCCACTTTAAAAAAAAAAAAAAATTAAAAAAAGAAAAGGGTGGGGTAGGGGATTACATGGCAACATTGGACATGAAAGATGCATGCTTTCATATTTCAATGTTGCCAGGTCATCGAAAGTACCTACGGTTCAAAGTGGGGTTCACTCACTACCAGTTCAAGGTGCTTCGCCTCAAGTTTTTACAAATGTTCTAGCAGTCGTGGCAGCCCACTCACGCAGGCAATCTATTCCTGTGTACCCTTATATGGATGACTGGCTGATAACAGGAGACGCACGGCAAATGTATCGGCAACACATCCAAAACCTCATCAACCTACAGTTTAAACTGGGTTTTTCAATCAACGAGAAAAAAAAAAAATCAAGTCTCGTTCTCAGTCAGACCAAACACTTTTTGGGTGCAATATTTAATACAAGCAGCACCCTAGTCTACGCCTCCTAGGAAAGAGTACAAAACATGCTGTTACAATTTTCCAGTTACACTGACAGTCGTTGGATAACCATCTAAAGGGTTATGCGCCTTTTAACAATGATGGCTTCCTGCATCTTTCTGGTGCCATACACAAGGCTGCACATGTGTGCAATACAAAAGTGGCTGACCAAACAATGGTCTCAAGCAAACAGTCACTGGGACAATCCTGTGGTTGTTTCACTGGCTATAGTGACGACACTGCAATGGTGGACAAGGGTGAACCTGTTAAAAGCCAAACCTTTCTCAACCCTGCAGTACAGGCCAAGTTAACTGACGCATCAATGTCAGGGCGTGGAGCACATTATCACCACCAAACCGTGCATGGGATGTGGACACAATGTCAAAGAAGCATATCAACCTTCTAGAATTACTGGCAGCACTTAAAGCCCTACAAGCTTTTCAAAACCAACTGTCAGGAAAGACAGTTCTAGTCCTCACAGACAGCACAACAGGCATGTTTTACATAAATAAACCAGGCAGAACACACCAAGTTGGTCCATACTAGCTTGGAGGATTTGGGATTCCTCCTATCGCAACATGTTCCAGCAGAACACCACTGTCTAGCGGCCGAGTTAAGTAGAAACATACAGCTTCCCTCAGAACACGAATGGGAGTTACACTCAAACATTCTATACAATGTCTTCAAAGACTGCGGACATCCAAACGAAGATCTCTTTGCAATACAAGAGAATGCAAAATGCCATGATTATGCACCCAGGTTTCCCCAGACAAGGTCCAAGGCGAACACACTGTGGATGTGTTGGTAAGGGAGATTTGCATAGGCTTTCCCTCCCACCTCCAACACCACTACTCAACAAACTGATCTACAAGATGCACCAGGAACATCTTCCCAATCCCAATCTTGCAATGTGGGTACGTCAAACATGGTTCCAACCTGGAACCTTCAATCAGGACAGGCACCAGATTCCAACTGGGAATACAGACAACCATGTAACACTGATGAAGGAGCTATTTACATACAATGAATGTACAGTTGAACGAGTTGCTTGAATCCTCACCAGATCATTAAGCACTCCAAACACCACCCTCCCTTCCTCCTACTCTCTTACCGACACCTTGATCCGATGCAATACCACCACTCTCTCCTTGTTCCAAATCCCCACACCCTTGACCAAAATGGAAGGACCCAGATCTTTAACCACCTCCTTGGGCTCGGAAAACATCGAGTTCCACTTTCTCACTTTTGCCGGCAACTTCACCTTAATTATCTCATTGACACATTTCTGCAACCATTCTTCTGGTCATATCTCTGCTTGGACCTGTGCCAACTGACCAGTAATTTCTCTCTCTCCCCCCTTCCACCTCCACACTTCGACCTACCCATCCAACCCGTACACAGATGTGTATTGGGCTTCCTACCCCGTAGCAATTCAAACGGAGGCACCGCCGTCACTGCATGTGGAGCAAGCCCATATCGGAATGTCCTTTCCATGACTGCCCACTCCCAGTCGCCACCAGTGGCCAGCGCAATCCTGATGACATCCATCAGGGTACGGTTGAACCTCTTGACCTACCCATTACCTTGTGGATGATACAGAGAGGTCGTAACCTGTTCTATGCCATGCCTTTCCAAAAACTCCTTAAAGTCCCTTGAGACCAACTGGGTACCATTGTCCCACAGACACCTACGGGGAAAACCTTCTCTCCAAAATAGAGTTATGGTTGCTTAGCTTACATAACTAGCAAATTTCTGGGTATGCAGTAATAAAATTGAGGCAAAAAAGTAGTCTGTACAAAAAATAAAGAGAACCAAAAAAAATTAAAATTTGCTGTGGTTTAACCCAGTAAAGGTGTACCCCATTATACCATTTAAGGGGAGCAGGGGTTGCGGGGGCAAAACCACAGCCTTTTTGCCACGATTTCTTGTGTAAACGGCATTTTCTGCTGCGATTGTACCACATGGAACCGAATTACTGGGGGGTTTTGGTTTTACTTGTAACCATAACGTCCCTTTAACATTTTCTCACTGAATATATATATCACAACCAATGGTTTGCCTTACAGCTCCACTGAAGCAAATAGAAATCACCTCTGCAACACTCACCTCTGGAAAATAGGTTTGAAAGCACTGCTTGCCCGACACTAGACTCCTCCCTGGAATCCCTGTCAATGCAGCAGAATCTTGTTAAGGTGTGGGTAGACCGCCACGCAGCAGCTTTGCAAATGTTGAGTAAGGGAACACCAGACAGGAACGCTGTAGTAGAAGCCACTGCCCTAGTGGAATGTGCTTTAGGTCTACCTCGCAGCAGGCTCTTTGCAAGCCGATGACAATGGGAAATGCATCTAGATAGCCACCTGGAAATTGAAGCCTTCGACAGGGCCTTCACTTTATCAACTGGTCCAAATAGAAAACAAAAAGTTGCAAAGTCTTGCGAAAGTCCTTTCTGCATTCGATATAGAACTTCAACGCACAGCAACGTCCAGTGAATGCAATCCCCTCTCTGCCGTAGAGATAGGAGAGCCGAAGAACACCGGTTCGTGGAGATGAAAAGTTGCCGGTACCTTTGGCATAAATGAGGGGTGAGTGTGCAGCACCACCCTGGATTGATAGAAAGTTAAATATGGTGGCTTGTAGTAGAGCGCTCTTAACTTTCAGACACGTCTGGCAGAAGTAATAGCCACTAGAAAGGCAATCTTCCATGAAAGATACTTCAGAGGAGCCCGGTGCATAGGCTCAAAGGGTGGGCCCATTAATTTGGAGAGGACCACATTCAGCTCCCAAGCTGGGGCAGGCGCCTTTACTGGAGGAAAAGTCCAAAACAGGACCATGAGGAATTCTTTAATCAGTCGATGAAACCAGAGGGCCTACCCATCGTGCAAGTGTAACGAGAGATAGCAGACAGGTGGACTTTTACTGATGCGTATGCTAAGCCTGCCTTTGCTAATGATAGCAGATCTGGCAAAAACGGAGAAGACTTGATTCAAAGACGGTTGAGCTTTTGCGAATGACATGGTAAAATGCTTCCACTTGTGTTCGTAGCATCATAAGAGTAGATGGAGATCTAGACTTTGCCAGTATTGTACGTAATTCCAAAGGCAATTTGAAATGCCCAAACTCTAGTGCTGCAGGAGCCAAGCTGTCAATTTGACAGACACTGGGTCGTGGTGGAGCACGGATCGGCCTTCTCTGGAGAGCAGGTCTGGAAGAGGAGGCAGTCTGATGCAAGGTGCTACCGACAGATCAAAGTCGGATTACCAAATTAGGCGTGGCCACGTCGGAGCAATGAGGATCATCTTGCATTGGCTCTGTTCTGTCTTAATTACTCGTAGATGGAGAGGGATT
Organism: Ambystoma mexicanum; assembly: GCF_040938575.1. Lineage (NCBI taxonomy): Eukaryota > Metazoa > Chordata > Amphibia > Caudata > Ambystomatidae > Ambystoma > Ambystoma mexicanum. The sequence goes on from NC_090925.1 coordinate 1,113,543,060, forward strand.
GGAGGGAATGCGTAGACAAAACAGGCTCTCCCATGTAATAGAGAAGGCGCCCCCAGACTCCTCCTTTGAGGGTTCCTGCTAGCAAACTGGGTGCATTTTCAGTTGGCCGCTGTGGTGAATAGGTCTATCTGCGGCCAGCCCCGTGTTGAGAAAAGCCAGAGAACCTGGTATTGACAGAGTTCCCATTCATGGCAGGATCACAGTTCCTTGCTGAGGGAATCCGTGATGGTGTTGTGGATCCCAGCCAGATGAAACGAAATGGGGACCATATTGTGAGGGATCGCCGAGTTCCTCAGCCTTTGCAATTCTTTGGAGAGAATGGGAGAGCGGGTCCCTCCTTGCTTCCTGATGTAGAACATGTTGGTGGTGTTGTCTGTAAAGATGTGATCCACCTTGCCATATAGCTGGGGTCTGAATTACGTGAAGAACCAGAACACCGCTCGGAGCTCCAACACATTGATGTGAAGCGACTTGTCCTCTGGCTGTCAGAGGCCTCTTGCATGGAATTCTCCTGTATGCGCTCCCAAACCTTCCAGGGAGTTATCGGTTGTCACCGTGGCCTGATGTACCGCTGAAAGGGAGCGGCGCCCTGTGTGAGGGGTTGTTGATGGCCCCACCAATGCAGAGTTTGGCAGAGAGGCGGATTGAGCTCGATTTTGTCGTTCCAGGAGACCGGCTTCCACCTGGCATCTAGGAACTCCTGAAGAGGTTTTATATGCAACTTGCAGTGGGGTACTACAGGAATGCAGGAAGACATCATCCCCAGTAGCGACATGATGGAGCAAACTTTTGTCAGCTGGAGAGAAGACAGCTGCAGGACCTTGTGGGGAAAGGCTTGGACGCTTTCCTCCGATGGAGTTGCTAGACATTGCAGTGTATGCCGACGTGAGCAGAGGAACAGAGCGTTCAGAGAGCACGCTATGTATGACTTTGGAAAGTTGATGGAGAATCCCAGAGAAGTCAGGCATTGGATGGTCTCTTTTGTGTGCTGCAGGGTTAGTGACTGTGATGGTCGCACATTAGCCAAACGTCTAGGTAGGGGAAGACTTATATGCCTGGGCGTCAGAGAGTGGCAGCCACCAGAGCTAAGCATTTTGTATAGACTCTTGGAGCCCATTCTAGGCTGGAGGGCAGAGCTTTGAACTGGTAATGCTTGCCTCACACCATGAAACGAAGGAAATGCCTGTGCTTGCGATGTATGGGGATGCTGAAGTAGGCATTCACCAAGTCCAGAGAGGAAGTCTTCCTGTTCCGGCTGGAAGAAAACCTGTTTTAGTGTGACCATGCAGAACGTTTGCGATTTTAGAACTTGTTGAGTAGCCTGAGGTTGGGGATGGGCCTACACCCACCAGACTTTTTTCTCACCAGGTGGTATATGTAGTACACTCCAGAGCCCCGGAGGTGTGATGGCAAAGCTTCTATAGCCCCACCCTTTTTTTTTTTAACAGGGACCTAACTTCTTGTAAAAAAGAGGGGCAGCTGTTAATTTTTCTTTATTGGTGAAATGGAAGGGCATTTGTCCAGAAATTCGAGGGTGGGACCCTGTAGAACAATGTTGAGCACCCACTTGTTGGTGGAGATGTTGCGCCACTGGTCGACAAACTGACGACCGGCCTCCCACTGAAGTGAGCTGAAGTGGGGGCCTGGACCCGAGTTTGCATGTGGGAAGAGTCTTCGTCGTTGTTGAGTACCTCTGTATGCTTGCAACCTCTCCCAGTACGCCTACTGTGAGGCAGTGCAAGACGGTAAATCCCTGGAGGTTCTGGAGAATCTGCCATTCCGAGATCAAAAGGGCTGCCTCTGTTGCTGCAAGGTGCCCCAGGAGTGGGCGGTGTCAGTGCTTTACTTTAATACATTTATATAGCGCCGCCATGAATCCAAGGGCATGAGGGCACTACAAGACACAAACAACAAGTAAGAGAGTCCGGGATGGAAAGCTATTGTGGAGAAGATAATTTATAACTGTCTCAGAGTCATTTAGTTGAACAAATATGCCTTTAGGCTCTTCTTCAACAATTCTAGGGAGTCAATGGATCGCATCTTTAAAGGAAGAGCATTCCAAGCGCTAGGTCCATTGAAGACAAAGGCTGAGTTAGCTGCTCTGACAGTGTGGCATATTGGTTCAGACAGAAAGTGCTGATTGTTCGACCTTAATGTTCGTACATTGTTGTTTGTGGATAGCAGCTGTTGTAGGTATCCAGGCAAGTTTCCGGATCTGCACTTATGTATAATAGTCAGGGTTCAGAATAGAAATCTAGAGGTCACTGGCAGCCAATGTAGCTCACGTCTTGCCGATGTGACATGGTCTCTATATTTAAGATTCATAACAGCTCTGATAGCCCCATTTTGGCATACCTGCAGCCTATTACAGTCGGACTTACTGATACCCATGAGTAGCTAGAGCAGTAGTCCATTTTAGAACCTGCTATTGTTCTCGCAATAGTCTCAGCGTTCTCCTGTGAGATCAATGGCCTTAGGTGTGCTAACAATTTGATGTAGTATGCACATGAGGATACAAGACTGCTGACATGCTGTTTCATGGTCATATGCTGATCGAAGGTTACTCCAAGGGTTTTCACCTCGTCTGTCTTGATTGCCTGAATGGACTTGTCGACCTTTTTACCAAAGGGGTCTACTCCATTAAAGGGCATATCTACGACTTTACACTGCACCTCCGGGTCTTCAACCACCCGTTGCCTCAGCACGGCGCCATTCCCCCATTTGACAGAAACCAGTGTCGGTTATGTCTAGGGCTACAATGATGTTGTGATCAGATGCAGCCTCCCCTTCATGTAGCAAGGCCAGGGCATCCTCCTTTTTGCCATTAGGCAGGACATCTAGGATGGGGCCCATCTTATACCACAATTCCGGGTCGTATCAAGGAATTTGCGGCTTTGATGGTGGTGGTAGCCGTGGCAATCACCCGATTTCCAAAAGTGTCTAGTTGCTTCCCCTCCATGTCCGGGGGCACCATGCATGGAGAAGGGTTGGCCGATCCCTTATTTGCTGTAGCTGACACAACAGAGTCAGGAGGTGGCTGAGCGTGAAGACACTTTGGTGTGGTATTCAGAACTTTATATTTCTTTCCTATGCAATCTTTTTTTGGAGGAGTTGGTGGATTTTCATGACCAGATGCTGTCAAGTATAGGGATGGGTATGACTGATTTTCTGGAGGTTTTGCTCCTTTGAAACAGGAAACCCTCTTTCCTCTGTTACTCCAGAACCAGATCGAAGAGCTTCACTGTACGTGTTAATAGTACATGAAAAGAACCTATTTCGTCTGGTGGAGAATCTCGTGAAGGCAGATCACGGGTTTCTCCATCCGCTGGTACAAGGTCCTCACACTCATCTGTAGTATGTGTATCCAGGCCTGTGTCCGTGTCTGGACCAGGGGTTGTGTCTGTGAGAGCAACCACTGGGACTAAGAACAACTGAAGTGTTGGTTGAAGAGGCCGCAGCTGCAGGATTACAACCCCTGTGCGGGCAACACTGGAGGGCTCCCTACTAGGGGCAACTTGAGGGGCCGGAGAAGGTATCTGGTACTGCAGTTCTTTGACTAAAGTCTGTAAAGCTGATAAGATGTCCAATGACAGATCTCTGGGGGCCGATGATGTTCCCAAGGGAACCATAGGCATAGCAGTGGGTGGAAGTGGTGGTGGCACTCGCTGACGGGGTGCTAGTAGAATTGTCCGGTTCCCATTCCCCATCCTCCTGATCCAAAAATGATGACTCCAGAGGCTCTTCCTCCAACATGCTACCTTCTTGCAGCATCTGGACAGGTGGTGTCTCAGTGGCCAAAGGGACAGGATGAAAAATGGTTTTGCCTCTTTTGACGAATGCTGCTGCAAAATCCCTTCAGTGTCCTTTCTTTTGTCACCAGGACTAAGAATCTGAAGACCGGGTCTTGTGCTGCTGCATCCTGAAGGCGTCCGACTCCAAGCTCTTCTCTGATGAGGTACTGTGTTGGCTTGGGTAAAACTTACCTTAAATCTTGTGTGAATCCTGTGTAGCTTTTGGGGTGATTCGTGTGTTTGGGAATTCGCACATACTGTTCAACCTGGCACAAAGCTGGGAAAGTCTAGGTTGTCTTCTGTGGAGTACCTGCACCCTTTCAGCGAACCCTGAAGTCTGCACTTACTTGTTGGAAGAGATATCCTTTGGAACTCTTATCTTTCTGCATCCTGTGCCTATCCTGACCTGGCTAAAGTTGGCCACTAGACCACTAGTGTCCCCCTTCTGTCACTGAAACACTCATGCTCCAAGAATAGGGAAGGACTTACAAGGTTTGGGCCTTTGCCTTGAAATATAAAAAGTGTTGCAATGTACTCACTTGTAAATGAGTTGGCTAGGTAACGATCTCTGTAATAGGATAAGTTACAAAAGTTCTTACTTACCTGTGAAAGTTCTGCCAAATTCTAAAAAGTATAGAAGGTTATTTTACTTACCTGTGAATATGTTTTGCCATTCTAAAACGTATTTGACATTACTGTACTTGCCTGTGAATTGTTTTCTACTCTTCTGAAAATGTAATATAGTTGCTTTCACTTTATTATATATCTAATTGTATAATTGTAAATGTTCATCAACTGCATCTTACTCACCTTGAATAGCTGTGTGCCATTCTAAAAGTGTATCATTTTGTTTTGCTTTCCCTGATCTGCTTTAGAGCATTTCTAAAATAGTCTTTACAGAAGCTTTGCTTACCTTGATCTGCTTTAGTGCATTTCTGAAATAGTATATGGAGTTATTGCTTACCTTAGTCTGTGGTCCACTGATCTGAAAGGCAACCTTAGTATAACCAATAGTTTACCATAACATTGGTTTTACTCACCTTGTATAACTTAAGGTTATCCTAAATGTAGTTCCGAGTTGATACTGATCCTAGAACTGTGTTTCACTATTCTGAGAAGCATCTAAGTTAGCTTTGAACTGTGTTCTGGAAAGTAATTCAATTGTAACTGTATGGGGTCTACCTGCAACACTGTTGCTATAACTGTTTTACTCTTGCTACAGAATAACACTGAATGTTATGACCCTTAGTGTATACTGCCCTTAAATTACTTATAGTGATCTAAAAGCAACTTATGTGGTTTTACTCCTGATGAATAGGTGTTTGCTATTTTAAATGTGTTACACAAGGTTTGACTAACCTTGAATTAGTGATTGTTTTTCCAAATCAGGTTTACGCTTTGGTTTGCATGCCATAAGCATTGTGTTGGTTTTTTTATATTGATTGTATGAATTGACATAGTACTTTCTTCCTGACAAGAATTGTCTTGGCCTACAAGTATTTAAAATACACCTTTATTTTTACAATACGTCTGGGTGTAATGTTTCTTTTGAACCACATACATGCTATAAATTGTGCTTGCCTACAGCCCCCTCTCCCTCCTAAAATAAGCCTGGCTGCTCGGTCTATGCTACCAAATGTTCTCAGGTGGTACAGCCTTATACTAAGAGTGTAGTTGTGGACTGCCTCAGATACTGTTTTGTGAAGCCCTTAGTTGGACTTCAGAAAACTCGCTCTAACATTTACCCTATTCCAAAAGAAGTGTTTTTGGTTTAATTAGGTTTATCTTCATAAAAGGTGACAACCTCAGACACCTTGTACATTGGAGGTTCAGATCTCTCCTTGGACCATGTACCTGTCCTTGACGTTTCCGGAAGGAAAAACACAATGTCCTCTGTGTCTACAGTTATCTTATGAAGGGTTCAGACAATCTTTCAGTAGCTTTGGTAAAATCAGAGGAAGTTGCTGGTGTATTAACAGGAGACCAAGAAACGTGTGTTTTTGTGCGCTTTCCCCCCATGTTTCAACTTGGATCTCATTAACCCAATCCAGCTTCCGTAGGTCGATAGAGTGTGCAAATGGCTGATGGTCGCTCTCTGTGCAATCAATCACAGTAAAATCTTAGAGTTAACAATCCACCATTATATACTCTATTATGGAGGAACAGTATGCCTGCTGGCATCTATCTTTCATTTTCACCAAGGCAAATTCAGACATTAAGTTATCTAAATACCTGCTGGTTCGTTCGTGCTTTGCTGACGGGAGATTTCTAGGAGGAATGCCACATGCTTCCTCCCGCAGCCTTCTTTTCGTCATAATTTTTGAGCAACTCACCGACTTGGACATTAAAATTGCCCATCAGCATAATATTGCAATTTGCACCATTCCCTGTGCTATCATGAAGAACTCTCCTTAGATTGTTCAAACTTGCAATATTGATGTAGATCACTATGTTTGTTAGAACAATATGGTGCAGAAAAGAACAAAAGCAATCAGTGTACTATTGGGGAACAACCTTGCGACCTGTAGCCATACACAGTCACGGAATAGAACTGCCAATCTTCATTTGTTCCTGCCCTTATGGCTTTTCTCAGCTTTTGCTCCAAAAAACAAAGGCCTGGTACATTGACTTCTTCCACCAGCCAATATTCCTCGAGGCAAACTATGTTAAAATTCTTAAATAGCCCATCCAGGCAACATCATATAAGTTTGTTTTCATACACCAGCCACAGTCCATGAAATTCTATTTGTTGCAGACATTAGGGGTGGTGAGCTGTGGGTTTGTTCACTTATGTGTGCCATAGAGATAATTTGGTCTATGTATGTGGATACCTTCATATGCTCTGTATGAACGAGGTATGCTTGTTTGGACACTATCAACTCATCAGCGATGGAGTCCCCTGCAAAGCCTTGTTCAACTCTAATCTTGTTAGGTCGATAATGGGAAAGATTGATTCAGGCAATGGCCCATCTTGAGGCATACCTTCATTTCCCCTCAAGCCTGATAATAAAGATGGATTAATATATTCATACCATGAGTCAAGGATGTGCAACTGCCTGGATTTTACATCTAAATAAAGCTAATTACCTTTTGCTAAAGCCTCTTGACATAGGATCAAGAAAGCCCGAAAATGAGGGTTGCTAAAACCAAAGTGGACAATGCATCCTCCACCTTAGAGACAATCGGATAGAATCCTAACTGATGTAAAGTTTTTAAAGGAAACCTATGTGAATCCCAACCTTTTTTGAATGGCAGCGATCAATGTATGCTTGGTTCCTCCGGTTTTTTAGACCGTCATCTTTCTCGGTTGAAATGACTTCTTCAGAATAGAAAGTAGGTACATTACATGGCCATGGCAAGGAGCGACAGCAGAGTAGTGTAAGACACAGAGTTAGATGTCATTCATAGCTAGCCAATTTTTTGTGTTCTTTCTGAAACTTAGGAAGGTCTGGTCAATTCGTAGATGATAGGGAAGGGCATTCCAGAATAAAGCTGCCTGCGCAGGGAAGCTGTTACCGCTGGCTTTCTTCAAGTTGAATCGAGGGGCTAAGATGCAATAGGAATTAGCTGCTCGTGTGGGCCGTGACAATGTTTGATGATTCTTTCTCTTAAGTACTGTGGAGCATTGTTGTTCAGGTATTTGTGAGTAATGGAGACTATTTTGAGTTGAATCCTATCCTTGATGGACAGCCATTTGTATTGTCTAACCTCCGAGATATGTTCTCTTCTCGGGATGCTTAATGCTGTTTGAAGAGCATTATTTTGTAACATTTGGAGTTTGTCTGTTATATATTTGCTAGCCCCTGCGTAGAGGGCGCTGCAATAATCAAGTTTAGATGGGATAAAGGCTCTTGATAGTGTGATGCAACTATTAGTGAAAAGGCAAGGTTTGCAAGCATGAATCAACTTGCACGTATACGCTGTAGCGGAGGCCGTTGCGTTAACTTGTTTGCCCATGTTCAAGGTAGAATCCAAATAAAATCCTAGCGTTTGAGTTTTCTTGCCAACTTTAATCACAATACCATCAATACTGAAAGATGAGTATTGCTCATCCTGTTTATTGAGGTTAGCCTGGGCTCCTAGGATTAGTATCTCAGTTTCATCATTCAGGCAGAGGCTGTGGGCTGCCATCCATGCCTGAATGATTGAGTACATTTTATTTACTAAGGCGAGGTCTGTGTTGTAGTTGCCCGAAAGAGGTATGAGTATCTGAGTGTCATCTGCATAGTTAGTGTAGATGACACCAAGATGGTCCAAGTCATCGAACAGGAGCTTGGTAAATATGCTATACATGGTCGGAGAGAAACAGGAACCTTGCGGTACTCCACATGTAATGGGTGTTGGATTGGCAGCAGCACAGAGAGAGAAGACTCTCATAGATCTGTTACTGAGAAAAGATTGGATCCACTTTTTGAGGCTTCTTGGGAGAACTTATCCGCGAATGATGTGTTCACAAAGGAGTTTGTGGTCCACCAGATCAAACGCAGCTGACAGGTCGATTTGTAGTAGCAAATCTATCAGGGCAGTTTCTGTGCCATGAAGTGGTCGAAAGACAGATTGTCTTAATCCTATGAGGTTGTTAGTCTCAAGATACCTCTGGATCTGGAGGTAAGCAGCCTTGTCTATTATTTTGAGCAAGAACGGGACCGTGGTAATAGGGCAGTAATTAGTTGGGATAGAAGGGTCCAGTGTTGATTTCTTTAGCAGTGGTAAGACCCATGCATCTTTTAAGTTTGTGGGTACCTTGCAGGTGCGGAATGAGGAATTAGTTTAGTTATAAATGGGGGAAGGTGTCTGTAGGCTTCTTTTATTATTTGGGCCGGGCATAAGTCACTTTGGCATCTTGAAGGTTTAAGCAATGCTATGATCTATTCAACCTCCAAGGTGGAAAATTGCGTGAATTTAAATTCCAGCAGCAAGTTAATTGGGTGTTTGAGGTCTCTGGTATGCTTCTGATTTGGAGAGGTTAAGTCTTTTTTCAGCTATTTTATTTTGTAGCGTTGCAATTTTGTCAGATAAAGCATTATGGATGTTTGTATATCATGTTTTATCTTTAGAGCAAGAGTCATCAGGGAGAATGGGAGATTCCATTTCCCTAAGGATCACAAAAAATTCCTTCGTGTTGGAGCTGGCTTTTTGGATCCTGTCGTTGTAGGTTTCACGTTTGGTACGGAGTATTTCCGATTTGTATTTGGAAGATCTCTCATTCGGATTGTCTCTATTTTCTTTCAATGGTAGATTTTTCCAGATGGTTTCCAATTTTCTATTCTCTAATCTTAAAGCTTTTAACTGAGGTGTGAACAAAGTATTGAGGTGTGCTTTGGGTTTGCTTTTTCTCAATTTAAGTGGGGCAATATCATCTAATGCTTGGGTAATAGTAGTATTGTATAAGTCTAATAATTAACAGGGACTACTAGGTTGGAGGATGCGTTCAAGGTAAGGCTCAGAAGAGGCATAGGTTTGTCGGTAGTGATATACTGTTTGTTCCTGGTAGGGAGAGGCGGAGACATCGGGTTAGGCTTGATGGCCACATGCTTGGCTGGAATAGTAAAGGATACAAGATAGTGGTCAGTCCATGTCTGTGGTTCGATAGAGGTGATTGAAGATTCACAGTTGATGTCGGCTACCCAGTCTAATATTCTACCTTTCTCATGGGTAGGTAGGTTGACTCTTTGTGAACCTACCTACCCATGAGAAAACTTTGTGAATTTGTTAAGACAGTTTTCTTCGTACAGGCCATCAATCTCTCCAGAGCCTCCAGGGTGGATTTACATATTCTCTGGGCTTCCAAAACCTGTTCCTATTGACAACGTTACACCACAACAATCAAGAAACTGGTATTCTGACCTGCGCCAGTGTCTCACCTCTCTAACCTTTTGTTTTCTTCTGGTATGCTCGTGCTCTGTTTCATGGTGCTGACTTTTATACGTCATTAAGATGAAACCCAGTCAACTATCAATCCACTTCTCTCCTTTCTCACTATTCCAAAGTTCTTGAACTTGTACTCTTTAACCATATTACCGAGAGGTCAGCAAGCCCTGTGAGCCCTTCCAGTCTGGGTTCTGCAGCAGCTACTGCTCAGACATAGCGCTTAACCAAGTCTCCAACTCCCTCAATTTGACTCATCCAAGCCATGTGACATCTATTCTCATTCTTCTCGATTGTTATTGCTGCATTCTATTCATTTTGTTTACTTTTCAGCATTGGCCCTACTCAGAATAGCTTTGGAGTGCCTTACAAAGTTCAAATGTTATTTACATACAGTTTATCATCTCTCCTTCAGACCCTCTGAGATCTTGGCTATCAGGGATCCGGCCTTGCTTGGCTGGCCTTCTACCTGGCCGATGACTCCTTAGCATTTTCTGAAACTTTGGAATGCCGTGTGTCTATCCTCAATTTGGGCACAACGATCATGCCTTTCCTCTTCCAAAGGTACAAAATAGCTTATTTCTTATATCCCACACTGTTCAATACTGTATGGTGTATCCCACAAACTGTATGGTGTGCTAGAACTACCTGAAAAGGGCTTGAAAATTATGGATTTGTAAAATGGATATAAGATTCAGGCCACCACACATAGCACTAACCCAGTCTCACATTGTGTTCAGGCTATGATGTGTACTTTCATAACTTCAGCGTGGCAACTTCTCCCCTAGCAGACCTAGATTCTTGCAAAAAGGAGGCCTCTCAGTATAGGTGGACATACAACACATATTCCCAAATTCACCCTGCTGTCCTCTCTAAGCAAAGGAACACAACTGACAGGGAGAATGGAAAGGGCACAATTATGCAGGTGATCCCCAGTTTAACAACACTGCACTGAAAGGGGCCAACACCTAGTATTAAAGACACACAGATTTAGCTTCACCCTCATTTAAAAGTGACTTAACCATGAATGTATGCAGATTTCGGAAGTTGGGAAGACCAGGAACTGTATTGTGCTCTCCTGGGAGCCCCCACACAACTCCCTCTCACCTGTCACAGCATGTGCAAGGCTCATAAAGAGGTACTGTGAGGTAACTGATTCTGCCAATGAGGACATATGCATCCAGTACTCCTCAAGTGGACACCTCATGGGCGATAATGTCCTAGCACCTGCAGACATTTCCAGGCAGGCCAAGGCAGGTCAAAATCATAGTTTACACGAAGTTTAAGTGAGACAGAGTCAATTATCTAAAAAGTCCCCCTGGGGTCAGATAATCAAGCACCTGGAACATTAATTTCATATTCTTCTCATGCACAACTGCCACACCTGTAAAGTAACATCCAAGCTGAATCTCACTGTAATTGGTTCAGAATTTATTTTCTTTCAAGCGTGTATAAAACAACCTTGAAATTATGCATCAAGGCTGGTTTTATGTTACTACATTCATTCTCAAAAGAAAGCTTGTGATTCTGTAACTTACCATAGTTCCTGCTATTTGTGGTTGTCGCTCCTGGAATTTAAAGTCACATTACTGGGCAATCGGGTTCTTGCATTTTTAAATGACAAAAGTACTAGAATGCAAAGGGATGGGCTTAACATCTCTAAAAGAGCTCATGCGCAATATAATGCCATTAGTCATTTTCACAAGAGGCAAATAGCTGTTTTTCAGAGAAAAAACACATTTGTGCTACTTACTGATTAAAGCATCCTAACCCTGGATCATTGAAATGAGAGTATGGATTCACTCTAGACAAGGAACCCATGCAGAGCCAGCAGAAGTACTGTGCGCAGCCAGTGCATGTCATCTTGTTGCAGCCATCGATTTTCTGATGAAAAAAATGAAATTAATATATCATGTAATAAACCTGTAATGTCAGATTCCACAAAGCACCATTGTTCCAGGTAGGATTAGTATGCTTTTCAAGGTAGTGCAGTCTAGACAAACTGAGCACTTGTAGACATGTCATGGAAAACCTAATTCTCCACCATGAGATCATCCATTTATATTTTTTTTAATCAAGTTTATTTATTTTTAAAAGGATGCCACACACGTTCTTTTCAATACTAACATACAATTGCTGTTTTTAGGAATGATTGACACTTAGTACACAAATTGTCATCGTTTTACATACAAGGCTGCAATTGTTGCAGCAAATAATCACTGGCAACAGACACTGTCGCATGTGCATTAATCCGACATCAGGAAATATGCTTTACAAAGCATGTTTGTTAAATTAAACAGGTAACAGTCTGTCAACAATCGATGTCCATAGACGAAATAGGCTGAAACTCCACACACATATTGGTAAATGTACACATTACATTTCTTAACTATAAACACCAAGAATTGTGATGATAAATGGGTGTGTGGTGTGATGAACACTGCTACCTGACTTTTGGGCGAATAGCCGGGAGACATCCTTGGGCGACATGTGCCATAGCCCGCTAAGTGATTTTAGGCCATGGAGTGAGGAGTAGGACCCTGGCTGACATCATCCAGCTTGCGTAGCAGGTGTTTGTCACATGGAGTCTATCATGGGTTCTGTGCATATAAAGAACATTGGTATGGTAGAAGTCCCTGTCATGTTGACCTTAAACCCCTGATCATGCTGGGTCAGAACAATACAAACACCTGGTGTCCCAAGCCAAACATTTATGAGATAGGTACGGTCAGAGGGGGCTATGAGAGACACTTCACAAGCAAAGCAAAAGAGAACAACTTAAATGCACGTACGTTCAAAGCAGAGAAACCTCTGTGGTGCCGAACCAGGCTTGTGAATCTGTGGTGGGCATTGCCCCAGCATGCTCAGCACCATCCACGCAAGCTGTTAGGGGAGTTTTCCTAAAGTCCTAATTGGAGGTAAGACTTTAGTAAGCGATCCCAGTGGTTTGTAGATCGCAAACATATGAGTCTGTACAACTCGGAGACCTTGGTAGAGTGGTGGAGCAGTGAGGTTTATATTAAAAGGATGATGTGAGCTGTAGGTAAGTACAGTGACCCTAGTTAGTTATGCACATCAAGGAAACACTTACACATACATTTATATTAAAATATAGATTATATTTACACAAGAGTCACTGTTAAATAATTAGCACAATAAACTAACACACATTGGTATACTTTACAATACTTTCAAAAGGCCACTTCTTAGTTGGTAGTTGCTGAACGCACAGTAGTTACAGGAGTTTGACAGGTCTACCGTACTATCAGTGATAACGCGCACCCACAAAGTAATACGGTAATTGCATTTAGTCAGCATACACATAAAATAATGATTTTTGGGAAGGAAAACAGTAAGTGTTACCCTAGTAGAGCTTCAGGTTCTAGAGGTGGTTTCCCTACACAGCAAGTGAAGTCCAAAACGCAATCCTAGCTAAAAGGCCGCTCAGAGAGGCTTAAAGTCTTGAAAAGCAGCAGAAGTCAAAAGGTTACCGTGGATACTTTCTAGTCTCTAGGAAGGAAGATACAAGAAGTCTTAACCAACCCTGTTAAAGGACTTGTTAAAGGGACACAAGCAGCAGCTTCAGTCTGAGGTAAGAGGGGGTTGCCCTGGACACCTCTTTGTGCACTCCAACGCTCTGGAGCGACTTCCTGGAATGAGGTAAGCAATACCCTTTCCCCCACAGTACCTTAGGTTTGAAGAAAACGTTTGTGGCGGATGCTGCACAATGTTGAAGCTCTGGACCCCAACCTCTGGATTCCTTGGTCTGATGACAAAAGGCAGGATAATGGATGGGATCTTTCAGCAGCAGTCTTGGAGGAGCTCTGGCACGGCTTTCATAAACTTCTTGTGTCACTCTGCGGTTTTGGAGCCTTTTCTGCAGCACCAACAAAGGAAGTGATTTGCCCAGTCAATCATCTTCGGTTCCTGCAGTCCTACACTCTGAGGAGGTCTGGTCGAGTTGGATTAGGTCTCTGGAGTGTACTTAGGTCTGAGCAAAGACTTGGATGGATGTTGCCTTTCCACGATGATACACTCTAAGTGGGCAGCAGGTCTCCTGGTATTGGGGTTCCACAGTTCTGGAAACTCACAGGACCTCGGGAGATGGCTCAAATCAAAGTTTATCTTGGGACTGGCTGTTCCCACCAGTTAAAAGGGAAAGAGTCGCCCTCGTCAGAGTTTCTCTGTCGCACAGAAAATGGCGTCAGGACAGCAATGGTCGCTTCACAGTGTTTCGAAGGGTCTTGCAAGAACCTCTGGTAGGCTTCTTCTTCGGTTACTTCATCTTCCAGTGGTCGACTTGCTCTCTACTCCAGGAGCCTCACCTTTTATACAGTTCCAGCACTCACTCCTCTGCAATCTTCCTCAGCAGTTTACAGAACAGGGCGTTTGGCTGTCCAATCAGGACAGCCAGACCCCCAGTGGGAGCTGGTCCCATTCAGTCACTCTGGCAGACAAAGGACAAGGGGGGTGGAAAAGTCCTCCCACACTTCCTGCCTGCCCAAACACTCTGGAGCCTTGGTGGGGACACCCAAGGGTTCCCGCCAAAGGCAAAACACACACACAGGCCTCCCCTTCCCAGAATGGTAGAAGGGCTTACAAAGAACCACCACGCTAGTAATGGTGAAAAAAGAAGGGAGGCCCCAGTACTTGGGTGCCCCTATTGTCCACTACTGAGGCTATGGACATAGCTGTGGTAGAAAAATCACACACTTGTTGGTAGAACACGTCCACTGCCACCAGCAATAACTAGGAGATTGTCTATGTGACTAAAAAGTCACAGGAGCAGAGAGAAGGGAGATACTATGCATCCCTTTGGCACTCCACATAAGGTGGTGTGTGCCAATCTCCAACTATAAAGTTTTCCTTAGGAACTGTAGTTACTCTAGGATAAAGAAAGAAAATCAAAAGGAGGACCCCAAAGGTCCCCGGCAACACTGCCCATAAGAAGCTGTGTGCTGCCATAGTAAAATACAGATGCCTTTAAGAGTTATGGAGGAAAATAGACACCATAGCATAGGTACAATACAATACAAAGAATAGAGTTCCAAAAGACAGAGCACATAAGAATGAATGAGTGGAAAAAGGCTCCACTCAATCATAATTTCAGAAAAGGGTCCAGAAGTCAAGCAAAAAGTGCTGGGGGTTTAAATAGAAGAGGGGATGAAGCATAAAAATGATAAATCTCCCGATCACATGCGTGAGACCAAGATTCAAGATGGTGGTGAGCCCCTTCGTCGCAAGGTCTCCAGAGGACTGAATCTGGGAGGAAGGCTAAGAACGTATTTGGAAGGTTGGGTAAAAGAATAATTAATACATCAGGTTGTAGAAAGAATGTGGTGGCACACCTGAACCCAGTTAATCAAGGGAGATCCCCTACAGTTGGAGTTAGGCTCTTATGCCAGGCCTACGGACTGACAAAGGTACAGATTGGAAAGAGTGGAAGCACAGTGCAGGAAGCTGGAGGAAAGAGATGGAGGAGCTGGCGAGCAAAGTAGGAGGCAGTTGAGAGAAAAACAGTGGTGCAGATGAAGTTGGAGGTAGTGAATGCTAGAAGGGATTTTCAGAAACATATTTGTGGAGGGGTTCCGAGAGGCCAACCTAGGTGATGAGCAAGGGCTTTTCACACGTGGTCTTAATCTCTCTCAAGATATGGTCGACTGAGCAGAAAGGTAGAGTGAGACGATCAGGTGCTGGTGTGCAAGTGCAGTTGTAAACACTCTGAAGCCAAGTAATTGTGTTCACATTGAAGCATACAAATAAACTATTAGGCCTTAACACACATGCAGGTAAAAGTCTTTCTGTGGCTTGTATGTGTTTAGAGTCCTCAGTGCCTAAGGCCCATAGTTGATTGCAAGCATATACCTCCATTGCATACGCTACACACTGTTTTTCTCTATGAACCCTGCCAGTCTTAGGCTTTAGCTTTTTACACGCTGGGCACCTATCCTGCCCATGGTCTCTGGACATTTATTACACAACCAATGGGTGTCTTGTGCCGCAGACTAGGCATTACAAGTAGGTAGAACTTCAAACAAGTGCTCTGCATGAGTTTATTAAAGCAAGGGCAAGTAGAGCAAGTGAAAACATAATTCTTAGAAATAATGAAAATATTGACCTCTAGAGCAACACCAATATTTTGCTCTACTACGCTGCACAGATTTGCGTAGGTGTTGCCCATGGAAAAGGCAGGAGTTATTATAATCAAGCTTCAGCGGTTACACCCGTTTCTTCTCTTGGCATCGTTCACCTGGCCACCCTCTGTTCTTTCGGGCCCAGGTATCTAGTCACCCTGCCACCATCTGCACTAGGGTTCTGTATCTGTACCCATACAGTCCCCCTCCCACTTTTCTTCTGCACTTATCAGATATACCTTTATGACTAACTTTCACCTGCCACTTGCTGGCTGCACTACCATGGTTTATCACCCTTATTTATTCTATTTAATATTTATGTTTTCTCTCTTCTTCCTCGCACTTTCTACTCCCCCCCCCCCTTTCCATGCACTTTTCCCCATATTTTCCTTTTCCATGCACTTTCGCTTTCTTAAATGTCACTGGGCCTAGTAAAATAGCAGTTTTTCTGTTTTTTCTCCCTTGTTTCCCTCCCTTTTTGCCTGGTCGTGCTCTGAAACACTTGCGTATGAGCGCGATATAAATAAAATATAATTTCATTTCAACCACACCGATGGCACAAAAAAAAGGACCCCAACGTGGGGATCATAAACTACATCACAAACCACTAGATGGTGGCCTCTGCAACACATTAAGCTGAAGCAGATACACAAGCCATTAAAAGGCTTTAGGACAACATTAGAGATACACCTCTAATTTCACCACACTATGGATTACCCATGGGGGCATCAAAAGCTCACCTCCACCGCTCACAGCCAGGAAAGTAATGATAGGGAGTGGACTTATACCCATGCAGTATAAACACTTGCACCCAGAACTGTGATTTGCCGAGCTACCATTCCTGGAGCACTCAGAATCACTGGGGATACTTACTTCTGTCGTTGGTGTCGTTGTCGGGAGTCCAAGGGTTGTGGGTGCAGTGGCTGATGAGGAGGGAGCCCCAATGACACATTAGGCAAAGTGTAGCAGCGAAGGCTACTGGCCAGGGGCCAGCAGGCTCGGTTTGTGGTGGCAGCAAAGAACAGGCTTAAGGTAGGCCCCCTCTCCAGGAAGGAGGGCAGATAAGGCAGGCAACTATATTCCCGGGCCACAAAAGGAGTGCCTGCAAAGCCGAAAGCTCCAGCTCTGGATGGTGACCTTTCCAGCACAGGAGGCTGCTCTGTGAACGATCAGCCCACAGGATGCTCCCAGGGCGCTTTGAAGTCCACAGACAACAGAACCCTCATGCACATTGCAGGACTAGTAGATCACACCAGGCCAAGAAGGAAGGTACCATTAAAGGTCTTAACTGGTTACAGGGGAGGCAAAATAGGTTGTGGCATGCTGGTTTCCATCAGCATCAGTCCTCCAATTCTCCAATGCATTCGTCACATCTCTGGATACTCTGCTCCATTGGGCGACTTACAGAATGGCTCCAATGCACATCTTAACCAAATTCCAGGTTGGAAGTTACCCTGCCCACTAATGATCTCCACCACTGAAACAGTTAAGAGTTGTCAAATTATGGAGAGTGTAACGAATTGCAGGGTTTCATCACAGCTCCCCACTAGGGAGCCTTTCCTTGTGAGGCTAGGGAGGTCAGCCTGCTATTCAACATTTCTGCTAGGGTCAAGGGTCAGCGGGAGAGAACTCTTCTGGGGATAAGGACTCCCATCGTGTTAAGGAACTCCGTAAAACCCTCTCTGTTGAACCATCAATACCATCCATGCTTCAGAGAAATCCATCACTACGGTTGGTTATTGTAATGTTAGTCCTAACTGCAAGGGTGCAGAAGGAGGAGACTGACACATAGCTGGCATAGTGATTGCTATAGACTTTTATTCAGTATAAAAATAAAGAGAAAACCTATCTTTCCCTACGTCTATGATGAGGGGTTTCCCTGCCTCAACTAAAGTACTAAAGGATCTGTCAGGATGTCTTCTTCACTTAAAGAGTCCATTGTCCTGTGTCAAAAAGTCCCCATCTCTGTCACTTACAATGATAACTGATATCCAAGGTTGCGCCAATGTTCTTGGTCCAGTAGAAGGGCTGGCTGGCACAGTTCTGGTTATAAGTTACTCACCAGGTGGAATGACTCCCTTCCCTGGTTTTAGTACTTCACAGACAAACAGGATTGCTGATCTCTCACAGTTCACCATTTCTTTGTCCTTGGGGGGGGTGGGGGGGGATAATGACCCCTTTCCCCTGGATCACTGGTTTGATCCTTCTTGCAAACTCAGCTACAAGGAGAATGATTCCCTTCTCATGGCCTTCCTTGGCTTTGCTTCTCATAGATCACAATGCCAGGGGAAAGGTCTCCCTTTCTCTGGCTCTTTTGTGCACTTGGTTTCACAGTTCACAACAGGGGCATGACTCCCCTCCCTTTGCTTCTTGTTTATTTGGTTTCACAGTTCAACCCTCTGCTGGTTTGTTCTGGCAAACATCGTTCACTCTCCAGCCAGGTACTGCTCTGAGGAAGATAACTTATACTGATCTTACCTTGTGGCTGCAGGTCCCAGACCTGTATCTTTCTACTACTTGGATTTGGCAGACCTGGGCTTCTTTCCTGCCAGGTACGGCCACAAAGAAGATGACTTGTGTTATGTTTCAGTTTCTGGGCCCCTCCCTGGTGGTCAGTGGCTTTACTTGACCCCAGCACGAGGGAAACCTCCCTCTGACTCTCTGGGTTTTTCTGCGGGTCCCAGGCCCTACTCTGGTGGTCAGTGGTATCTCTGTTCCCACTGTCATGAGGGATTTTATCCCTGTGGCTGTGCCTGGCTCTCCACTTCACCGGGTCTCCCACGTTGCCTGCTTTCAAAACGGGAGTCACCGGCTTTCGCAGGGTTCATGTTACTTCTCGCCAGCCTCTCCGGTCTGCTCTTATTCCAACCGGCTTTCTCCAGTGGCTCCCCGAGCCCTGATGTTTCCGCGTTGGCGACGTCTCGCCCCCTTGTTCCCTTCGCGGGAATCTTACTGGATTGGACTCGACAGTCCACTTCATATCAAGTGTGGGACTTCCAGTCCGTCGACAACCCCGGTACGAGTTGGCCTCCTGCTGGCTCCTCTGCTGCTTCTGTGGCGTCTCGCCCTTTCGCTCCCTTCTCCCAGTTTAAATTTCTGGGGCAGCTGTCGCAGATTACACACTTCTGTGGTAGAAGACGCTGAGTCCTCCTTCAGTTTCCTTATTATGGGGCTTGTCCCACCATTGTGTAATGTCAGTTATTGCTATTAGTGGCTCTGAGGTAATTCTCATGTTTCTTGAGAGACACCTCGTCTCAGTACTTCTGTTTTGTCTGTTTTTCTGGCACTGCTGTGATACCAGAGTCTACTACAAACAGCTGTTAAATCTTAAGGTTTGCAAGTGTTGGGTAAGGTATTGGGCTCTACATAGTAGGGCTGTGAGTAGGGTGTTGGGTGACGGGTGTTGTACCGCGTTCTCCCTAGATGGTCTTCTTTGTCCCTAGAGGGGGTAGTCTCTCCCCATGAGATCCTCCCGTCGAGTACCAACCCCAGGGGACCTATCAGGTAGCAGCCTCACTACCCTGGCCTCACTGGAAGGGGCTCCCCCTCGGGGAGAAGTGACAACATCTAAGGATTTGTCACAAGAATTTTTAAAAAATGTCTGACAAAACCACTGCGACAAAGAAGAACGATGGGCATGTAATACAGATTACTCTGTGCTCCAATGTTAATCCAACGAGTAAGAGGGATTACTCATCCAAGAGAGAATCCAGTGCTTAGATATAAAAATAGAAGCACTGAAGATGGAGAGCGAAGTCCAGAAAGTTCGCACCTGTGAAGAGCTGGGAGCTGCTGAGGACCAGGAAAGCCCCGGCTGTGAAGACATGGCTAGTGGATGTACAGGCGAGGCACAGGGAAACCAGAGATCCGTGCTGTGCAAGGGAAGAGAACCTTGAGGAAAAGAGGACCAAGTGAGCAGCGGCGTGACCTGGGAAAGGTGGACTTCAGTCCAGAAACAGCACAGAGACTGCTGCAGCCATGGCTACGCCACACTGAAGAACCAAGAAGAGCTGGCGTGACCTCCAAAGTTGTTTCGATGCCAAGAGTTGTTCTGATCCCAAAGAGATCCGGTGACGCTAGCCTGTGAGCAAAAAGGTAACGGAAGAGGCGGGAGACCCAGAGGCATAAGGGTAGCGGGGACGCACACTGCCTACCCGTCCCAGTGACACAACAAGTGCTTATAAGGGTCAGAAAAAAGCAAGCATTTCTAATGACTAAGAGAACATTTGTATAAAGCACGTTGATTTGGGGGAAATAAGGAAGGAAAGGAATACAGAAAGTCAAGAGAAGAGACATTTGTGTTCCTTTAAAGTGTTGGGGAAAGGGTACCTTAAAGAGACTTCAAGACGATGTGTCCCAAAGGGGCAAACAAGCAAATATTGCAAGGAGAACAGGGTAATCTCTAAAAGGAGGGGGAAGGGGACACCAAGAGGGTGGAAGGGTCCCTGAGAAGAACTAGAGAGAAGCACCTCAAAGCACCGCTTTGCTGCTCATGCTGCTCCTTTCCTTGCTGATCAGCTGATTGTGAATCGTTTTATCAAGCAGAAAGCTCTGGGAACTTGTGCTAACAAACTTTTACGGACTGTTTGTATTTGCAAACGCTTGGCTCCTCACCTTTTCTTCAACATGCATAAAAACCAGCACGCATGCGCACTAACGCGCGTGCGTACCAGTGAGAAGCACCTCGAAGCACTGCTTTGCCGCTCCTTTACCTGATCAGCTGATTGTGGATCGTTTAATCAAGCGGTAAAAAGACACTTCTCCTGTTGCTAAAATCATCTTGCATGGGCCATTGTACAAGTATTTACACTTGCCTAACTTTTTACATCAAGGAAAGATCTGGAAACATTGTCCTAACAAACTTTTATGGACTGTTTGTATTTTCAAATGCTTGGCTCCTCCCCTTTTCTTCAAAACACGTAAAAACTGGCATGCGCGCGCACCAATGAGAAGCACCTGGAAGCACTGCTTTGCCGCACTGATGAAGCAGCAAGAGTGGTGAGAAGTGTTTGCTATTTTGATGTTACGGTTTCACAATATTGTTACATTGTTGCACCACAGTCACAAGACTGGCGACTGAACAAGGTTTGTTTGTTTGTTTGTTTATTAATTTGTATAGCGCACCTGACCCAAAGGTTGTTGTGCGATTGCATTAATGCTTAATGGTTTAACTCATGCACGGTTACATTTCTCTTTTTGATAGCCGGTGAAATTGTTGAAAACATAATTGAAAGTGTATTTTTTGTCACGTATGTCCATACCATTCTACACTTTATAGTCAATATGCCAGACAGGATGAATACGCTGCAGAGCGTCATATTGAATGAACGTAATATACCTCGGAGAAAGACCACACCAAAGGTTATTATTTTGACGCCTGTGAACAAACACCAGTCAACACTGACATTCGTGATTTTTATTCGGTTCTTGCTGAGAGCAGAACAGAGTCTTGCTTACACCCCCTACCAAAGTTGGTTGATGCAAGCACGAGTCCTGTTGAGGGAACAACAGTTAATCACTTCATGTCACAACCGGCTAATACAGATGCTTCTAACATATCAAAAAGTTCTAAATCACTACAAGTGATTTCAGATCAAACTATATTAAGAGTATCCCATTCACCTCTGTGTCCAGTAATCAATTTACTGGACCTGACAACGCTAGAGACAAATCAGGTGATTTCTGATATATCAATTCATGCAAGTGATGTAAGTGCACAACAGCACAATCGGTTATGCCACAAACACAGGTGGTCTCAAGTAGTATGCTAGAGATAACCTTAACAGCAGTTAATACAACCATAACAAGCCTATTTAAATTATTTGAAATCCTAGATTCCAAATTGTCCCAACAATCCGGCCAAATCCAGCTTATAGCGGACTGGATTTCTCAAGAGATGCTTACCAGAACAAGTAATACGATCTCAAGCGAAAAAGCCAAAGAGCTATTAGCAGCCCCTCCTACCAAATCACGAACAATCTTTTCAGATAAAACTAACATGCCATTTGTTCTACCCGATTTGTCACAGAATTACTCAGTGGTGAAAGTAGATATTTGTGGACACGGGAGGAGCAGAATAAATCTTTGAATTTAAATATTGAACAGCATCCTTTCGACATATTTACAGTAACGGGCACCAAAACAGGGAGTACAGAAAGCTCAAAATTTAAATTATTAAATCAAGAGCAAAAGAAAATAAAAAAACATGCGAGCTGTGAAGTCTACCAGCATCAAGAGTGCCAAACCATTCATACGTGCCATTTGTAAGGCACTAAAGAGCCCGACATACGTAATTGGAACTAAAACGTTAGCCAAGAACAGACCCCCTAGCAACTCATTGCCACTGACCACCTCTGTAGAACAAAACAGTGTACATTCATGGTCATATGAACCACTGAATGATTTAATCACTGTAATTGAAGATAAAACTAGTCAATCTGTAAAAATATATACTCTCAAGGATCCCAATCAAGGCACAGTGCAGGAGAAAGAAAAAGAATACATGGAAATCAACAAGGCAGTAGACATTTATTTGATGGAACGATTTGAAGATCAAACTCAAACCTTGAATTAATGTACAAGTGTCAGAAGTGACAGTAGCGGGCAATGTACTAACTAGTCCGTCGACTTTGCAAGGTGCGCAAAAAAAACCTTTGCCAAAATTGCCTGTTAGTACAATAGTCCAAACATTAAGTGTCAATAAATCACAGAGTCATAACCAGGATAATAATACCACCAACAGACAAGAGATGGCTCATCAAGCTGTGACAACTAAATTTAAGTCCCAACACCAAACTCACTTGTTGATATTGAAATGTCACGCAATACAGAACAACAATTATGATCTATGTAGAACTAGCATACTGAACATATTTGCAGAAGGTCCAGCACTAGAAGACATCACATCTGTTGACATAGAACAGGTTGAATTTTGAGACAATATGGATATATCCATTGTAAGACTATGGCTACCATCAGGCCTAGTCTTGAATGCAGTGTGAAGAGCAAAAATGGATCTCTTTACATTGGGATTCATTATTGCACATAACCCAGAAATGAGACATACGTCCCCAGTTATGAATCATACCGATCAAACTATCAAGTTGTTCTTCTACCTGTGTGCATTCAAGAGTACATCAACAGTCAATACACCGAAAGGAACAGGCATAACCACCAGCAGAAAACCCTGTAAAAACAAACGCTGTTGGCGAGTTGGAACACTCGCGGTCATTCTCACTTGCAGTTTTCCAATTTCAATCAAATGGAAAAATGTGATATTTTAGACCTGCAAGAGACCTGGCTTATGGTTAACCCAATATGGGACAACCATAACATTTTATTGCCAAAGAAAAATCTATCACTTGCACACCAAATGTAACGGGAGCGTAGTTTGGATTTTATGGCATAGACTAAAGTTTTTTTTTTTAAAAGGAATTTAAAGTGCGGGGGAGAAGAACAACAATCCTGGAATATGGTCTGTGTGATAAGTAGAAAGAAGAAGTTTCCAATTAGGGAACTCCCATCCCCTGCACACCATCAAAGGCTAGACAAGCCAAATGTTTCTAGCTAACAAGTTTTTACATTAAACATTTTTTGAAGATTATATTCATAGTTCACATTTAGACAAAAGAATAACTAGTATGAGCAAGTTATTCAATTTAACACACTCCTAGTTCCTTCCACTATGTGTCCCAATAGGACATCGACCTACAGACACATTGTTCTACACAGCACCTGAATTCCTGTGATGGTACGTTATTGCCTATATTCATATTTTTGTCTTAGCCTGAACATATATCAGCAAGTGATAGAATTTTCTCTCTCTTTTTATATATTACCCTACTCAGGGGTGGCATATACATACACATTTGCACCCACACCTCCAAGATATGTCATTTTCTAAAATCAACAGTCTAACTGACAAATCAGCAGCTACCCTAGTCTTCAGTGAGGAATAAGCTAATCGAATATTAGGCCTTATAAAAGGTAACAGACAAAGAAACATCAGGTGACGATAACCCTGACAGACTTATCTTCAAATTAGAAAAAATGATCAGAAGAGAAATTTCACAAAAATTGCATGCGACAACTCTGGCCCAATACTATAAGAGCAAGAAAATCGCCAGAGGACTTTGTGTTCATCTCAGACCTACTTTATGTAAGGACAATCAAACGTTCATGACACGATGAGAGCAAATTCTAAATAAGTGTTCCCTTGACCTCGTTTTATTGACTATTGAGGAATTGGCTAAATCGTTATCAATCAACCAAGAAATTGACGACCCAACGCAACAACTTTCTAATCTTAAATAGGCCGATTACTTAAAATCCATTCTTGAAGATACCAAAAAGAAATTGGATTCATACAAGAAGGATATTGAGCAGCGTAAAATCAGGACATTCCGGCGTGATACCCTGGCTATGCACGCGACAGTTTACACGTGGCAAGACTTTTATAATAACTCAAGATCAGCACCACCCAGACCACCAGGACCTACCAACAACAGTGACAGCGGTGAGAACGAGACCCCCCCCTCACAGACTCCTCAAACATCACAGACCACTCCAACCACACAGCCGGACAACAGTCGTGAAGAAACAAACACCCCAAGTACTGCACCAATCACCTCAACAAAAGTCCCTTTTTAGGAGAAGGAAAGCCAGAATAGGGAAAAAGAAAACAACGGCAGAAACACAAATAACAGAATCTATCATCTTAAACATCTCATCTAAACAGTTGACCAAATCACAAATTGATACCCTCAATTTAAGTTCATCATTCATACCCACCAACACCACCACTAACTTTGAGGAAGAAATTAATTTGTTCAAACTAATACGAAAAATTGAATAAAAAATCTTCTTTGACTCACTTCCGGAATCAGTGGAAAAAACGCCAAAAATGTAAATACCTGGAATTAAAAAACAAGAGTACTTCCACCCACAGATAATCATCAACCTATTCAAGTTAAAGACTACCAAGGATTTAAGGCGCCTTAAGTACACTACTTCTGCTAGAACTAACATCAGAAAACACCAATTTAAACTAATCAAGGAGATAGCTGATGATCCCTCCATCACGCTCAAACCAGCCGACAAGGGGGGAGCCCTTGTCTTAATGGACACCGACTTTTACAACAAAGGATGCCACAACTTGCTAAATGATCAAAGTACCTATCTTATATTGGACTCTGATCTAATTTCTTCAATACAGAAAACAATCAAAGAAGTTGTGGAAAAGGCGGAAAGTATGGAATGGATTACTGAAAGCACAGGTGACTTTTTGATCAAAATATTTTTATTCACTTCCCTGGATACATAAAAACAGTATGAATCCTTCATTAAGACCAATTGTTGCAGGAAGTGAAAGCATCCTTCACCCTTTGGCCATCATCTGGATCATGCTTTACAACATTTGGTACAACAAAGATCTACCCATCTTAAAGACAAAGCCCATTTTCTCAGATTACTTAAAGAAATACGAGAAAAACAAGCTATTGATCCCAACATCATCCTATTTACACTTGGAGTAAATAGCCTATATACATCGATCCTTCATAACCTATGGATAGAAGCACTCAAATGGTTTCTCCCACAGCATAGAGAAACTCATCCAAAAAATCTTTGCCATAGAACTCCTGAACCTAATTCTCTATAATAATTACTTCCGCTTTGAAGGAAAGTACTATTTACAGATTGCGGGTACGTCAATGGGGTCAGAACTAGCACCATCATACGCCAACATCTTCATGTTCTACTTTGAACAGACATTTGTACTCAATGAGGATCCCTGGAAAAGTAAGATCGTCTTTTTGGGATTTGGCATGGTACCATTGATGAATTACAACAATTCTTCCAATACCTTAATAACTGTCATGAAAAAATAACTTTCACTTTGGAAATTGGACAATCAAATATCCATTTTTTGGATGTGAACATTGAAAAGATCGGGTCCGATCTTATTATCAGCATCTATAGAAAACCCACTGACACTAATAGTACATTGCACTTCAGAAGTTTTCACCCCTCTCACATCAAGGAGAATCTACCCTTCAGTCATATGCTAAGACTTAAAAGGATTACCTATGATACTACACGACTACTAGATGAGTATGAAAATATGAAGCAAAGATTCAAAAAGAGGCTTCCCTGAAGAAACCTTGAACAAAGCAATCAAATGTACAGAACCATACACCCGTACTGAACTGTTGGAAGTACAGCCAAAAAAAGGAAACCACAAGATTAATCCACACCTTAAAATGTTCTAGTCAAAGATACTGCATCAAAAAAATCAACAACAAAAATTGGGATCTAATAAAATCTGATCCCAACTTACACAAACTATTCCCAGGACCCCCAATGCGGGTCCTTGATTTTAATTTCTTAACTTTACCCTCTAGATATATACCTTTACTTCTTAGCATGGATACACATGCCATCATTTGGTTAGATGAATACCCGCAGGGTAAGTGTGACATTATCCTACTTTTTCGAATCAAGATTAGAATTCTTTCTTTTGAATTGAATACCCATTAGCAAAGCTTATTTCATTATACCTATTAGCTTAGCTAATTAACCAACTACTGTTCAATCGCTCCTTTAGCAACAAACAATCTGTTACATTAGGATTATTCCCCGAATGACCGTTTCTTTGAACTAATGATTGTCCATTTTTGAGTTAACCTGGAATTGTGCTATGAGCCTTTAAGTATGTTATTGATGAATATTTAAGTGTACAATATACTTTTGAAATTAGTAGATTTCTAATTATAAACATGCCTGACTGTTTTTCTATATTAGATAGAAAATTCTGAAATTCAATTGGCACCTGAAGAAGAGAATACATCTCGAAACGTGTTGGGCAAACTTCCCCTATTGATCAATGCATTTCGTGTGTTAAATTGAATAACTTGTTCATACTATTTATTCTTTTGTCGAAATATGAACTATGAATATAATCTTCAAAAAAACGTTGTAATGTCAAGGCATAAAATAAGCAGTGTCACGTAGCAATTTGCTATGTAGTTTTGTACGTTTGCTAATTAAATTGGCACTTGTATAGCAAAGTTAGCTATTTAAGTTACCATGTTCAATTAAAGCACAGCCCTCCCTGCATTCCTCTCTTGCCTTCGGAGCGCTCTCTACCCCTTTTCTTTGTTCACTGCAAGTTCAAAGGGGCTAATGGAGTTAGAGTGCAGTAGTAATCATCCCCTTGACTCCTGTGCCAAACGGCCTGTGTGGGAGTGCTACGCACATTTTATTTTTATTTTTCAAATAATTGCAAACCAGAAATAATCAGGGATAATACTGTTATTAAGCTAACTGTTTCACGTCTGCAAAAGACCAGTATGTCATTTAAAAAAAAGGCTTTAATTCATTTTCTAAAAATGTAATGGGTTACATAACGCATAATTACAGTATTGCTACTGTAAAACACTGCATTGTCTCCATGCTTTACAGTGAAGTATCTAAATCTCAGTGTCAACTAGATTTTATTTTGTTGGGAAGATGCATCATATTGACGAGTGGACACCTTTGAAAATGTACATGGCCACGTGGCCAAATGCTCTGATGGCAAACCTAGTCCTGTGGCCTGCTCGTTATATACAGCTTGCAACTAGTGCTCAATCCATGAGCTGATCCCATACTCCTTGACATGCTATCTTACAATGTTGGTTTATACCCGCTACGCTGAAAGTGAGATGGCCGCAAACTACAATATTGTGCCTAGTTTGCCCAGTTCTCTGCCTGCTATGCGCCTTCCACTCTGCTTAGTATTTTACATAATGAATACACAAAGCCAACTTGATATTTACTTAAAGTAGCAATCCATAATTTCATCCAGTCTATACATCTACAGACCTACTGCAAAACTGTACAATGTAGTTGGCCTCCAGAGCTCACTTTGCTCTATGATTATGATTGCATCATATATTTGCACCTGTAGTAGAGAGCTGGCCAAACTGTTTTAAGAGCCTTTTTAATCATATCTATTTGTGTCCCTTCATGCAGCTAACCTTTTTGCAGGCACTCAGGGCTCGCAAAGTATTTTCACCCACTCGCATAGTCGAGTAGATTTTAAGAAGGGCCAGTACCATTTGCAGGGGATGTTGGAAACTTATTTAAACTTTACATTGTTTTCCGTAAATGTCAAATACAAGTTTCACTGGGCATGGCTGGCCTCTGGGTGGCAGCAGTGTGCCAAACTAAAGTGGGTTTGTGGTGACATGCACCATTTTACAGTAAGAATTTCCAAGGTCTGACTTATCTCAATGTCTTACTTCAGCAGTATACAAAACTGCTGTATTGTTGCTCATTTTATATCTTGGATACAAGTATCTTCTGGTGGCAATAAAAACATTAGTACAACATTGCTAATCAAATGGGTTTGTTTGCTAATCAAGAACAATTTAATTAGCAAACTCTTCTAATCAATTTTTGAAAACTAATTTATGCCTTGAATGTACAAGCTTGTTACCTAGAAACATTTCGCTTGTCTAGCCTTTGATAGTGTGCAGGGGATGGGAGTTCCCTAATGGGAACTTATCTTCTTTCATCATTTTGCCAGCCAAGACAGCACTTAACGGCAGACCAACCTCGGGTCTGCTTGTGGCAGTAAAGCAAAGTGCAGGTCTAACAATTCTTCATTGGGCGCTCCGAACAATATTCGTGCAATTAGTCCAAATCAATGGTTATGATCGGAAAATAGCCCTTCTGAACTTATATCGAAATCCTGTAGCAATATCTGATGATAGCTTTTATAAAGCATTAATAGCCTTACTTGATGATATCGCAATGACCACGGGTGTTACAACCACCATAATTATGGGTGATCTGAATTAGAACTGTATTAATTGTAGACAAAAGGTAAAACATATTGAGAGTACTTCATGAATAACACATGTCCGAAAGTAACTTTAGAATGGCAATGGATCCATTATGGGCGATGTACCACCACAGAGTACATGGAGGAGATTTAGTACGCAAAGTATCATTGACTATATATTTTTAGAAGATGGTTTATTTGCGATAGCTGATAAATTTGAAATCATACAGCAACCTCAGAGTGATCACAATATGCTTGCCCTAACCTGGACATGGCCAATCGGACACGACACGACAGAATGGTACAGGCAACCGTTAACTCTTAATAATGCTAAAACCTGTTTCCGTTGGTGTGATGACAATTTGCAATGGCTTAATAATGAACTTTTACAATGGAACTGGTGTCATTCCAATGAGCAATACACTTCAATTTTGAACAGCTTTAAATGTTCCCTCATGACAGCTCGGCCCAAAGCTTTCCACCATTCACATTGCTTTGATCCTGTTCTAAACACCACAAAGGCAGAATGGCGCAGAGAAAAGAAAATCATTCCAAAATTATTACCAGCTGAGAGATCTAGAGCTATGAAATCAGCTAAGTGTCGCTATCTCGTAATTGGACCAGAGGTCGTTGAGCTTGGTGGTTTCAACACGATAGTGAAGCTATGCTTGAATCTCTGCATAATAATAACTCTGCACAGATGTGGCACCTCTTGAACAACACCAAATCTAATATACAAAGCTCCAATCAAATAAATGGCGTGTCGGAAAATCAGTGGTTGGCACATTATTCTACCTTGTATGCTGATCTACAATTTGATGCCCTAATGAGCACATATCAATTACACGATGTTTGGAATTTGCATTTCACAGCTGAAACCATTGAGGACGCATTGTGTTACGTGACTTTAACATCTGGACTAAGACATCGGCAGAGGGATCCCAATCAAACAGGGTTTGTGGCAGGTATGGGCACAGGAATAAATCTTCTATGCCTTAATGCCATCAAGGCCCAGGCTGACTCGTCAAAACAACCAATTTATTTCTCATTTATTGACCTTCCCTCTGCGTTCGACTCGGTTTCTCAAGTCCTTCTAATTTCCAAACTCAGTAAGGCTGGCTGTCCTCCCACCTTATGCAACATCATTTAGGCTTTTCATTCCAGCATTACTGTGCAAATAAGATTAGCCATGGAAGGATTATTGTCAACATCGATCCGCACAGCACGGGGGCTGAAGCAAGGATTTATCCTTGCTTCAGCACACTTCAATTTTTTGGTTCATGATGTTGGGGAAGCATTTAATGTCGTCATCTCTGATTCGCCCAAGTTAAATGGCACACCAGCCCCCCCCCCTATCTAACAGAGAGAAGATTAGGAGAACATCGACTCGCCCATCCAGAGCAGCCAATTCCCACTGCCTAGAGATACCCAGATTTAAGCTCAAATGATCGGGTAGAAGCAGCTTTCCGGTAAAAGCCGCTCAGTCCTGGAACACACTTCCACTAGATCTCAGAACTGACCAGTCCTACTTTAACTTCATACGCAACACTCTCAAATGGCTGCGCTCTAATGATGTATAATCCCTTTGGACTAACCCTGCTATATCGACCCATGTAACAGACTATAACTATTTGTACTATCCCTCTGTACCTGCTTGTATTTTTGTTGTACTTGATCCTCTTCCTCACTAACTTTTTCATTGTGTAACTAAGCTTTAAGTATCCTTGTACCTGGTTGCGCCCAGTTACCTAAGGGTTCGGTGCGCGCTACAAATCAATAAACAAACACTGATAAAGGCATTATTGTATGCCGATGATTTGGTGTTAATTACTGAAGCAAATCCATTAGTGATCAATTTGCATAAAACTCAAGTACTTGCTTGTACTGTTTGTAAACCAAGAGGAGGTAAATTGGCTTGGTCTGTAAACAATGTTCGACTGGATGTCGTACCCAACTGTACTTACTTGGGTATGATTATTTATCAACAAGCACACAAGTCATCTTTTGAAGTTGGAATGCAAATTGATTACTGCCATATCACAGACCAAGAATATATTACACAAGTATGCTAAATTCTCTAAAATCCCTGCCATAGCTTATTATAAGCAGAAAGTCATTCCAACTCTCTTCTCTATGGCATGATACGGTTGTATACGAATTGTTCGTTTTACAACTGTTCGAATGACAATTGACCTTTTCACAATTGACCGAATTGTGAAGGTCAATTGTACCATATACACCCAACGCCAACCCCCCCCCCAAAAAAAAAATAAAAATTATATATATATATATATATATATATATATATATATATATGATACATTACTCACCGTAATCGTATTTCTGATGCTTGTATCTGCTTAGATTCACATGCTGTGCATAGGCCGACATCTAGTGGAAGCTGCGGAGTATTACAGTTTGTTTTTCGAAACTCGAAAATGGGCGTCGACACAGGGCGTGCCAGTAATACTATCCCTAGTGTGACGTCCACTGTACCCAAGATCCCTCACGCGTCTAGGATCCTCAGATTGTATTTTTTCTGACATGAGGTAGCATGAGGAGTAGCGCGAGTACAGATAATCCAAGCAGATAGACAGAAAGGTAAGACTACAAGCAATCATGCGCCTTCTCTCAGAGGGGAGGAAGGGTGGGTCGCATGTGAATCTAAGCAGATACAAGCATCAGAAATATGATGCCGGTGAGTAATGTATCCCTTCTGAGGCTTGTGGAATCTGCTTAGATCACATGCTGTGCATAGATTATCGAGCAGTACCTGAAGAAGGAGGTGGGATGTGAGAAGGGTCATGAGCAAATAAGTGTCTTAGAACCGCTTGTCCCACTTGTGTATCTGCCTTGGAATGGGTGTCAATGCAGTAATGCTGAGTAAAAGTGTGAATAGAGCTCCAAGTAGCTGCTTTGCAAATGGTGTCAAGGGGTACATTTGCAATGAAAGCCAAAGTGGCCCCAATGCCTCTAGTAGAGTGGGCTCTTGGCGTGAAAGGCAGAGTTTTTTCAGAGAGAGAGTAACACAGCTGGATACAGTTAATAATCCACTTCGAGATGGCACCTTTAGAGACGCGATCCCCCTCTCTGCCTGTAGCTACGGAGACAAACAGTTGATCTGTTTTTCTTAGCGGTCTGGTTTTATTTACATAGTAGAGGATCGCCCTACGCACATCTAGGGTGTGTAGTTTCACCTCAGCTGAGCTTTGCGGGTCCTGGAAGAAAGCCGGAAGCTCGATGGACTGGTTTACATGGAATTTTGATATAAATTTAGGTGAGAACCTAGGGTGTGTGCGTAAAACCAGTTTGTCTTTATGGACAGTAAAGAAGGGATCCTGCACTGACAGAGCCTGAATTTCACTGACCCTTCTTATAGAAGTAATAGCTACTAAGAAGGCCGTTTTATAACTCAGGTGTTTGAGACTGCTTTTATGCATGGGTTCGAAAAGGGGGCCCACGAGCTTGGCTAGCACCACATTAAGGTCCCACCCTGGTGGTGGGTTTGAAATAGGAGGTTGAAGTCTCTTTACTCCTTCCATGAAGGCTTTAACCACTGGTACTTTCCACCACGAAACCTTGTTATGGGAAGTGGTGTAAGCCGACAGGGCTGCCGGGTGTACTTTCAGTGAGTTAAAAACCAATCCTGCATCTAGCAGGTGGAGCATGTATGTAACAATAGTGGAAGAAGTGCAATCAACCGGGTTGATTTGTCTACTCTGGCACCAGATAACGAACCTCTTCCACTTGTCAAAGTAACAGTGCCTTGTCTTTGGTTTCCTAGATTCCTTTAGGATGTCCATACACCTCTGTGGCAAATTGAGATGTCCAAACTCTATGACCTCAGGAGCCATGCTGCCAGGTTCATTGAGTTGGGTTGCTGGTGCACTGTTTGACCTTGGTGCTGGGACAGTAGGTTGTACCAGGATGGAAGTTTGAGGGGCTCGCACACCGCCATTCTGCGTAGGTGTGGGAACCACAGTTGTCTTGCCCACATGGGAGCAACTAGGACGAGCGTCATCGACTCTCTGTTCAGCTTGTTCACCACTTTCCTGATGAGGAGTTGGTGGAAAAGCGTACGCAAACATCCCTGACCAGTTCATCCACAGGCCGTTCCCCTGGGAGTCTGGTTGGGGGAACCTGGATGCAAATCCTGGGCATTGTTTGTTTTCGCTTGTGGCGAATAAGTCTATAGTGGGGAAACCCCACTGAGAGAAGATATCTTCTACGACCTCTCTGTGTAGAACCCATTCGTGTTCCTCAGGGAGGGAGTCTCTGCTCAGGGCATCCGCTAGGGAATTGAGCTCCCCTGGAACATGTTGTGATGACAGGAAGATGTTCCATCTGAGTGCCCATATCCAGATTTTCTGGGCATGCTTCGACAGATTTGGCGAGTGAGTCCCTCCTTGCTTGTTCAGGTAGAACATGGCTGTTGTGCTGTCCGTCCGGATTTGCACTGACAGGTTTAGTAGGTGGGGCTCAAACGCCTGAAGCGCTCTGAATACTGCCAGAAGCTCTAGCAGGTTGATGTGGTTCTTGGCCACTGAGTGAGACCAGAGACCCTGAGCTGTGTGGTGGAGATGGTGAGCTCCCCACCCCGTCAGACATGCATCTGTAGTGACTACTGCCTGTACTTCGGGATCGTAAAAGGGTTTCCCCTGTGCGAGATTCTCTCTTGTCCACCAGTGAAGGCTTTGTACCAGTGTTGGCGAAACGACCACTAGATCGTCCCACTGACCACTTGCCTGAGACCACTGTTTCGCCAACCATTCCTGCATGGGACACATGCGCAGGCGCGCGTGGGGGACCAGGTAAATACAGGACGCCATCATGCCCAGTAAACGCATTGCTTTGCGTACCGTTATTTGTTGACCGGACTGATAATGCGGAATTTGCAGTAGTATATTCCGAATTCTTTCTTCTGAAGGAAAGGTCAACCCCTCTTGGGTATCTAGGATTGCTCCTAGGAATTGTTTTGAGGCGCTTGGCACCAGGCTTGACTTTTTCTCGGTGATTGAGAAGCCTAACTCGTGGAGGAGGTCGATAGTCCTTTGAATGTTTGTCCTGCAAATTCCTGGGGTTTCCCCCGTTATGAGCCAGTCGTCCAGATAAGGGTACACTGGGATTGCCTCCCAGCGTAGGTGTGCAGCCGCCACCGCCAGTACCTTGGTGAATACCCTTGGTGCTGACGCTATCCCGAAGGGCAATACCTTGAATTGGTAGTGTCGACTGTCCACCTTGAAGCGCAAATACTTTCTGTGCGGTGGGAACATGGAAATATGAAAATAAGCATCTTTCATATCCAAGGTTGCCATGTAATCCCCCTTTTTTAGGAGGAGGATTACCTCTTGTAGCATGGTCATACGAAATTTTTGGGGCTTGACATACTTGTTGGCAGGCCGTAAGTCCAATACTGGGCGCATTGACAAATCTTTCTTTGGCACAAGGAAGTAAGTTGAATAAATACCCTTGTTTACCTGGTGTCCCGGGACGAGTTCTATCGCGTCCTTTTCTAGCAGAATGGCGATCTCCTCGAGGAGAATCTTCTGATGTTCTAAAGAGTGTACTCTTTGTCGTGGAGGATGGTTCCGGGGACGCTGCAGTAGCTCTATACAATATCCTGCGGATACTGTTGACAGCACCCATCTGTCTGATGTGATCCCTTCCCAAGACTGGGTGAAATTGGAAATGCGTCCCCCTACTGGGGTTGCGTGAGAAGGGACCCTGAACTGAGCGTCACTGCTTTGGTGGAGGCGTGCCGCCTCCCTTGCTGGGGCTGCCTCTGCCTTTACTACGACCTCTCCAATTACCTCTGCCGTAACCCTGGGTAGACTGTTGGTTGTTGTTCCACTGTGTACCCTGCCCCTGGGAATAGTTAGATCCTCTCTGGGAATTTTGGCCGCGTGGGCGACGAAAATTACTATTCCCTCTCTGGTTAGGGGGTTTATTGGTTAACTGGCCAAGGGACTTGAGTGTTTCATATTCGTCCTTGGCATTTTTCAGTGAGTCTTCGACCGCCTTACCAAACAGATCGGTTTCCACCGGTTTGTCCAACAATGATGCCTGGGTTTCTGCCTTAAAACCAGACTGCCGTAACCAAGCATGTCTTTTGATAACAGTACCCTCCGCTATCAATCTGCCTGCGTTGTCCGCGGCGTCGAAGGTTGCTTTCAAAATGCAACCAGACACGGCTCTACGCTCTGCGGAAATCCGAGCTAACTGGCCCTTTAAAGGTTCAGGAGCAGAGGCTATGAGTCCCGCAACTTCTTCCCACTGATGGCAGTTGTAGCTGGCCAACAGGGTGGTGGAGTTAGCAAGCCTTGCTTGATAGGCGGACGTTGAGGCTACTTTCCTGCCGAAACCGTATAGTTTTTTGCTCTCCTTGTCAGGAGGAGCTTCGGACGATGACAAGGGTGTTCCAGCCCTCTTACGAGTGTTGGTGACAACTAGGGAGTCTGGCTTCAGATGTCCTCTTATATAGAGAGGGTCAGACTGGGCCGCCCTGAAAAGTTTTTCAACCCTGGGATTGACTGCTCTGGTGAGGTTCGGGTTCACCAGGGACGGATCTATTCACCGCTGAATGGACTTAAGGATAGGGATGGTCTGGGTAACAGGCCTCCTTTCTCCCACTAACTCTTCTGTGAAGTCCCTTTCCTCCTTGACACCGTGGGTGGCAATGTGGAAATGTTCTGCTGCGCGAGCGAGAACCTCATTTAGGAGGGGTTGGTTATCGACCGGGGAGTCGGTAACCGGGGCTTCGTTCTCTACTGGGGAATCTACTCTGTATGTTTCCGGGTCCTCCTCTTCTTCTTCCTGGTCCTCATCATCCCTATAGTAGCCCGTCCCGGTTTGCTCTTCTATCATACCAAATTCTTGGTCTTCACCAAAGGAAGCCTCTCCTTGATACCCTGAGTATGGTCTTGCGTAAGGTTGTACCGCGAAGGGTTCTGACCTCATCGGAGTTTCAAACCAGGGCTTTTTACTCGGGGGGGATAGGATCAGTAAAGCCTGAGGGTGTGGCCCCTTGTGGATCATACGAGAGGAAATGTTCTGGATTTTTATCATAAAAATCAGCCAAAGAAGACATTCTTGACATGACCCTATCTATGTCTTCACTGGACCATTTCTTGGAACTGGGAATGACTCTCAGCAAGCCTATGGGATTTATCTTGAGTAGCTTTGCTGGTTGTAGACCTATCAGCAGACCTGGTTTTGTCTGTCTGTTTAGGCGGAGTGGAGTGTTTCACAGGTGTGGAAGAATGCACAGGTAGTTTCTTCTGCTGTTTTCCCCCCTCCCCGTGCGTGGAAAAATGTTTTCCCTGTCCTTTAGTGGCTCCGGAATTTTTCGAAGCCTGGCATCGAGGATCGGGGGTGGTGTCCGTGTCCTTCGAGTGTGGGGCCTTGCTGGCTTTAACTGTGGGCTCCGACTCCTGGAGCGCGGCCTGGGGGTGGAAGTCGTCTTCGTCTTCCGACGATCGAACTTCTGTTAGCCTAGGGAGCGAGGCACTCTTGGCAAGAGTGGATGACTGCCTGGAGTCATGCGGCGATCTTGATCGAGAGCGCCCAGAGGACACCGAATCGGACTGTTCTGTTTGTGCCTCTTTCCGAGAACTCGACGTCGTCGAGTCTCGGTTGGACTTAGTGTGTTTAGTGTGTGTAGTATGTGAAGCGCTTGTGTCGCCTGGGGTCTTCCCCATAGCCGCCCTGCTGGACGACCTTCCGAGGTCGGGGACCTGCGCTTGGCTGTCTTTCGACGCCATAATGCCCTCGCCGTCCGAAAGTACGGCGTCGCTGCCATCGCTGAAGGCGCCCTCCGCTGCCATGGCCGCCTGCCTGGCGTGGTGGGCCCAACGCTTCGAATGGTCCTTAAGTGTCTTAGGTTTAAACCTACTACACGCTCTGCAGTTCGCTTCGGGGTGGTCCCTCGGCAAGCAGAGATTGCACGTGGCGTGCCTGTCGACCCAAGGGTATTTGCGATTGCACTTGGGGCAGAATTGAAAAGGGGTACCCTCCATACGCACCTTGAGGCAGCGGGCAGTTAAGTGTAGGAAATGTATAAGGTGTACCTATATACCAAGAGTGTAGAGTATGTACCACCCCCCACTCTCCCAACTTGCAGGGCCGAGGCCAGAGGCCTACCAAGGCCCGGGCCGAGGCCAGCGGCCTCCGAGGCCCAAATCCGTCGTGCAGCAGCCGACGGTCGATTTCTTCTCCAGCCGGCGTCGAGTGTCGAAGTTCGACGTTGGGGTGGGGAAGGATGTCAATAGATTATTCTTTTAAATTTTTTGCAAAAGCTTCCGACCAGTATGGCGGAAATAAACAATCTGAGGATCCTAGACGCGTGAGGGATCTTGGGTACAGTGGACGTCACACTAGGGATAGTATTACTGGCACGCCCTGTGTCGACGCCCATTTTCCAGTTTCGAAAAACAAACTAATACTCCGCAGCTTCCACTAGTTGTCGGCCTATGCACAGCATGTGATCTATGCAGATTCCACAAGCCTCAGAAATAAAATATATATATATATATATATATATATATATATATATATATGTATCTGCTTAGATTCACATGCTGTGCATAGGCCGACATCTAGTGGAAGCTGCAGAGTATTACAGTTTGTTTTTCGAAACTCGAAAATGGGCGTCGACACAGGGCGTGCCAGTAATACTATCCCTAGTGTGACTTCCCCTGTACCCATGATCCCTCACGCATCAAGGACCCTCAGTTTGTATTGTTTCTGACATGAGGTAGCATGAGGAGTAGCGCGAGTACAGATGATCCAAGCAGATAGAAGATAGATAAGATAAGACTACAAGCATCCATGCGCCTTCTCTCAGAGGGGAGGAAGGGTGCGTCGCATGTGAATCAAGCAGATACAAGCATCAGAAATACGATTACGGTGAGTAATGTATCCCTTCTGAGGCTTGTGGAATCTGCTTAGATCACATGCTGTGCATAGATTAGCGAGCAGTGTTAGAAGGAGGTGGGATTTGAGAAGGGTCATGAGCAAATAAATGTGTTAGAACCGCTTGTCCCACTTGAGTATCTGTCTTGGAATGGGTGTCAATGCAGTAGTGCCGAGTAAAAGTGTGATTAGAGCTCCAAGTAGCTGCTTTGCAAATGGTGTCAAGGGGAACATTTGCAATGAAAGCCAGAGTGGCCCCAATGCCTCTTGTCGAGTGGGCTCTGGGTGTAAAAGGCAAAGTTTTGTCAGAAAAAGAGTAACGCAAATGGATACAGTTGACAATCCACCTGGAGATGGCACCCTTAGAGACGCAATCTCCCTCTTTGCCTGTGGCTACGGAGACAAACAGTTGATCTGTTTTCCTAAGCGGTCTGGTCTTGTTTACGTAGTAAAGGACCGCCCTACGCACATCTAGGGTGTGTAGTTTAACCTCAGCCGAGCTTTGTGGGTTTTGGAAGAAAGCTGGAAGCTCGATGGACTGGTTTACATGGAATTTGAAAATAAACTTAGGTGAGAACCTAGGGTGTGTCCATAAAACCAGCTTATCCTTATGAATAGTAAAGAAAGGATCCTTCACTGACAGAGCCTGAATTTCACTGACCCTTCTCATGGATGTAATGGCTACTAAGAAGGCAGTCTTATAGGTCAGGTGTTTGAGACTCGTCTTATGCATGGGCTCGAATGGGGGGCCCATGAGTTTAGATAGCACCACGTCCAGGTCCCATACTGGTGGTGGGTTAGAAATAGGAGGGTGAAGTCTCTTTACTCCTTCCATGAAGGCCTTAACTACTGGTACTTTCCACCACAACACCTTGTTATGGGAAGTGGTGTATGCTGACAGGGCTGCCAGGTGTACCTTCAGTGAGTTAAAAACCAGCCCCGCATCCAGCAGGTAGAGCATGTAAGTAACAATAGTGGAAGGAGTGCAATAAACTGGGTTGATTTGCTTACTCTGGCACCAGATTACGAATCTCTTCCATTTGTCAAAGTAGCAGTGCCTCGTGTTGGGCTTCCTAGCCTCTTTTAGGATGTCCATACACCACTGTGGTAATTCGAGATGTCCAAACTCTATGACCTCAGGAGCCATGCTGCCAGGTTCATTGAATTGGGTTGAGGGTGCACTGTTTGACCTTGGTGCTGGGACAATAGGTTGTACAAGCTCAAAAGTCTGATGGGTTCGCACACCGCCAGTCTGCGTAGGTGTGGGAACCATGGTTGTCTCGCCCACATGGGAGCAACCAGGACGAGCATCATCGATTCTCTGTTCATCTTGTTAACCACCTTCCTGATTAGAGGAGTTGGTGGAAAAGCGTACGCAAACATCCCTGACCAGTTCATCCACAGGGCGTTCCCCTGGGAGTCTGGTTGGGGGAACCTGGATGCGAATCCTGGGCATTGTTTGTTTTCGCTTGTGGCGAATAGGTCTATAGTGGGTAAACCCCACTGAGAGAAGATGTCTTCTACGACTTCTCTGTGTAGACACCACTCGTGTTCCTCTAGGAGGGGGTCTCTGCTCAGAGCATCCGCTAGGGAATTGAGATCCCCTGGAACATGTTGTGATGACAGGAAGATGTTCCGTCTGAGTGCCCATATCCAGATTTTCTGGGCAAGCTTGGACAGATTTGGCGAGCGAGTCCCTCCTTGTTTGTTCAAATAGAACATGGGTGTAGTGCTGTCGTCCAGATTTGCACTGACAGGTTTAAAGGGTAGGGTTCGAAAGCTTGAAGCGCTCTGAATACTGCCAGAAGCTCTATAAGGTTGATGTGATTCTTGGCCACTGCGTGAGACCGGAGACCCTGAGCTGTGTGGTGGAGATGGTGAGCTCCCCACCCAGTCAGGCATGCATCGGTTGTGACTACCGCCTGTATCTCGGGATCGTAAAAGGGTTTCCCTTTGGACAGATTCTCTCTTGTCCACCAGTGAAGGCTTTGTACCAGTGTTGGCGAAAGGACCACTAGATCGTCCCACTGACCACTTGCCTGAGACCACTGTTTCATTCCTGCATGGGACGCATGCGCAGGCGCGCGTGGGGGACCAGGTAAATACAGGACGCCATCATGCCCAGTAAACGCATTGCTTTGCGTACCGTTATTTGTTGACCGGACTGATAATGCGGAATTTGCAGTAGTAGATTCCGAATTCTTTCCTCTGAAGGAAAGGTCAACCCCTCTTGAGTGTCTAGGATAGCTCCTAAGAATTGTTTGTATGTGCTTGGCACTAGACTTGACTTTTTCTCGTTTATTGAGAAGCCCAATTCGAAGAGGAGGTCGATAGTCCTTTGAATGTTTTTTCTGCAAATTACAGGGTTTCCCCCGTGATGAGCCAGTCGTCCAGGTAAGGGTACACCGGGATTGCCTCCCTGCGTAGGTGTGCTGCCGCCACCGCCAGTACCTTGGTGAATACCCTTGGGGCCGAAGCTATCCCGAAGGACAGTACCTTGAACTGGTAGTGCCGACTGTCCACCTTGAAGCGCAAGTATTTTCTGTGCGCTGGGAACATGGAAATATGAAAATAGGCATCTTTCATGTCCAATGTTGCCATGTAATCCCCCTTTTTTAGGAGGGGGATTACCTCTTGGAGAGTTGTCCTGCGAAGCTTTTGGGGCTTGACATACTTGTTGGCAGACCGTAAGTCCAATACTGGGCGCATTGTCAAATCTTTTTTTTGGCACAAGGAAGTAAGTTGAATAAATACCTTTGTTTACCTGGTGTCCCGGGACGAGTTCTATCGCGTCCTTTGCTAGCAGATTGACGATCTCTTCTAGGAGGATCTTCTGGTGTTCCAAAGAATGTATTTTTTGTCGTGGAGGATGGTCTCGGGGACATTCTAGTAGTTCTATACAGTACCCCTCAGATACTGTTGACAGCACCCATCTGTCTGATGTGATCCCTTGCCAAGCTTGGGTGAAGTTGGAAATGCGTCCCCCTACTGGGGTTGTGTGAGAAGGGACCCTGAACGGAGCGTCACTGTTTCGGTGGAGGCGTGCCGCCTCCTTTATTGGGGCTGCCTCTACCTCTACCACGTCCTCTCTTATTCCCCCTGCCGTAACCCTGGGTAGACTGCTGGTTATTATTGTTCCACTGTATACCCTGCCACTGGGAATAGTCAGAACCTCTTTGGGAATTTTGGCGACGAAAATTGCCATTCCCTCTCTGATTAGGGGCTTTAGTGGTTAGCTGGCCTAGGGATTTGAGTGTTTCATACTCGTCCTTAGCATTCTTTAGTGCGTCCTCGACCGCCTTACCAAACAACAGATGCGGCTCCACCGGTTTGTCCATTAGTGACGCTTGTGTTTCAGCCTTGAAACCAGACTGGCGTAGCCAAGCGTGTCTCTTAATAACAGTTCCTTCTGCTATTAATCTGCCTGTGTTATCCGCGGCATCAAAGGTTGCCTTTAAAATGCAAGCGGACACGGCTCTTCCCTCCGCTGAAACTCGTGCCAATTGGCTCTTTAAGGGTTCTGGTGCGGAGTCTATGAGTGCTGCGACCTCTTCCCACTGATGCCAGTTGTAGCTGGCCAACAGGGTGGTGGAGTTGGCAATCCTTGCCTGGTAGGCGGAAGTGGAGGCCACTTTCCTGCCTAACCGGTACAGTCTTTTGTTCTCCTTGTCGGGAGGAGCCTCGGACGATAAGGGTGTTCCAGCCCTCTTACGGGTGTTAGTAACAACCAGAGAGTCCGGCTTCAGATGCCCTCTTATATATAGTGGGTCTGATTGGGCCGCCTTGAAAGTCCTAGGGTTCACTGCTCTGGTGAGGTTAGGATTGAGGAGTGACGGGTCTATTCTTCTTTGAATAGATTTTAGGATAGGGATGGCCTGAGCAACAGGCCTCCTCTCCCCCACTAACTCTTCTGCAAAGTCTCTTTCCTCCTGGGCACCCTGGGTGTCGATGTGGAAATGTTCGGCTGCTTGAGACAGCACTTCATTCTGGAGTGGCTGGTTGTCGACAAGGGAGTCGGTAATGGGGGCCTCTCTTTCTACTGGGGAGTCTACCCTGTAGGGGTCTTGCTCCTCCTCATCTTGATCCTCATCATCCCCATAGTAGACTGTCCCAGTTTGTTCCTCCACCATGCCCAAATCTGGATCCTCAAGAAAGGATGTCTCACCCTGGTAATGAGAGTAGGGCTGGGCGTAGAAGGGGTCTGAAGACCCTGTTGGTGTCTCAAAGTGGGACCTTGCACTTGGAGGTATAGGATCCTTAGAGCCAGAGGGTGCTGACCCGCCGGGAGTATAAGCAAGAAAGTGTTCTGGGTTTTTTGCATAAAAATCTGCCAAAGATGACATTCTTGACATTACCCTATCTATGTCAACACTGGTCCATTCTCTGGAACTGGGAATGACCCTTTCTGGGAGTTTTCCAAATTTATCCTGACTAGACTTGGTAGCCTGTGCAGGGGTTTTGGTGTTATTAGAAGACGTGGACTTGTCTTTCTGTTTTTGAGGAGTGGAGTGTTCTACGAGCTTGGAAGTGGGTAGAGACGGCTTCCTTTGCTGTTTCCCTCCCTCCCCGTGACTGGAGAAGTGTTTCCCGTGTGCTTTAGGGCCCTCTGAGCTTTTCGACGCCTGGCGTCGAGGTTCGGGGGTCTTGACCCTATCCTTCGAGCGTGGAGGTAAGGTTTCGGGATCTGCAGTAATTCGCTCTGCGGGCGCCGACCCTTGGAGTGCGGCCTGAGGGTGGAAGTCGGCTTCGTCTCCCGATGATCGAACTTCCGTGACCTTAGGGAGCGAGGCACTCTTGGCAATAGTGGATGCTTGCCTGGCGTCGTGTGGCCCAGAGGACGCCGATTCGGACCGTTCTCTACGTGCCTCTTTCCGAGAACTCGACATGCGCGTCGAGTCTCGGTTGGACTTTGTGTGTTTTGTGAAGGTGTCATGGGAAGCGCTTGTGTCGCCGGGGGTGTTCCCCATAGCCGACCTGCCGGTCGACCTTCCGAGGTCGGGGACTTGCGCTCGACTGTTTTTCGACGCCATAAGGCCCTCGCTGTCCGAAAGTAAGGCGTTGCTGCCGTCGCTGAAGGCGCCCTCTGCTGCCATGGCCTCTTGACGCCTGGCGTGGTGGGCCCAACGCTTGATTGAACGGTCCTTAAGTGTTTTAGGCTTAAACCTACTACAGGCTCTGCAATTTGCCTCGGGGTGGTCCCTCGGCAAGCAGCGGTTGCACGTGGCGTGCCTGTCGACCCAAGGGTATTTGCGATTGCACTTGGGGCAGAATTGGAAAGGGGTACCCTCCATACGCACCTTGTGGCAGCGGGCTGGTAAGTGTAGGAATATATAAGTGTGTCTATATATTACAAGAGTGTAGAGTATGACCACCCCCCACTCTCCCTACTTGCAGGGCTTTGCCCAGCGGCCCAGACCCGGGCCGAGACGGAAGCTTCGAGGCCCAAAGTCGTCGTGCAGTCGACGGTCGAAATCCTCTCCGATCCGGCGTAGAGTGTAGAAATTCGGTATCTCGACGTTGGGCTGGCGAAGGGGTAAAATTATCAATATTTTGCAAAATTATGGCTTAGTGCCAGGAACTCCGCAAAATGCTTCCGACCAGTATGGCGGAAAAAAAACAATCTGAGGGTCCTAGACGCGTGAGGGATCATGGGTACAGGGGACGTCACACTAGGGATAGTATTACTAGCACGCCCTGTGTCGGCGCCCATTTTCGAGTTTCGAAAAACAAACTGTAATACTCTGCAGCTTCCACTAGATGTCGGCCTATGCACAGCATGTGATCTAAGCAGATTCCACAGGCCTCAGAAATATATATATATATTCGGTCAATTGTGAAAAGGTCAATTGTGACCCTTTAAATTCAGTCAATTGTTCATTCGAACAATTGTAAACAAACAATTTGGGTAATACCCATGATACAAGAGCTATCCTACATAAATCGGTCTTTGAGAGATTAGAGGGCACATTTTTGAGGCATGCGTTACAACTGCCTCAGTGCATTCCAGTAGCTTTGATGCAATACGACTTGGCCTTGTTTCCTTAAATGCAGCATATCATTGGCGCTTATGCGCCCTATGCAGAA
Source organism: Ambystoma mexicanum (assembly GCF_040938575.1). Classification (NCBI taxonomy): domain Eukaryota; kingdom Metazoa; phylum Chordata; class Amphibia; order Caudata; family Ambystomatidae; genus Ambystoma; species Ambystoma mexicanum. The sequence goes on from NC_090925.1 coordinate 1,113,586,673, forward strand.
CATGTTTAATGTCTCCTAACTCGGACACATTGCTCAAAACCATTTCCGATTATATTTTTTCATCCAAGCATTCATTTCCTAACCTATGGTCTATGGGCATTCATAAAATCTTGTCTAATGCAGATATCAACATTCAAACCCTGGTAACTAAGCCAGACCGTGCAAAAATGAAAATCTACTTTGTGGACTGATAGAAATGAGACGAATCTGCTTAACGTATAAAAACTTCATAAATAGCCCATTTGGCAAAAAATAATTGGGATAATGGAACTTTATTTAAGCAAATCTCCATCCCCTATCATTACATCTGCCATACTTAGTTTCAGGCTGAATTTATGGCCAACACAGGATTTGATGGCTGTCTGCAGTTTTATAGCACCTGACTTAAATATATGTTAGTTTTGCAAAGATGCAAGACACAAAGAAACTGTGGAACATCTAATCATGTGTTGTACAGCCTTAAAAGCAAAAAGAGAAAAGTACTTTGCTAACCATTATCAGTCTTTAAGGGCAATAAATCCTACTTTGCAGTGGCAGATGCTCTTCACTACCTCTTCTATGAGCATCAGAATAGCAACAATTAGCTTTCTTCAATCACTATCACTGAGTGATTAAATAAATGTTTATGCTAGACAAAAGTGGCTAAGTATTGTTAGACATCGTAGCCAATATTGCGAGATGTATAACTGTTAAAAGTAGGTTAGATTTTATTGATTGAAATGAAGTCATTTATATATTTTGTAATTATGTTTATGTTCATGAAGGGAATTACATTGTTCGACAGGTACTATGAAGAGTATTTGATTATTCTGGGACATTTGTTCCCTTTTTCTGAATTTTAATTGTTAAATTATAGTTTTAAATCATTCTTGTTTTTACATGGTCTTTCTTTTGCATACCATGTTGTCAATTAGAACTATTATTAATTAGAATGCTAAATCTGTCATTATCAATTGTTTAATTTTATAATTCGTTTAATTTTATCGAAGTTTTGTATCATTGAAAATGTGATTAATTCAGTTAATTTAATAAAGAAGAAGAAGAAAAAAAAGAACTAAAGGTATTAATCCAAGAGATAGCCAAGAATCATGTGTTAGGGCCGAACAGTCTATCCAGGAGAAGGGACTCATTCTCCTGGACTTCTATAGTTTCTTTCTTTAGTGGTAGGGCCAGAATAGATTTGTTCTGAGATGGGGGAGGGGCAGACTGTTTAATTTTGGACTTCACTATAGACGACAAGCACAGTTAGTTTTGTTAGGTAGGGAAACCCACTTACTAATTATTTCAATAAATCACTTGTTGACTATGACAAAAACTAGTCGGTGTCCTCCTAATGACCTACCACACACATGGTGTCAGAGGTGGATCATGCCCAAGTGAAAACGTTGGTGGACCCTGAACTTTCGCAAATTAAGTCCAAATGCCTCTACCCCTACGCTAGCCTCTGTTGAAATCAACAGGCTTTGATTTACATAGCAGTGTCAAATTAACTATAGATTTAGGTGAGCGCCAACTGGTTCATACAGGTTTTGTCATCCCCACCAGGAACTTATGTTAGACGTGCTTTCAAGTCTGGATTGGCTTGGAGGTATGGGTTGGATGTAATGGCTGGAGTAACTGACCCCAACTATAGGGAAGACGTAAAACACCCATATGATGTAAAAATAGGGGAGAAAATAGCACAGGGAATATTAGAAAATGCCATCTTCCCTGTCCCCACCAAGAAATTCAAGAACAAAGTGAAACCGAGGCAATCAAGGATTTGGGGTGGCAGAAAAACCGCTAAAGGACCCCTTCCCCACAACAAAGAAACTGTACGTATTCCCAACTTGGCATTTTCACAACCTAATGATGCCATTCTATCCATACTTGCCCATATTTGCCCTTTAGTTGAGCCACCTCATAATACCCACTCATGATGGGTAAGCCCAAGCCCCCCTCATTCCTAGGTGTAGTTAACAAATCAAACGAAATCCTAGGGTGTTAATTTTGCCAGACAAATTATGAAATCAATGTATAAACCGTTCTAAAAAATGACTGAGGAATGGGGATTGGGAGGGCCTGCAACAAATAAAGTAGTCTTGGTAAAGTTACCATTTTCACAATGGAAATACGACCTAGCCAAGACAGTTAGGGTAATTTGCTTTGTACAGGTGGGCGATTTTGCTGGTTAGTTTTACCCCTTAATAGGTTAAACGTATCTGATTTCCGAAAAAGGGGAGATCCAGTTTCCCCAGTAGCGATACCTATGCCGGAATTGATGTCTTGGGCTCTACCAGTGTCATCAACATATCAGCGTATGCCGCTGTCTTGTGCACTTCCCCCTCCAAAAAGGTATGCCCATTGTCTCAGTGTTTTGAGGGATCGTAAATAATAACAGTTCCAGGTAGATTGCGTATAATAAGGGGGATAGCGGGCAACATGGCTGTGTCCCTCGTAGAATCTTTATGATGTTAGATAAAGAAGAGTTAATAGAAAGGCGCATTGATGGATTTTAATAATGTACCTGTACCATCTGTATGAAATTCGGGCACGAAACCCAATTTTTCCATTGTCTCAAACAGAAACAGCCATTCGACGCTATCAAATGCTTTTTCAGAGTCAAAGAGGGGTTTTCCCTGCCCCAAAACTAGCTAATGAAACTGTCTGTCAGAATGTCAAAGTAAAGTTTGCCGTCCTGTGTCGGAATCTTAACCTAACCCTCACAAGGTAAACTCGATATAATGTGCAAGTGTAAATGTCTTGAATGCCGACCTGTAGCCTGACCTTTTCCAAAAGGTGTAGAAACTAAAGCAAAAGTTCCACAAAATTCAAGGGGTTGATTCACTTTCCCCAGAGTCTTTCCAGAATATGAAAACAAGTGAAAGTGCCACAAAACGTAAGGGCTTGTCTCCTTTTCTCAGTACCCCTCCTTGGTTTACTCTTCTGCCAAGTAGGGCACACGCCCTTCTCATTCACCCACAGGATTGGTTTACTCTCCTGCCAAGGTGTCTGAGTGTTCTTTGAATATGCAAGCTTTGTATTCAATGGTATTCTGGTTTGGGGTATTTGTCCCCTGTATGGGTCTCAGGCCCCCTTCACTTGGTTAGCTTCCCATGGCTCTCTGTCTTCACGATACAGACTTGGTTCACTCTCCTGCCAAGTTCTGCAAATCTCTCTTGCATGTGTAAAGTTTATATTCCTCTTTGTCAATGGGTGGGGGTTATTTCCCCAGTGTAGGTGACCCCCTTCACTTGTATGTTCTCCAAGTTCTCTTTATTTATAGACCACAGACTTGGTTTACTCTCCTACCAAGGTCTGCGAGTGCTGCTTAAATATGCAAAGTTTGTATTTATCACTGTTCGGTGTGCATCTTTCCACCATGGGTCCCAGACTCTCATTGTGTAATTATTCTGCCTCTTTGGTGTCACATAATTCCTGCCTCCAGCCTCCTGCCCCCTCTGGATCTCCACAACCGTGGGATCAGCAAACCTGGTACCTGGAGTGTCTGGACCGTGCCTCACGGGTTGCTCGCGGGTCACCAAGGGGTAGCTTCCTGGGCTTTCCGGCGTCCTCGCTGACCGCCTGCGTGCTTCTTCTGCTGTTTGGCATCCGTCTCCCTGCACTCTCGCGGCTCTGGTTAAGGGTAAGCAGCTTTTTGTTCGCTCCGGTCTGCTTATCGTGCTGTGAGCCTTCTGCAAGAGCAGTTCTCTCCGGGATTCGATTTTCTTCTCCCTCTGGCCGGCCTCTGCATACATGAAGCCTCTCATGGTCCGTGCCGGACCAAAAACGAAGAGGCCATCCTGCAGTTCCCTCTGTCTTTGAATGACAGCGGGCCAATCGGGTCCATGCAAAGGCTAGAGTGCGTACTGTCGTTTGTGTTGGTAATCAACATTACTTGCAACCCTCTTCATCGTCCCAGTAGTGGGATTGGATGTATTATAACAATACATGAAGTTTTCAGGTAATGTAGAGAAGAATGGGTTTTCAGGGAAGGTGGGAGGGGAAAAGGGATATTGTGTTCTCCCAAGCTGGTCACTACTCCCAATGGGGTCCTCCCTGCCCATGAAATCCTCCCACTGAGCACCACTACCAGGGAGAATATCGAGTAGCGGCCTCACCTCCCTGGCCTCATGGTAAGGGGCTCCCCCATCTAAAGCAATGGCGACACCTTGAGATTCATCAGATTAGGGAAACCCGGGAAAACAGGGAAAAAGCTGCAGTACCCATTTCACAAACTGCCCAACATCTTAAAGAACACGTGGTTATCGTACGGGAAGTGGTAGATAAACATCTAGCCCAAACCCAAGAAACAGAAAAGGCCCACTATGATAAAAAGGCTGTTCATCTCTCCTTTCAGTCAGAAAGAAAGTATTAGTATTGCTACTCACTTCTGACTGGAAAATGTTGAAGTGGTTTGGACCTTATAAAGTAAGAGAAAAAAGGTCCATGTAATTATGTGATTTTACAACCAGATCAAAGGCAGAAAAAGAGCTCTATCCAGCTATATCACATCAATTTATTGAAGGAGTGGAATGTAGATCTCACTGAAGCTGCCTCGATAACCATGGCCACCTTAATGACTGAAGTCGGTCCAGAAAACAGCTTAATTTCTTCTGAGTTAACATATGACCAGCAAGAAGACATTAGGGATATTTTAAATCAATTCCCTGATGTATTTCACAACCAACCTGGGAGGGTTAAGAACTTAACACACACCATCAGAAATCCCCACGGTAAGGTGAACTTAAAACCTTACGTAATCCCAGAATCCAGAAAAGAGAATATTCCGGGAAGTGGAAAGTATGCTAGAGGCTGATATCATCGAGCCACTGAAGAGCCCTTGGTCTTTGCAAATAGTCCTAATGTCAAAACAAGATACATCCTGGAGGTTTTGCATTGATTTTAGGAAAGTGAATCCATCTCACAGTTTGATGCCTAGAATCGATGACTTGATAAATTGAGCCAAGCTCAATATGTTTCCACAATTGATCTCACAAAAAGGCTACTGGAAAGTCCCTTTAAACCCTCATACTGGGAGAAAACAGCTTTAGTTCAAACTGTTGCACTTCGGGTTGCACGACACACTGCCACCTTCCATGGCCTAATGGATTAAGTGTTACACCCATTATCCCATTTTTGGGGTGCGTCTTCGACATCTTGATCCATAGCCAAACTTGGGAGGAACATCTTCATTTATATGAAATAATCAGAGCATTAAGGAAGGCGGGCTTGACAGCAAACCCCAAATAAAATGTCACCTGGCACAGTCTGCCATCAAATACTTAGGATTCTTTGTGGGTTGTTCCGGCCACAAATCGAGAAAGTCAAATCAGTCAAACTTACAGCCCCACCAAAGACAAAAAGTTAACTCTGTGCATTCATATGGCTTACAGGCTATTACCAGAGGTTTATTCCTAATTATTCCACCATCACCTCCTGCCTACCGGATAAACGTAAGAACGCAGAACCCCAAGAACTTAAGTGGAGTTAACAAGATCAAGACAACTTTGAGATGCTAAATACCATCCTATATAGTAAACATGTACTTAAAGTTCAACATTTTAACATGGAGTTTATCCTTCAGACGGATGCCTCTATAAAGTAGGTATTGGAACGGTTCGCTCTCAAAAATACGAGGGCATGGAACATCCTGTCCTCTATATTAGTCGCAAACTTTTTTTAGGGAGAACAGAACTATGCAACCATCAAATTGGAGGCATTAGCCATTAAGTGTGCCGTCACATATCTAAAATATTACTGTATGGGGCGAAAGATTAGGTTAGTGATTGACCATTCTCACCTGACAAAGTTAAGCCTTACGAAGGATACAAACCCTCAAATAATGCGCTGGTTCCAGGATCTCCGACCATTCTGTTTCATTGTTGAGCACAGAAAGGGAAAGGAGCAAGGAAATATTGATTTTCTTTGTCCATTTCCAATTTCTGAAGAAGGGGAAGCCAATCTCTTTCCGGAAAGGGTATGTGACAAATCACATGTTTTCATCACTTCTCCCCAGAAGGGAGCCTTTCCTTGTGAGGCTAGCCAGGTGAGCCCACTACACAACATTCCCCTAGGGGTGGCGGACAGCAGGACCTCACAGCGAGAGGCTCCCCTTCTGGTGATAAGGACTCCCACTCCGCTAAACTCCCTAATACCCTCTCTGTCGAACCAACAATAACATCTGTGCTTCAGAGAAGTCCATTAGAGTAAACTAATGTTTGTTATTGTAATGTTAGTCCTAACATTCATTTTGAAGAAATGTCTGACAAAACAACACAGACAAAGAAGAGAGATGGGTGAGTAATACAGATTACTCTGTGCTCCAAAGTTAATTTAACTGTGACAAGGAGACAAGATGAGTAAGAGCTAACTGTCTCAAAGAGAGAGAAAAGACATTGATGTTACGCTGTGGAGGACACAGCGCTTGGATATACTGATATTTTATTTATATCATGCTCATACATGTGTTACAGAGCGCAACGTGGCAAGGGGGGCAAGGGAGGACAAAAAGAACGATCTTACTAGGCCCAGTGACATTGAGAACACGCAAGTGCATGGGAGAGGGGAAAGAGAAAAAGCGCTGAGCAAAATATGAAGTAAATAAAACATGAATAAAATATATAACCAACGACAAGTAACGGTGGTAGTGCAGCCAGAAAGTGCTAGGAATAAGGCAACCAACAGGGTGTGTCTGAATAAGTGCAGAAAAAGAAAAAGCGGTGGCAGGGGGACTGTAGGGTTACAGATACATACCCCAGTGCAGGGGATTTCCCAGAGGCAGTGCGGGTGGGTGGCAGGCTGAGCAGGTGCCTGGGCCCTAAAGGCAGAGGGAGACCAGGTGCACAATGCCGAGGCAGACCAGATCAACAGGGAAGAGGAGGAGAGAATGCAGAAGCCAACAGGAAGGTCTCAAGGTGCTTCCGGAACCGGAAATGGTTCTCCTCTATTTTCAGAGTGGCAGGGACGCTGTTCCAGAGGGAGGCCCCAGCCGAACACAGATCTACCCCCAGCACGTTTCTTGGAAAAACGACTGACCCGGAGGGAGTTCGAAGTAGAGGAGCAAAGGTAATTACGGAGGGAAAGCTGAAGGTATTTTGGACCCAGGTCCCAGAAAGCCTTGTGGACAATGCAAAGGGTCTTGAATTTAATCCTTGCATCCACTGGGAGCCAGTGAAAAGATTTCAGGGCTGGAGAGATACGATCCCAGGGCTCGAGGCCAAGGACAAGTCTTGCAGTCCTGTTCTGGATAAGTTGCAGAGGGCGGCGAGTAGAAGCAGGTAGATCTAGAAAGAGGCTGTTGCAATAGTCCAACCTTGAAAGAACCAGGGCTCAAGAGACAGTGAGCTTCTGGTGGAAGGAGAGAACCGCTCCAATAACTACTTTATAGAGGCATCCGTCTGAAGGATAAACTCCATGTTAAATGTTGAACTTTAAGCACATGTTTACTATATAGAATGGTATTTAGCATAGCACAGCTGTCTTGATCTTGTTAACTCCACTTAAGTTCTTGGGGTTCTGCGTTCCTACGTTTATCCGGTAGGGTAGGCAGGAGCTGTTGCAATAGTCCAACCTTGAGAGAACCAGGGCTCAAGAGACAGTGAGCTTCTGGGGGAAGGAGAGGAAGGGCAGAGCACCTCTGGAGGTGAAGTAGGAAGTGTGACTTTTGGGAGACATCAGAGATGTGGGCAGAGAAGTAAAGTGTGGAGTAAAAGATTACCCTGAGGTTCTTGCCCTCACAGGTGGGGGTAGGAGGAGGGCCATGGGAGGCTGGCCAGAGTGATAGGAAAGGAGTCCTCCTTCTATACAAATAGAAGGACTGAAGATGGAGAGTGACGCCCGGGAAGTTCATAGTTGAGAAGAGTTGGGAGCTGTTGAGGACCAGTAGAGCCTCAGTTGTGAAGACCTGGTTAGTGGACGTACCGAAACACGGGGAAACCAGAGATCTGTGTTGTTGCTGGGAAGAGAACCCAGAGGAAAGGACCACCAAGTGAGCAGTGTCATGACCTGGGAAAGGTGGACTGTTCAGCCCAGAAATAGCACTAAACCCGCTGCAGCCGTGGCTACACAGAGCCACACCGAAAAACCAAGAAGAGCCTGCATGACTATAGAGGTTTTTTTCCGATGCACAGAGTTGTTCCGATCCCGAAGAGAGAACCAGTGATGCTAACCTGTGGTAGCAGGAGAGGCGGGAGACTCAGCGAGGGATAAAGGGAGCAGGGACACACTCCTACTCGTCCCAGTGACACAGCAAGCATTTCTAAAGACCAAGAGAATATTTGTGTAAAGCATGTTGTTTTTAGTGAAATAAGCAAAGCAATACAGAAAGTCAAGATCAAGAGAAGAGACATTTAAGTTTTGGGGAAAGGGAACCTTATAGAGAACACTTCAAGAAGACTTCGCCCAAAAGGGTGAACAAGCAAATATTGCAGGGAGAATAGGGTCATCTCTAAAAGGAGAGGGAAGGAGACACCAGGAGGGTGCAAGAGTCCCCGAGAAGAACTAAAGGAATGTATTAAAAATAATAGCCAAGAACTATTTGAAAATCATCCGTTAGGGCCGAACAGCCTATCGAGGACAAGAGAGTCATTCTCCTGGACTTTATTAGTTTGTTTAGTGTGGTAGGGCCAGAATAGATTTGAGATGGAGGGCAGACGGTTTACTTCTTGGACTCCACTACTGACAAGCATATTAGTTTTGTGAGGTAGGGAAACCCATAGAATAGGGATAGAGAAGTAACGTTCTTATTTCAATAAATCACTTGTTGAAATTGACAGAAATTAGTCCGTCTCCTCCTTCTGACCTACCACAACAGCCACCTACCACCCCACATCTGTACAGCAACAGACAATCCCCGGCTGAAATGTGTATTGGGAAGAGACAATTCCAAGCCTAGTTTCAACCAATTCAGTCACACAAAGCCCTTGCCCGGGAACCAGACCCCATAAAAGTCCTTGCATAGAAGTTACCAATGTAAGCGGGCAAGAAGACTGCCAAAAAGCAAACACACAGGGAAGGCATTTTGAGTTAAGTGGCACTGGAAAAAGTTGTAAAGCCATGATCACTAGCACCAGCCTGTCCCCAAGCAAATCACAAAGGCATAATAAATGTTGCCAGGGAAAAAGGGTTACTAAGTACACAAAACGAAAAAACACAGGAAATAAATGAGAGAAACAGTCTCCCTGCACCGACAGCTGAAGACACAGACCTGTGCCCAGAAAAGAGGAGCTGAGCAGGCAAGTAAAAATGTTTGGGGTTTGTAACAATTCAATGAAATGTGTCCCTTCTCCCAAAGTGGAGCCATTCCCTTTGGGACTAGGGAGGTGAGCCCGCTATGCTTAACATCCCCTAGGGGACAGGGCAAGTGGCATCCCACTGGGGGAGACCCCCACTTGTGGGATAAGGAAACCCCAATTGTGGTTTTTAATCATCCCCCCTCATGGACCAAGTCCCAACAATTGATTTGCTATATGGGAACTGAGCTGGGCAAAACTGTATAGGGCTCTTTAAAAGCTGGTGTGGTGAGTTTACCCCCAAAAGGTTGAAAAATAAAAGCGAAATGCGCGTTTGTAGCGCATTCGGCACTGACCCCAAAAAATAAAATCGAAGCCCATAATGCCGAACAGGGGGAGCAGGGGCTGTGGGGGTGTCCCCCGCTCCCTTTGTTCAGCATTATGGGCTTCGGGGTTCCCCCCTTGCATGACATTGGAAGCAGGGACAATAAAGACAAAAACGAAAAAAAGAGAAAGAAGCACCCTGCGGCGCCAGCTCCGACCCACGTTAGTGGTAGGGAAATGGGGCTGCAGGGGTACAGGAGAGTCAGTGGCACACTTGTGGGCGGGGGGTTGTGGGGTAGGGGGAAGTCAGATAGTGATATACGTAATCACTGGGCCACGGGATTTAGCGATTCAATCTTTTGGGATTTGCAAATTACTGATGCGCAGTAATCACTTAGATCCGGTGTGGTTTCCGACCTATTACCGTTACGATCTTTGCATGAAACATAGAATCAATGGACAATCCCATCTTGTTCCAGGCAGGAACATAAAGGTCCTGTGAGACGGACACAAAGCGGAAGGACCAGCCAGAGGGCTAGAGACGCATACCTGCGTAGAAGTGCAGATGAGGGAACATTTCCCTTCCAGGTGGAGTCTGAAGGCATTGCCACACAGATGGTGTGGTGGGCAGAGCAACGCTGCAATCTCCAGCAAGATGGGAAGGTCAGAGCCGCTGGGCAGAAACGAGACGCAGCCACCACAGGTGCGGCCTACTGACATCTTCAATACCCAACACTGAAGTCCTGTAGGGCACCGACGGGAGGAACAGATGCTAGAGACCAGCCGGAGAAGACCAGAAAGAAGTCGCAGTGACCGTTCCACAATGATGAGACCGCCGCCCCAGAAGAGGCTTGCTGCCGAGCAACAGGTACGCTGCACGTATCGAGAAGCAAGAGAAAGGTGGAAAAAACGGGAGATACCCCACTAAGGTGCGAGAACCCCCATCAGTCAAAAAGGACCAAGGAGCCAAATAGCCCAAGTCGAGCTAAGATCTGAGAAGCCGCATGAAGGGGTGAGAAAGGCCAAGGAGCCAAAAAGCCCTAGTCAGGCAGGGATCAGAGAAACCCCACGAAGGGGTGAGATAACTAAGAAACTCATAAGGGCTGAGATGCAAGAGGCGCTGGGAAGCCAAACAGCCCATGCCAGGCTGAACACGGAGATACCACAAGAAAGGGTGAAAGACATTTTACTTTGTGAAAACAGAGGCAAACCCAATCAAACAGAGCTTGTCAATGAGAACACACACAAAGTCTTTGGACAATCCTGAAACGGGAATCGCCCATTGAGGTGGATTGCGTAAAGAACAAAGTAAGGACATTTGGCTGGTAGCCTGGACCAAGCACCACTTGGGAAAAGAGGAAAACTCTCAGATTTGGAACTGTATAACCAGGCACGTGGTCGGATGGAGAACAGAGATATCTTTAGGTAGGGGTCAGAAACCAGCAACCATTACCTGAAGTAAGGGGAAGTCTTTAACCATATTACCTTTATGTTCGAGTTCTGTATTAGTAGTAGAGACAGATTCTAGGATAGACTAGGTTTGGACAGAGGACTGTTTTTGGTATTGTAAGACATCCTGACAAGCACTCTTTTGTTATTTTATCTTCAGTAGAAAAGGGGAAACCACCTCCTCAGACGTAGGAACAGGATAGGCCCCATTTCCTTTGATAAAATATATCACATCAGTTAGAAACATGATCTGTTGTCTATCTCCTATGTCTGACCTACCACAGGTTCTACTGAAATCGTTGCTCGGAAAGCTGCAAAAAGAAATCCCTAAAAAAAGGAGAGGATGGAGAGAGAAGGCAAGAACGGTGGTGAGAAGATTAAACGGAGCTCAGAATGGAAGCGTGAAGGATAAGGGGAGGATGGAGAAAGGGAAACAGAAAGGAGGAAGAGGAAAAAACAACCAGAGTAAGGCAGAGATTAAGGAGGAGTAATTAAGAATAAGTGGAAGGAGAAGGAAAAAAGGGACCATCTTGAAGGTGGAGTGTAAAAAGGAAAGGAAGAGCTAAACAAGAAGGATAAGGAGAATAAATAACTGGGGGTGGAAGAACTACGGAAGAAGCAGAGATTATCCCCCAGGAAACAAGAGTGTGTTAGCCCAGAAAAGGAGGTAGAGAGGAGAATTAGTCACATTAGAAGCCAGAGATATGTGAGGGGAAAGGAAGGCGGTTGTAGGGGAGAAAAGCCAGGGCAACAGAAAACCACAGCAGGGGCAAGGGCTTCCCTTAGGAAACAGGATGTCCCAGAACAGCGAGCAGACAGTGGAAAAAGGAGTCGTGGTGCGCAGAGTTAATCAGTTTAATTTTTGAAAGTCACAGAGAAGGAATCAAATATTTGTGTTCTGAAACAAGATGCTAAGGGTAATGTACAGTAATGGAACATAACCGATGGTTATTTTGAATAAAACAATGATATATATCCAATTCCAATCATTGGTGTGTGCGTTGTTCATTCTGCTCAGCTTTGTGACAGTGGGCTTCAAGGTGGGTAACTGTCTGTGATGAAAAGCACACCTGTTTAGCCCATCACATTTCAAAGCGCTACTAGATCCCCCCCAACTACCCTCTGTACCAGATGGCTCAAAGAACACTCCAACTCTCAGAGATGGTGCAAGGGATTTTATTAAAGGTTTCAGCAAAGTGCTAGGGCATTATGGCCATCCGGCTCCCTTGTCTAGAAATAGCGTTTACCATCCTAATCTAGGCATCCCTATTCCACGAGTTAGTATATACAGAACATTGAACTTTGTTGTCTAATTTCTAATCTAGCTGGTTAGGAACACCTTAAGGCAAAGGCTATCTAGACTCTCCTCAGGGAATTCCAAGACTAGCCCTAACACTATCGATGTTGACTAAAAGGGATTCAGACACCCGATTAGCTCTTCTTCCATCACAGTGAGCATAGCTTTTGGTAGCTTTTGGTAGGCAGCCAATCGGGCTGGCCCAATTAACCCCCAAACGCACTGGCCCACTGACATGGAAGTTAGATTGGGAAGTCTGTGGTTTGTAAATAATCTACAAAGGTTTAAACCACCATTGAGGGTGCAGCACTCAACCCTGCTTCTAGTCTATTGGTCAACCACTGATCCACTTGACCTCATTGAACACCTTCCAATCACCTCTATGCTGGCTGGGCTTTTATAGCCCAGTTTATACTCTTCAAACAATCCTCCCAGCTCCCATTGGTCTCCCTGGTGACATGCTCCCCTTGGCCAATCTCTGGCTAATCTATCCCTCTGAAGTTTTGGACTTTCTCTGGAAGGCTTTTTCAGTCGGCTTTTGTGGGATGGCAGCTATGTGCTCAGGCCACTCATTTTCCTTGTGGTATGCTTCAGGTTCTGGTGTGTTTTATTACAAACTGGGTTTTGGGAGGATTACTGTGTCTCACCTGCTCACTTGCAGTCCGTACTCGCTCAGTTATATTTCTGTTGCTGCGCCATTCTGCCGGAGTCCGTCCAGGGCTGGTGGTTCAGTGTCTGGTGTCTCATCCCTTTTTGGCAGGAAAAGCCTGTCCATACTATGCCTGGTCTCGATTATATTGCCCTTGTACCAGTACAGGTTTTCTTAGTTTCTCTGAGGTGTATTCTGGGAGTTGCCGTTTTAAAAAGGAAAAGATAACTCGGGGCAAAAGAGGGGCTGCGGTACCAGCAGTCATATACAATGCACACTCCAGGGTGGCAGGGACTGGTTCTTACCCCCAGCCCCCAATACCACTCCCTATATCCACCACTGGGGTAAAACAGCTCTGGTAGAGGTGTATACCTACCCAGGTCGAGAAGGGTCTCCGTCCCCACACATCCGGCAGGGTCTTGAACCTCAACCTGACACACAGACACACACACACTTCAAAGCACCCCTTCCCTTTTCCCCAAAGGTTTTCCGGGACCGTCTCTAAAACCTATTTGCTCCAGGCTAATCTTTTGAGTTCAACAAGGAGGTAGAAGATATGTCCCCAGGCCTCAGGGGCGGAGCATCTGTCAATTGGTTTTCTTGGTGTCTTAAGGCTTTATTCTTTGTGGCATAGACTCGATTAAATCCCTGAATCCTAGAAAATCTGCTCCCCGACACCTGATCCTCTAGGAGATTAGGGATCAGCAGGACTTGGTGCACCAGTTACTGTGTCCCCCCACCAGGTTTGGAACGCTTGCTGTGCTCTAGGTCATCCAATCCTTGTGGATGCAACAGGTAGCCATGTTGTTCTCTGGCCTGGGACTGTGCGAAGATAGGCATTCTGGACGATTGGCATTGCTTGTGCTGCCCGAGTATAATAAGGCCCAGACCATCTCCTCCTGAATCTCAACCGGCACATGGAAGGTTCTTTATGGTGCATCATCTCAGGTATACAGATAGCGATGGTGGGAGCATCCCTTGGAAGCCTTTATCTTCCTCTTCCATTATGGTGCAGGTTTCGATGAATGAGTAAGATCCAGCTCCTGGTATCTGGGGAGAGGTCACAGAATTTCAATGGGCCCCCTTACCACAAAGACTAGGCACAACATTTCCTCAGTTTTGCTCTCGCTACTGTATGGGAGGTCAAAGTAGTCTTCTTTGGGCAATTGATGTAGCACTACAGCCCTAAATTGTGCCCTTTCCTTCAGGCAGGGCCTTTTTCCTCCTTGGAAAGATCTTCCAGCTGTAGCTAAAGTGGTTTGATCTCCACCTTGTGTACATCCTGGGGTTGTCTCTCTCTGTAGGTAATGGTACCTTCATGGTCTCAGATTATTCTTCTGACGGCAGACTCTCAGAACCCTGTTGGGTCTTTTCCCCAAGGTTTTCCTTGGGATAGGTCTTCCCATCTGATATCTGATCGTGTCAAGTCGACCATCAGCCCTTTTCACACAGGGTTTAACGGATGCAGCCCAAGGTCTCTTGTCTCTTCTTGATCCTTGTTTGTGCTACTACTTTCCTTGGGGAGCAAAGTTAGCGGTTCAAATCATGTCTTTACCAATGGATCTGGGGGGAAATCGAGTGTCCTCTTATTCTCCTCTCTAGCGCTTTCTCTGGATTTCTCTGCAGAGATATGTCTTGCTGGAGCAGATATTGATCTTCAGGCTCCTCCATGTTACTTTAGCACAACTTTATATCAAGAAATTCCGATCTCCCTACCATAGGAAAATATATATGCGTCCAAGACTAAATCAGTTACCGTGCCTTTCAGTACTGTGTCCATGCTTGGGTCTTGCCTTGGAACACCGTAGTGGTCACATATGTAAAAACATGATCCCTAGCACACAGACCAATGCGTTAAAAATTCTCACCTGGAATACGAGTGGTCATAAACATTTGCTACTTTTCTACCCTGTACATTACATGTGCCCCATTCTATAACACACTGGCATTTTGTTGGTATTAATATTAGGAGGATAATTCAAATCAAAGCCCATGCATACAAATTCTGTCACGTAAGACATGATGAACTTTGATCTATATATTGATTACAATTGACTATTAAACACTTAAGTATAAACTAGCTGCACCCAATCTATATCATGCGTTTGCACCACTCTTATACTGATAATACACATGTAAGTGTAGTGCCATCTTTTAAACTGAAAATCTCTTGTATTTTAACACACACCGTAGCGCTTCCCCCCTCCGGACACTTTCTTTTCCTTAATGTGACTTCATTTTGCCTGCTTACAGTGTAGTTTGCAAGCGACCAGTGGTCCCTCGGCTGTTGTATATCACCTGATATGTTACCTCTGACTCCGCTCATCGTCACTCTGTGACAGCGATTGCGTATTTGTAATGTTCATATCTGTTACAGGTTTACCAAGCCATTGTTCTAACTTGGTTTTATTCTTTTTGAGCTTTTTAGGCTTAACTGTGGACGTTGCTTGCATTTTCATTTTCTTTAATTTTCACATAATATAAAACATTCATCAGTTTCTATTACTTCCATCTGCTTATGTGTAGCCAATGCACCTTTTTTCCAAGTGCCTCCTTATGTTACTTCTAGTTTTTCTTGTATTTGGTTTTGGTTTAGCCCTAAAAGGTCTTGGTAATGTTTCCTTAATGTCCATATCATGTGCAGATGCAAGTGTGTGGATATGGTAACCAGCGCCATCTTCGGGAGAAGGAACAATACCAAGTCTACCTGCCACCCCTGTTACTGCTACCAGCTTATGATTATTATTGCTAATTGCAGTGCCCTGTACAGCCACAACACTATTGATCTTATTGATGATAATCAAATGCAAGTCTTTATTAGCTTCATTATTATTTACAAGTGCTATTTTGACTGACATCACGCTGGTTAGTGCATGTAGGAGATTTTCAATCCTTAGTATTTTTTTGTATAAGGCTTTCTGTAGTACACACACTTCACGGCTTGATGCAGTTAGCCGTGATATGTTGATTAAAAGTAACAAACTCCATTGTTAAGTAGTTGTATTAAAGTGCACGTGTGGTAAAATGTACAGGGCTTCAACTCTTAGGTCTGGCCTGAACTAACCAAAAGGTTTGGTAGCTATGGTCGAGCAGCCTGGCTTAGTATAGGAAGGAGGAGGGCTGTAGTTGAGTACACTTAGTCAAGGAAACACACACTGTAGTTATAAAATAAATAGAGTTATTTATTATATACACTACAGCAATGTTAAACTCAAAATATAATTCAGGTAAGTAATGAAAGTTCCACACACATGTACAGAACAACATCTGCTGTAGCAATACTAAATTCACCAATAGACCCTTAGATGAGAAACGGGTATCAAAAGTAGCTTTAGGTTAGAAAATCTTTTATCAACCAACATTTACTAAATAGCAATACTGATAAGTGAAATACCTTTCTGTAGGTTAAACTTTAGTAGTCCAACCCTATCTGGGGAATGAGTCTCAAAGGTCAGATGGAAGCACTGGGGACCAGTGACCCGTGGGCGGAACAAAGGAAGGCAGATGCTGTAAAAGTTGTCAAATTCACAGATTATGCTTTTCACAGCAAGTAAGCAACGAAATTGGATTCAGGGGGCTAGGTAGGCCACCTGAAGGATTTCTGCCTCTAGGAGTGATGTCCTAGATGTCCACGCCAAATTAAAATCCCCAAAAATTAACAGTTCTATCATAAATGTTTCTAGTTCATTAATGTCTTTTTCAAAAAGCTATACTGACCTGTGTTTGGGGCGTATATTTATACTAGGATCATATTGATCGAGTCCATGTGGAGGGCCACAAATAGGGATGTACCTTCACCATCCAATTTTGTATTAATTATTGTCAATTGTAATCCCTGCTTAAACGCAGTTAGAACCCCACCACTTTCCCTGGCGTATTGGCTTGAACAATTATGGGGTAGTGTTGAAATTTAAAGCAGACTTGTCTTGCTGTCTAATGTGGGTTTCCTGCAGAATTAAAATTTCAGGGTGATGCCAATATAAGAACCCTTCCAATTTTTGACGTTTAACCGGGGTATTCAGCCCCTGAATATTACATGATATACACTTGAATGTTGTTCTTTTTCAAAACTGTTAATCTTTGGGACTATGCCCCACAAACTCGGAATGATCAAGCTTTGCGGCTTCATTCTGAAGTTGTCCCCCCCTCACCCTGTGCATGCCCCCCCATTCACCTTAATTCCAGCAACTTGTCTACAATTCCCCATCCTTCCCCCTGCACCCCCTCTGGTGTGACCCATAGTACCTAGTGTACTGACCTCCACCCTTCTACCTCGCGGCTCCCCATTTCCTCTAGGGATACCCTCAGGGTATCCTAAAACCCTCTTCTCCTCCACTCTAGATTCCCAGTGGGGCGTACCGTACCCAAACTAATAACTTCACCATATTTTTATCTGTTAGTGTTAACATCCGATTAAAAAAAGCTCCCCTCACCATTATTTCTTTTCATTCACTTTTTCTCCTCCAATATTGGGCCCTGCAAGCTACGGTTCCACCGGGAAACCCTTCCGACCCCCTTCCTCGCATGATGCCAATTCCTCTGGTGAATCTTCCCCATATTCCCTGTGGAGTCCGGCCTTCCCTTTGCGTTGGTTGTTGCTCTGCATTTTCTCCTTCATCTTCATTGATTTTCAGCAGCTCCAGTCCTTCTGCGAGAGAGGTGATCCTATGTTGCCCCGCATCAAGTGAGAAAGTGACCCCAAATGGAAAAGTCCATCTATATCTTATTTTCTTTTGTTGTAGCACTCTCACCATGGGTTGCATTTCCCTGCATTTTTGTAGAGTGATCGAGGAAAGATCTTGATATAGTTCTATTGTTGCGTCATTGTACGTGATTGGTTCTGTTTGTCTGGCTGCCTCAAGAATTTGTTCTTTTTGGGGGTATGATGCACTTGCTGCCAACACATCTCTTGGGCATAAACCAGGCTCCCCTCTTTTCAGGCCCACCCTATGAACACGATCGAATATAGTTTCTTCATTGTCTTTTGCCCCAAGTAGCTCTTTAAAGATTGTGGTTCTTGCCTCTTCCAGATCGGAGTCAGTGACTGATTCAGGGAGATTCCTGACCGAATATTTGCCTAGCGAGACCTATTCTCTAAGTCCTCACATTGAATCGCAAGATTCTGGGTCTCTCTGGCCATCTGTTCAAGCAATTCTTCCGACTGTTGGTTGTCTGTGGTTAGACCCTGTATCACTCTTCCATTAGCATCTGTGCGCTCTCCCAATTTGGTCAAATTTTTCTTCAAGTCTGTAATTATTTGTTTGATTTCCGTTGTAAAAGTGGTGAATTGCGCCTGGAAAGATGCTGTGAACGCGCTCTGGAAGTCCTGAAAACATTTCGTGAAGTCCTCTTTATAAGTTGCTGTTTCTGTTGGGGTGGCGTTGGGGCAAATCGAAGGGCTATGCTGATGAGTCCGAGAAGTTTGGGCCCAAATGTCCTGTAACAAGCTCTCCTTAGTGACGTGTATTTTTGTGCCCGGGTGAGACCCCCTGTTTTATCTGGTACACACTATGGCTTTGTTAGCTTTTATGGATCACGTGGCCACCCATGCTCATAATTTTGTGCATTCATTTCTGCTACCCGTCTAAACTCTCCTCCAAAGTGATCAGGTAGATTTAGGGGTTATTTATGCTATATTAACAATCCCTGATTTTCTCATTTGGCGGTAACAGCTTGATCATAGAGTGTAGTATTGGGCTCTTTATGTGGGGGTTTGATTGGTTGTGAACCCAGTTCGACCCTTGTGCTTTATTGTTCTAACGAGAGCCCATGTCTTCATATAGCACGCTTTGTGACTCAATTTTCACCATTTGCAGTGGGTAGTGTTGTAGCAGGTCAAACGTGGAATCTTTAGATGCCCATTCTATTTGAGATTCCACCTGCAAATTATCTGATGTTAGCTCCTGGTGCAGCCCCACTACCTTTCTCCGTGTCTGTTTCTCCGTAGCACTGCAGAGTATTAATAAGGATCGACACGCGTCAGCTGATCTTTATGCACCATATTCCCCAGACTGTATTATGCCTGGGCGCGTTATCGTGCGTTTGCAAGCTCCGAGTGCCTTTCGCATCCTTGATTTGCTGTCCTTCACGACGACACCACCCACCAGCAAATACGTTCACTGCCCGGCCGTCGGATTACATATTTAAGACACCAGTGCACCATTAACGTATAATGCCCTGGTTTCCCCTCCTGCGCGCTGGCAGTTATTCAGTGTTATAGCGGGGATAATGTCCGGCATATGCGGTGTGGGAGAATTGCAAATGTGCGTGGGTTTTTAAACGTTCCATCGTAAAACACTTTCTCTCCCAGTCCCTACCGTTCTTCAAAAGTCTCCAGCCGACAGCTTCCACATGGTCTCTCCCACGTTGTACCGAGGCTCTTCTTACTAATCGCGTGCACCCTTGGCTGCCGTGTACACTTGAAGTCTTCTTCCACGGGAGAGCCGAATGTCCTTATTGCCCGTTTCTGCAGCTCTGCTTTCGTTCATTTCAATAATCTGCGTTTATGGTTCACCCCCGTAATGCTGCTTCCTTCTATCGGCAAGCCAAGCGCTCGTCCCACAGGTTCTTGGGCATAGCCCCGCCATCGCACTCTGCTTTTCTCTACATTTTTAGTGCCTACTATCGAATTCACGCTCCCGGAGGGAAACGTTCTGTTTATTCTCATATGCTGCCGTTTCTGATGAGGAAAACTGATTTTAATGCTGTATGTTCATGCCCTTTGCTTCGGGTATAGGCACGAAGCTCCTCCTGCATGCTCCTTAGTGCATAGCGGCCATCTTGGAACCCAGTTCCTCAATTTTAATGCATAGTGGTTAGATGTTGTCAAGCAGGAGGAATACACAGAGGGCAGAGAAGTTTCTATTTGTCCCTGCCTCTCCAAGTCACTTTCCCTAGGCAGCGCTGGTGGGCCGCTTATCTAACAGTGGATAGAATAAGGAGGTGCAGAAGTAGCTACAGATTATTTATAGTAAAATTCAAAGAAACATTCTTTTTGTTTAGACTGTAGATGTTTATTATCTAGTCTTTAGGTAGTCTTTTACTATCTCTAATAGTGTGCAACATTATAACAGGGGTGGCCCTGCGAAGGGCTGGTGTTAGTTGTGTAACCAATATTTAGAAATATGATCAACTAAAAACAGGGCAGGAACCCCCCCCAGATATTCTGCCAATGATTGCTTTATTGGCCTATACTGTGGCCGAGTATGCCATGGTAAAAAGGGAGAAAAAAAGAGCCCCCTCAATAGAGCAGTTAAAAACCGAAAGAGGGCACATCCATATATTAGAGGGTCTCCCTGATGCTGAAGGGCGGGACTGCAGTGGAAATCTGTCCACCGTCTAACCGCATTCGGTCAACCGGTTTCGCTGTACTTCTAAGTTTATGACACTTTCTTCAGGACTGTCTTCGGTCTGGATTGCGATCATCATCTGCATATTAAATATGCCCATATTAGTTAGGCTGTTATGACGCGATTCCAAGGACATCATACATGGAAGGGTCTCACCTCAGTACTGGATAAGTGGAGATTTTCAAGCAGACCATTGTTGGTCTGCCATTCATATGTATGTCGTCATAAAGTTTGGATGCAGGGGCTGTTTATAGCTGTGTCTTCCGTGTGCCCCTGCTTGTTTGTCCTGCTTGCAACCTCCACATGTTGAATCAGCCACCACAGGCCTGCACTTATTTATTGGCAGCTAACCACTCACCCTGGCACTTAGAGGGATCACTCCCTAGCACTTCCCTCCTGGTACCCCTAGCACTTACCCCCCCCCACTCCCTCATCCCTTCTCTTGACTCTGCACTTGCATGTTCTGAATGCTCACAAGGCCTAGTAGGTACGCCTCTAGCTTTCATTGGTTTATTTGATTTTCATTCCCATATTGCCCCCCTCCCAATCACCCCACTGTTGCCCAGTGGGCACTTTGAAACACAATTTACTTGCCTTAGAAATGCACAATATATAAATTAAATAAAAGGAACTTCTACTCCTCCTGGGAATGATGCTTGGTTGCCATTTTCTGGGTCAGAATGTGTGATGTTGGAGAGAGGTGCGCAAATTCCCCCAACAAGCCGGTACCATTCCTCTGCAACAAATTTCCATAAAGTGGTTGGTCATAACACAATGTTATGTTAAGTTACTTGATAATTGTATAGCTCCTTACGGTCATTGTTATGGCTTGGAAGCACTTTGGGATGTGTGGCCCTTTGGCAGACTGTACTCTGAACATACATAAATAAATATAATAGAACTGCATTGTATGTGGCTATAGAATTTAGAATGACATGTCAAACGATTCTCCAGAAATATGGCCAGGCTCCTCAGGGTACAAGCCCTTTGGCGTATTACGAGATGAAAACCCAGCCAATGATATCTGACATAACCACTTTGTAGAACTGATAGTGTACCACTTGCGGGGTACTTAGGATTGACCAAGTATATGTCTTCAGTAATAAAGCTTGGAAGAAAGATGACAATGAACAGGTCCCAGACACTCTAGGCAAAGGTGAAGAGGGCCCCCTTTGGAAAAGGACCTGCCACAAGAGTGGCAGCAGCTGTGATCCCAAGGCCGGGAGGCCTGGAGGCAGACTGACCGCAAAAAAGAACTGCTTAGCAGTCGGCACCTGGCACAACAAAATGGTATGCAGATGAATTTAAAAAAAAAAAAACATGCCTCTGGCAACTGCTGTTTACCCATTAATGTGTAGAAAGGGGCTAGTAGTTGTGGGCAGAGGAGCATGAGAGAAGGGCTTTCGCCTGGGCATACCTGAACCTGCTGCCTTAGTTTTTTTTCCTGTACTGCTGCACAGAGTACTCTGGTCATGCCCACTTTGGAATGGCATGCCACAAATTCGGAGGAAAGTGGAAAAAACATAGGCGTACAGGATGTAACAGACTGCATATTAGTTAAGTGACATTTGTATGAGCAGTACACTATTTCGTATCGATATGGTGGCCCTTGGAACATTGCCTTTTTTTTCTTCCCATGTTGGTACTAGATTTTCTTGCTTCTTCCCTTCCTGTCCAAGCCTTTCTCTTCTGATAATCAGAATAATCAGTATCTTCACATTCAAAATGTTAATGGCTAATTGGGACAACAGAAATTAGAATGAAGAACAATCGCTTTGTGAACAGTGGCCTCATTAACACAACTCCCAACCTCAAAACAATATTGATGTATTTCTTTGTATGCCATCTACTATTAACAGTAGAAAGGAAGGTTCCTTTACAGACTGAAACCACAATGCAAGATTACAACTGATCTCTTGAGCAATGTGTGTACAGAAGCCATTATCGGAGCAGCTATGTCAAGGTCTATTCACACCTTCATGAGAATTTTCCATAGCATCCTACTCCAAAGTCAAGCTTCTTTGTTTGGCCCCACCTCAGTGTACGGATCCATTGTTATGGCATATCTATGTTTGTCCATTTCAAGAAGGAGTTGTGTTTTTGGAAAATAATCGAATTCACTCGGGTATATCCTCTGTTCTCCCACTTACGTATTTTGTTAGCTATTCAATTTATGGTGTAAGGATTAATAAAGATCCTGTGAAAGGTACTTATTTGTGAAGCTAGTTGTCTTACGGTTGGGCAGCTTCATTATAGCCATAAACAACCCAGCTTCCTCTCATTCATGTCAGATAAAGAGTAATAATGTGGAAATGTATTCATCTCAATATCACTGCAAAATCAGGTTAACTGACAATTCAATGCATTGCGGATACTCTTGATTATGTGACAGTTGTCCTTTTTTTGTGAACCATAGATTGAATGAGTTGAAAGAATCATCTTTTTTGTCATTCAGGTAAATGGAGATGGGAGGGTACATTTGTTGATGAATGCACGTTTCTAGTAATATTTTTTATTACCTCAATACCCACCGCTCATGAAGGAAACTAAACTCCAATTTTCTTCAAATATATGAGGTGTGCCGAACAAGGGAAAAACAGTGCACAATAATGAACAAATGAAAAAAGAAGGCAGAATCCAAAGGCTCAGCCTACAAACACATTCAGCATTCCACACACAATGGAACACTATTATTTAAAAAACAAACACCACAAATCCTGAGGGTCTCTCTATTATCTTCTCATATCTCACCTGGATGTGTGTGCCACAGCGCGGGCAGGCCTTGGAGTTTTTTTCTAGCCAATCTTTACTTTCCATTTCTTCAACAGCTTTCTGGATCACCCTCTTGCCATAACGTTTCTCCAGAAATCTTTTAGTGTTCTCATCTGCTTCTAGGTACTCAGTACGCAATGCAATTAGCTTCTCTGCTCATAAAAGAAATATGAATGTATGGAAAAGGAGATTATAGACAAGATAAAACGTCAAAAGTATTATTCAACACTAACATTCTGTTTCTAAACATCAGCCGTTATAGAAAGTATATAAATGGGTACGTGCACCTTTCAATGAGTGTGTCATAATACTATTCTTTTCAAACAAAAAAATATGCATCATGTGAGACATAAGGGAAGAGTTACCTACCTGTAAGAGTTGCTTTCCAGCATTGGCATCGTTTTTACAGTATCTATTTTATTGGTTTTAACAATAGCAATAAAACTTCCAAGTGAGTGGCCAGCTCCAAAATATAACAAAAAAATAAAATGGGTGGAAGGTGAAGGTTATGAATTAATCTAAACTACTGGTATTGCTCAGGGCAACCTTCCACGCCACTGTTTATTAGTCTGCTTGCACATATTGCAGAAGGGGACCAGCCATATGCAAACAAGTCTTAGTCCGGCTAAACTGCTAAACGCATCACCTCAGCACAGAAACAAGCAACCCATAAACATTTCAGCCTTGTTGGGCTTCAATAATGAGGTGCAGCTTGGTTCTCTAGGTAGCAGCAAGCAAGAGACTAGCGTCTGGTTTGCATATGGGCCTTTCTATTTACTGCACTGCCTTGGTAGGCTGGAAAACGATGGTCTGGAGGGTTGTCCCGAGCAATGCCACAATCTAAGATTAATTCCTTCCAAAACCTTTCAGCCATCACTCCTTTTGTTTTGCTTTAGTCGCCCCGGGGTGGGACAGATATGCCAAAACTTGGGTCCTGAGTCGGCTGGGCCTAGAGACTCAAGATACACCTCACCAATGAGGAAAGATTTTCTTTTTGCTGCTTTCCTTAACCTTACTTTTTTTTTTTCCCGACTCCTAACTTGACTTTTTGGAGGTAAATAAAGTCTTCTACTTTACTTCCCTTGTTTTCTTTGCTCGGGTCCGATCAGTCTGTAAACCTAATTAGTACTGAAGTCTGTAAGACTATCAGTACTGAGATACTATGACCCTCAATGTGAGTTTGCTGGTATTAATAGTAAAGTTTAGGTTAGTGTATCTAAACCTCAGTGTCAACTAGATTTTCTTTTGTTGGGGAAGATGCATCACATTGATGAGTGAACACTTTTGAAAATGTATATGACCACACGGCCAACTTCTTTTAATGGCAAATCTAGTTCTGTGACCTGACCTGCTGGGTGCATTCATCTGTGAAACTGGTGCTCAACGCATGTGTGGTTTTATACCAGTTACCCAGAAATTGAGATGTGTTGTAGGAGTGGTTTTTGTAGTCGTCGACAATGACTTAGCTGACAACAAGGATTTTGTGACTGTAGATGGCGTTGCAGCCGGTGGAGCAGGTGCCGTAGTTGAGGTTGTGGACGGTATGTTTGTCATTGACATCGATGACTACATCAATGACACTGCCGTCGCTAATGTTGGAGTTGTATCTTTATTTTATTTATTTGATTGTTAATTTAGAACACGCTTAATACCAGCCAGTGATTTCTAAGCGCGTGAAAATGAAGGTGAGGAAACTACAGAAGCAGAGTCAGGGGCTCCACCGGCATCTTCAAACCATGCTACCAGTCATCGATGATGCTCCCGCAGGGTCTTATTCGATGTGTGGATGTAGGCAATATAGACACTTCTCGTGCAGTCTTCCACAAAGATCTTCTGTAGGCCACATCGTGTGCAGGCATTAAAAAGACTTTCTCTTGGCCTCAGACATTTCAGTATGCTCAAATGTCAAGGGTAGAAGATGGGGCTACCTGAGGCAGGAAAACCGCTGACTAGCTGGAAAGATTGACAGATGCTATCTAGTCTTCAGTTTGTAGCTTGATCTGACGTTGAAAGCTTTGTAAAGTTATATTTCTATGAACTTATAGTAAATCGCATATACTAGACAGTGAAACTGATGACTCCCAACATCAAAACGCGTGGTAAAAATCTGAAGATGGAGTCCTTTCTATTAACTGTGGACAGTTTGACCCAAAATCATAGAGCACTAAAATGACTTGAGCTCAGTTTAAAATTGAACTTAAGTCATTTTGAACAAGTTACTCTTACTCTCTTACCTGGTAACGTTCTTTCAATGGGATGGTCCGACGACGTATTCCATATCTATGACAGGTAATGTCCACAGCTGTGCTGCTTCGCAAAATGTTCGGTTTCTGCGTTCTGCATCGATGACGTCGATGCGCCATCCCAGAGGACCTCCTCCGATGGCCGACGTCACCCGATGTGATAAGTAGGACGCACGACGCCCGTAGCCTCAGTTGTAGTTTTTTCCCCAGAACGTGTGACATCAGTTTTCTGCCAGTCAGACACACAAGGCCTTGTGGAACGCAAGCTGCAATCGCATAAGAAATTCTGCAGTGGGGAAGGTAGGGAGGGAGCGATATGGAATACATCGTCGGATCATCTCATCAAAAGAACGTTACCAGGTAAGAGAGTAACTTGTTCTTCGAGGGGATTGGGTCCTCCGACGTATTACATATCTATGACAGACTCCCAAAGCAGTACCAAGCAAGGAGGTGGGAAAAGAATTTAGAACACAAATTGAGCATGCCCAATCAAATAGCGGAATAAAGGACTGCCTTGCCAAAGGCCAGATCCTGCCCTCGGATGGAATCGAGGGAGTAGTGACGTACAAAAGTATGTACCGAAGCCCAGGTGGCTGCATCACAGATGTGACGAATAGAAACACCCCTCTGCAGGGCAGTAGACGCAGCCACACCCCTGGTAGAATGGGCCCGCAAGCCAGCCGGAGGGTCCTTACCCGCCAAGCGGTAACACTCGGAGATAGCTAAAATAATCCAACGAGACAGTCTGTTTCGTCACAGCTTGTCCCAAACGCTTCCCAGTGTAACAAATGAAAAGTTGATTGTCCACTCTGACCTGGGACATGCACGAAATATAAAAGCTCAACGCTCTCCTAGGATCAAGCCTATGGAGCCTCTCCTCTTCCTTACCAGGATGTGGAGGAGGATAGAATGCCGGAAGAACCACCTTCTGGCTCAAATGAAATTCTGAAACCACCTTCGGAAGAAAGGAAGGACTAACTCAAAGGACAACACTGTCCTTATGAAACACAGTGAAGGGTGGCTTAACTGAAAGTGCCTGTAACTCACTCGCTCTGCGAGCGGAAGTAACTGCAACCAAAAACACAGTTTTAAGAGTCAACAGTCTCAAAGGGCAAGAATGCAAAGGCTCAAACGGAGCACACATAAGAAACTTAAGAACAAGGTTCAAATCCCAACCAGGCACCAGAAAAAGTGACGGAGGAAACACATTAGTGAGCCCTTTCAAAAACTGAGAAATCAAAGGAATCTTAAAATAGGAACATTCTTCAGATGAGCGCTTAAATATGGACAGCGCCGCCAGGTAACCTTTAATGGTACCCACTTGCAAGCCCCTGTGGGCCAAGTAAAGCAAAAAAGACAGAACCATGGGAATGTCACACTCAAAAGGATCCACATTCTTAACTCTGCACTAGTCGCAGAACTTACGGCAACAGCAAAGAGACTTTGTTGCCGGCCGTCCGGCCGAGAGCAACACCTTCAACACGTCTTCAGGGAGGTCCCAATCCTTATACCTCAACCTTTCAGAAGCCAAGGGTGAAGGTTGAGGGATCTGACCTCTGGATGGAGAACCTGACCCCTCCCTCCCGTGAGAGCAGATCGTCTCGGTAGGGAAGACGACGTGGAGGGCAGATGGACAAGTTGAGAAGGTCCGGGTACCACGTCCTCCGGGCCCACGCCGGAGCAATGAGGATCATCCTGGAACCGAACTTCCGTAACCTCCGCAGTACTTGCAGGATGACGGGGACTGGAGGAAACGCGTACAGCAGTGGGAATGACCACTCCACCACAAATGCGTCTCCTAAGGCTCCTTTTGGAGGAAATTCCCACGAGCAGAACCTTTTGCACTTCCGGTTGACACTGGAGGCGAAGAGATCCACTTGAGGGGTCCCCCAAAGGGCGAAGATCTCCAGGAGAATCTTCTGAGCCAGCTCCCACTCGTGAGAGATCGTGCTCTGTCTGCTCAGAGCGTCCGCTGTCTCGTTGTCGTCTCCGGCCAGATGAACAGCCGAGATCCAAACTTCCTGCTGGATGCCCCAGAACTCTAGTTGCATCGCCTCCCTGCACAAAGGAAGTGACCCTGCCCCCCCCCCCCCTTTTTGTTGAGGTAGTGCATGGCCACCGTGTTGTCCGTTAGGATCAGGACACTCTTTCCTCGCTCAGTCAGCAGAAAAGCCTTCAGGGCTAGCCCGACGGCCCTCGGCTATAACAGATTGATATGGAGTCTGAACTCCGACGAAGACCAACGATAGCTGACTGTCAACTCGTTGGCATGAGCTCCCCACCCAGTGAGGGATGCGTCCGTCACGATCATCACCTCCGACCAGGGAAGCCAAAACGGGGCCCCCTTCATCAGATTCCCTTCGACGGCCCACCACAGAAAGTCCTGGGCGACCGAGGACGGCACCTCAACAGGGTCCGACATCCTGCCGGAAGATTGCGACCACTGCATCTTGAGTGCCCATTGCAAAGATCTCATCCGCAGACGAGCCTCTGGCACCAGAAGAATGCAGGATGCTATGAGGCCGAGCAACCTCAAGAACTCGAACGCCGGGAGCGTCTGGGCAAGTTGAAACTTGTGCACCATCTGCTGAATGTGAAGAGCCCTCACCTGGGGAGGAAAACACAGCCCCCGGGATGTGTCGAGCACTGCTCCGATTTACTGGAGCCTCTGAGTTGGCCTCAAATTGAACTTCTTTACATTGAGAGAGAAGCCCAGCTTGTGAAGGGAGTGGCAGGTGATCAACCAATCGTCCAGGTCGGGGTAGACGTGAATCCCCCCCTTTCCTGAGATGCACTGCCACCACCACCATGAGTTTAGTGAAAACCCTCGGGGCGGAGGTCAATCCGAACGGCAGGACCCAAAACTGAAAGTGCGAGTCGCCAACTGTGAACCTCAGGTACTTCTTGTGCTTTGGATGGATCGGCACATGAAAATAAGCGTCCTTGAGGTCGAGAGACACCAACCAGTCCTGAAGATGAAGGGCCTGGAGGACTTGAGAGAGAGTAACCATCTTGAACTTGTCCTTCCTGAGGCATTTGTTCAAACCGCGCAAGTCCATGATGGGTCTCAATCCTCCGTCTTTCTTCTAAATCAAAAAATAAGGGGAATACCATCCCTTGTTCCGCTCCGCTACAGGCACCAGTTCTATGGCGCCTTTCTCCAGCATGGCTTGAATTTCCTGCGCAAGGAGCGGATCCAGACTCTTCAACGAGAGGTTCCCAGGTGGATTGTTGTGAGGCCTCTGCCGAAAGGCAAGACATTCGCCGTGGGTTATGATCTCCAGAACCCACACATCTGAAGTAATGGCACGCCACTCTACAAGATGCTGCACCAGCCTTCCCCCAACCGGCGAACCATGGGACCTGGCCTCATGACTGAGTGGTAGAGGCTGTGGCGTTGCCTGAGGGCACAGAGGCAACTGCCCGAGCGGCCTTGGCACCTCGAGTACCCTGTTTTCCACCTCTGGCGGCACTCTTATGGTGGCCTCTTTGACAGCTCCTCTCGCTTTACTGAAGGATGAGTAATATCGAAAGGAACCTCCCCTCCATTGTTGTCCTCCAGGACGAAAAGGCGGAGGTTGTCGAACTGCAGCGCCCAATGACTTCGCTGCAGCTTTGGAGGTCTGCAACCTCTCAAGGCTCTCGTCAGCCTTTTGCCAAAAAGATGTTCACCGTCAAAAGGCATGTTGAGGAGCCGGGACTGCACATCAGGAGCGAACCCCGACTTCCGCAACCACGCAAACCTGCGTATTACGGTGCTCGCCGCCATGGACCGGTTGACACAATCTGCCATGTTCAAACCCGACTGAACGGCCTCACACATGGCATCCTTGCCATCCTGAACCAAAGCAAGGAAACCATCCCGTTCGTCCCCTTCGGGAATATGTTCAGCCGCTAATGCAACACAGTTCCACAGTGTGTGTGAAACGAGACAAGGCACATATGGAGTTGGCCGCCTGAAGCGCCATACCCCCTGAAGAAAACATTTCCTTCGCCCAGCCATCAAAACGTTTGTTGTCCCTATCCAGAGGGATGGTAGGATACGACGCCTGCTTTGCCGGGGCCGTAGCCGCCTGACCCACAAAAATCTCTGGAGTGGGGTGCCTGGACAAGTAGCAGGGGTCGCTACTGGCTGGACGGTATTTTCGCGACAAAGACTTGCCCACTGCCGGGAGACTCTCCGGAGCAGTCCAAGCCGCCGCCACCCTTCTCTGCATAGCCACATGAAACGGCAGTACCGGGTCAGTGGGGGGACCAAGATCAAGGAAGTCTGTCAGATCATCCTGAACAAACTCCCCTGGGGGAGCCGACCATCCCAAGTACTCTGTGACCTGAGACATAAGGTGCCGGTATGAAGAATCGGCATGAGTGCCAGGCTCCGGAGAGGTGTCCAGTCCACTGGCGGCATGCAGTGACTGCCTCAGGTAATCAAATTGGCTATGGCCCGAGAGAAGCTCATCATGCACCGTAACCGGAACCAAGCCCTCATCAGAGCCCTCATCACCCTCTGAAATGTACTCCAGGCGGTGAGAGGAAGACACCTGAGGACCAAAGCTATGCCTGACCTTAGCCAAAGCCTTTCTAGGGGCTACCCCCTTGCCACGGGGCCCCTCCGACACCACCGCCTCGAAAGGCGTCGAGGGCGCCGAACGAGTCGGCGCCGGCGTCGAGAGAATTGGCGTTTAGCGAATCGGCGTCGACGTCAGCCGCAGCACCGCCAGCGTCGACACAGGCCTCGAAGCCATGGCTCCGAGCGTGTCCTTAGACGACCTAGGCACCGACAGCATCGACGGCCCCCTCGAAAGCGGAGCCTCGAAAGAGGTCGTCGATAACCTCGGCGCCACAGGCCTCGAAGACAGCACAGGATCACGTGGTCTCGAGCACGTCGAGGACCGGGACCTGGAACGGGCATGGCGAGAACAGTTACCCTTGTCCGAGCGGGACCTCTCCCGCGAACCGTGCCGGCCACCCGAGCCCGAAGGCGTGCGAGCGGTGTCTCTCGACCGATCACGACCGACCCCACTCGGAGGCGCGGACGAACCAGTGCCCTGCGATTCAAGAATCGCCAACATCTTTCCGAAGGAAGCCCATTCCTCCGGTGTCGCTTGCATGGTGGGATAAGCAACCCGCCGACAGGCGGAGTCCTCGGAAGAGGATAGGGAAGGCGACCGATGCCGGCGCTTCCGGGAATGCCTCGAAGAGGCAGAGGAGTGGCGACACAGACTCCTGCAAGAAGACCCACTGGACCTCCGACGACGCGGAGAGTCGCCTCTCGAATCATCCGTCGAAAGCCCCGCAGACCTAGACTTCCTGGGCTTAGACACCCTACCTACTGACAACTCCTTCTTGCGCTCCCGCAAGGCCTTGGCTGGCAGTCGACACAGTTGTCCGTGTCGTGGGCCTCCCCGAGGCACCAGAGGCAGGCGTCGTGTGAGTCCGTTACCTACATCTTGGACCCACAGTCCCCACATTTCTTGAAGCCCGGACGCGGGGTTTAAGACGAGTTAGACATCGTCACAAAAACCGAACAGGTTCAAAGAACCAAAAAGAATACAACAAACTCCAAAGGGTCGAGGCGTACCGAGATTCACGAAACAAACACGTTCGCGGAAAAAACAGAACTGGGGCTACGGGCATCGTGCGTCCTACATATCACATCGGGTGACGTCGGCCGTCGGAGGAGGTCCTCGGCGACTGCGCATCGACGCAGGAGCCGAAAATGTTCCGAAGCAGCACAGCTGTGAACATTACCTGTCATAGATATGGAATACATCGGAGGACCCAATCCCCTCGAAGTTACCATACCGGCTTAGTTGAGCCTTGTTTTTGTTCGATGTCACTTCCCTATCCCCTTCCTCCGCTAACTGCACTCTCCCTCCCTCCCCTCCTTCCATTTTTGTTGACAGCACTTTCACGTTCCAAATCGTCTCACGACCTTTACAGCAGAATTGTGTTTCAAGATAAGGGATTTGGGGGAGGTATACTACGGGGGGGGTTAAGGGGGGGGAGGGAGACAGGGGAATGAGGGATAAAACAAGATGTTCTTAAATGGTCTTGAAGCATTCGGAATGGGGCTAAAGCAGGGGGCAGGAAAAAAAGGGTGAGGGAGGGGAAGTTCAAGAAAGGGGGAGATACTTGAAGCATTCGGAATGGGGCTAAAGCAGGGGGTAGGAAAAAAAGGGTGAGGGAGGGGAAGCTCAAGAAGGGGGGGAGATATAAACAAAAACATTCTGACTAGGTCGTGAGACTATTCGAAACGTGCAAGTGCTGTCAACGAAAATGTAAGGAAGGAGGGGAGGGAGAGTGCAGTTCCAGGTGGAAGGGGATAGGGAAGTGACAACAAAAACGAGGCTAAACTAAGCAATGGGGAAAATCAGAGCATGCAAGTGCTAAAACCAAGAGGGGGCAGGGAAGAGGACCACCACAGTGAGGATGCTGCAACAAGAGCATACAGACGGTAAGCCAAGAGTGGCAAGCCAGAGTAAAATAGTAGGGAACATCTCACAATACTCAGCAATTTAGAGAGTGGATAACAGGTAGGGGTAAAGAGGAGAGGTCAGGCAGAAAAGGGAAGAAGGGGGGGAGGGAGCAAAAGGCAGGAAGTAAAAGCAAAAAGCAGCACAATTGCAGAAAAAAACATGAAAGCAGTGACAGTCGAAGGGGTCAGCAAATTGAAGGGGAAGAGCAATTCAGAGGCTGCTGAGGCAGAGACTAGTCAGTACACGGTGAACAAATCCAAGTTGCAGCAATAGGATGATGCAGGATAGAGTTTGGAGCGGTCAGGGTAGTGAAAGGAAGTCAAGATGAGGACCGTGAGGTCTGCAGGGACAGTCCGGCACACTCCGGTAAAAAGCTCCAGCTGGCAGGATACGAGTGAAATCACAGGCTCAAAGAGAGGGTCAGCAAAGGAAAGTTTGCCAGAATGAAGGGGGGGGGCAGGTGGTGCCGAGGCGTACCGCAAGGCTGCACAGATGACCGGTACCACACATCACACAAGAGGAAGAGACGAGGGAAAGGGCGAAGAGGGGCGGGGGGTTGTGGCATGGCCACCTTCCTGGACAAAGACAAAGGCCTTAGTGTAGGCCTTAGTGGGGAGCTGGCTTCGCCTGCCGGCTCACCCAGATTGGCCCAAAAAAATAAGTGGGCGGCCAATCCACCATCAGCCCTGATGTTGGTGCAGCACTGCAAGCTACAGATTATGAAACATGGCAGTGGCCATGTTGGAAGGCACAGAGCCTTCGATCAGCTGCTGCAGCGCAGCAGGGCTCATCTAAATGCTGGAAAAAAAAATGAAGCAGATGGTGCGAGTGGGCTTGCAGGCTGTGGGCAACCGGCAATGAGCTGGGGAGTGAGTGCCCCTGGGGCAGCTTTCCTCAATCTCCTTTTGAACTTTGTATCACAGCCATTGGTATCGTCCAATCTCTTAGTAAACCTACCTGAAAAGTATTTATTTTTTTAAAACTTTCTTTATTGATTGATTCACGTCTCGAGACATACCATTTCACAAATCCGCACAGTGAGATACAATAATACAACAGTACATGTTACATGTTAACAGGCGTGCAACCAAATTACCAAGACAATGCGGAGTATTCGAGGTAATGCTTATACCTTGATCTCACACTCGCATAATTGGATAACTTTCAGCAAGAACAAGGTCCGGGGGCCGGTTCATTGTCTGTTATGCAAGCATTGGCTCCCCAGAGTCAGTCTCCGGGCAGCGAGACAATAGATAGGACAGGAAAGGCACCCATATGCTCTTCGGCTTGTTCTGTGGGCCACACAAACGTCCATATTCTTTATCAGTGTCATTTAGCCATACGAGTTCCTAAGCCAAGTTCCTCAGCCAAGTCCCTACCTCAGGCGGGGTCGAGCTAGTCCATCTCATCAGAAAACATCACCTCGCAACTATCATACATGTTTTAAGTAGCTTCCAGTTCTGTTTTGGGATCCCGGGGAGCCAACCAAACATGTATTTCAACAATTTGCAGGGTACCAACATATTAGAGACTGCCTCCACCACCCCTTCCCAGAAAACCCACAGTTTGGGGCAGCCCAACAGCATATGGATAAGGTCAGCTGTTTCCTCATTGCACCTTGGCCAGCCAGCTACTTGACCTAGAGCGAATAAACAAGTGGAGGTGGGCCGGTGCTAGATACCCTCTGCAGGGTTTTAAGTCAAATCAAGAGTCAACATCTGTTAAATGCACCACTATGCGTGCATTCGCAAAGCATAGCCCATTGTTTGTCTGAAAAGGGCGCTCCAGCGTCGTCCTCCGACCTCAGCCTACACTTCAGGGTCGCACGAGGAGAGTCTCGTTGGTTTAGCCTGTATAATGTTGAGACCACCCTCCTTGTGGACGGGGAGCCCAGTATGTATTTCAGCAGCGGGAGTGCGTGTGGCATATTGGGGAACGGGTGCCATAACGTTCAATACCCGCTCCTCGTCACTCCTGGATCAAGGCTACTTCACATGTTGGTGGTACGGACTCTACATTCCATAGCTGCAGACCTGGGTCAAAGGGGTCAAAGGGTCAAAGGGGATATCAACCCACAGCAGCTTCAGGACCCTGTTCCATCCATGTATTGTGTATGCCACTGGGTCAAATTTGCATTTATCCGACACCCTCCTTGACACCAGGATCCCCTGCAGGCCAAGTGGTTGCACCGAGCATCTTTCTATGCGTACGTGGGGGTAATATGGGCATTCGGCATCCAGTAAGACGAAATGTACAATTGTGCTACAAGAAAATATAACTCCAAGTCTGGGGCACCCACCCCACCACCCTCCCAAGGGAGAACCAGGGTGTCCCAGCTGACTCGAGGGGCCCGTAGGTGCAGTGGCAACTTGACCAACTGACCAACTGGGCCTTCACCTCGCCAAAATAGCTGACCCCCGGCCATACAGGGATGTTTTGAATAATATAGACTAACTTGTTGGACCACCACCATTTTTGCAATCGCAATCCGCCCGAGCAGCGTGAGGGGGAGTTTGCACCACCTCTCCATCTTGGTTTTCAGATCATTCAGATATCTTGCATAGTTATCCTCCAGAAGTGTTCTGGCATCCCGACTAACTCGCACCCCTTGATACGTGACTGACCTTTGTTCCCACCTGTAACCTTCAGTGTCCGGGGGCTGAGTGGTCGATTCATTCAGTGGGAAGAGGATCAACTTTGACCAGTTTATTCTGAGGCCGGAAGCCCGGCCGAACTCTGCTATTTCCTGTGACAGAGGTTGCAGATTATTCGTGGGGTCCTTAAAACAGAAGATTGCATTATCGGCATACAGCGACAACAGTTCCCTAGCCCCACCTAGCGCAAGGCCTCTTTCCAAGTAGAATTTACATAACCTGGCTGCTAGTGGTTCAATCGCGATCGCGAAGAGCAGTGGCGAAAGCGGATATCCTTGCCTAGTTAAGCGACCCAAGTCAAAAGGTACCAGATCCTCTGCCCTCTAGTCCTATGCAAGCATTCGCCCCAGCATATAGCAGACATACCGCTGCCAAGTAGTACTCCGGGATGCCCCCCTGTCGCAGCACCTCAAATAAGTAGTTCCATTCGACTGAGTCAAATGCTTTCTCCATGTCTAGTAGGGCCACCAATGCCTGCAATCTGAGCCAGTATTGCGAAGAGCCTGCACAGATTCAGCACGGTCGATCTCCCAGGAATTAAACCTGAATGGTCCGCGTGGACAATAGTTGAGACGTACAGGAGCAAACTGTCTGCTAGCACCGTAGCAAAGATTTTTGTGTCTAGGTTCAACAAGGATATAGGGTGGTACGAGGAGCAGTCTTGAGGGTCCATCTCAGGCTTTAGGATCAAGGTGATCACAGCCGAACACATAATTGGGGGGAGATGGCCAACTTTCAACCCCATCGCTCATACCGACAGTAAGTATTGCGCCACCTCCGGACCAAACTCCTTATAGAATTCAGCCGTGATTCCATCTGTGCCACACGCTTTAGCGGATGCCAGGGCACGTATTGGAAGCATATCATTCTGCGTGATTGGCTCAGCCAGCTCCTCAAGCGCCTCTTGCGCTTGAGCATCGGTAGAGACTCCTCGCCCACATAGCTTTCCAACTCATTTGCCGGAAGCGACCCCTTGATGCATATAGGCGTTCATATTATCGGCGGAAAGTGTCCAGAATGGCCTTCGGTCTCACAACCACTTCACCCCCCCTCCGTTCGCACAACGGTAATGTCTGTAGCCCCCGCTCGCATCTGATCATTGCTGCTAAAAGTCTCCCCGGTCTGCCCTCCTCTCCGTACCAGCGGGCCATTGTCAGACATGCCAGATATTCAATCTTGCGTTGGGCCTGATTGTTAAATTGCTCTAGTGCATCCCTCAAGTCAGCCCCGTGGTCGGCCTCCCTCCTTTCCCCAGCCCTGCTTTCATACCTCTTGATTTCCCTCTTTATTTCGTTTAGTTGCCTACGTATCGTCTTCAACATCCCAAGTTACACCGCCAGACACCCCCCTTCACAGGACCAACTTGAATGCCTCCCATGTGGAGCACATCGTGGTGACGGAACCAAGGTTCTCCTGGAAGTATGACTTGACCAGGCTTAACACTTCACTCATGAGCACTATATCTGATAGGGCCGCGGATTTGAATCTCCAAGGGTCGAGGGATACTTGTGACGCCCGAATCCAATGACCAAAGGACCAGTGAGTGGCCTGATAATTTTCTGGGCAGAAGGATACAGTCAACTGTTCTCTGTGTAGAGGAAGAGCCAAGTACCCCCACTCCACTGGCCCCGCCTACATTACCTGAAAAGTATGAACCAAAATATGCGCCGTATACTGCACCAATAAGACAGCAAGAAGAAGAGCAACGACTCTGTGCAGTACCTATAAGAATACCTATACCTAAGAGAATATGGGAAGTAAATTACCCATTGAGGAAACCATACCTACATCCAAGACAATATGATGGCAATTTGAACGCGATTCCTGATGAAACAAAGAAACGGAATGACCAGGATGAATGGTGATGTCATACAAAACTGTATCGACTCCATATAGAAGATAACCAGACCAGAGAGGCAGACGATTTACATGGAGCGAAGAAGTACCAAGGATAAGTGACATCTTGGGGGTCAAGATGAAGAGACCTATGCCATAAGCATGATGAAGATAATTAGTTTAGACGTGTACAGATGCAATGAAACGCAAGCAGCAAAGCAATCATGAAGCTAGCCACATGATAAAGAGTGAATAGATTGCGGCAAGCGCCAAAAAATACATTCATACCTCATAGATACATATGGATTAAATAAGAATGAATGTTTCCACTACGTATAAAGCAGTCTTGAGCAACGAGGAAGACCTCTGGTCAGTGTCGCAGTTACAAAAGCAAATTGAATTAAACAGAATATATTTCAGCTAAGGAGTTCACTGAGCCAGGAAAGCCAAGGTCTTATCAGAACTAGAATTGGCTGTCATTGGATACAATTAACGTGAAAGAACAGAAGCTTCTGTTCAAGAAGGTCAAGCGAAAACAAAAAGACATCAGAGGACTATTGGAGAATAAAATCAAATACGCAAAAAGGCTCAAATCGTGGTGTCCAGTCACGTGATGGAAGAAAGTTGGACGCATGAGAAGATCACACCTACGCACGGAAGCCAGACAGTACCCATACTCCTTAAAAAAATCCCAGAGAACAGTACAAACTCAAGGCCAACTTCAAAACACTAATTGACACTGAACCATTGAGGTGATGATGGAATGTATTTTTAATTGGTGGATAGCTGGTATCAAGACAAGCTTACCCGCACCTGGTTGTTCAGTCTGCGTTCTGCTCACGTAGGTGGTAAGTTATTGACAAGGGTTAGTAGTGTCATGACCACTGCTTCCAAGGAGTCAGGAGCAGCCCAACGCCCTTGGAAGCAGGCTCACAACATTCATTGCAGACGGCAGCAAGTCCCTCTAGGGACCTTTTGGGCCTTGTCCTGGCACCGGTGGTGCCAGGCTCATTGTGGGGACTGGTCCCGGCACAAGAAGCGCCGGGCTCATAGCAAATACAGAAGTGCTTGGGTGGACCTACCTGCAGCAGACCATGCTGCTTCCTTACCGACAAGATGATGTCTTCATCCTCTTCTGGCAGGAACTACTTTTCCTCTGGGTGGGGCTGGCACCACTCCCTATAACTGGAACTCTTCTGGAAACTGGAACTCTTTTTCTTACCTGGGCGAGGCTGTGGAAGAAGACGCCTAAGCACTCCTGTGCACTATTTAAACCAAACCCGATTGGTGCAACGTGCTTCCGTTATTCTGCATCAGCAGCAGGACCCTCACCGTGTCAGCTCCAGGGAATCTTGCATTCCGGCTCCTGTGAACGCGAAATCTCCGGATTTACCTGATGAGAATCCAATCTTCAGTCTTCAGCAGCATCTGCAAAACAACAAAAACACAGATTAGCAAAGTCAAGGTCGGCGCTTCAATTTACCCGATCCACCGGAATGTTAAGGTATTTGCCGCATTCTTTCTCCACCATCGAGCCCTGCAAAGACAAAAGAACATTGGTTAGTAACGTTCTGTTTCTGAACGGCTTACCTGTGCGACGTACGCTCCAAAGTCAGCTCGCACCGCACTCCGCCACCTGCAAGGCAAAAGAGAGACATTAAGGTGCGTTTAAAGGCCTAGAACAGACTTTCTACTTACGTGCCTTCATATGCCCCATCATCTTGTTCACTCTTCGGCACAAACCTGGGCATCATCTCCGGCGCCTTCATCATTCTCCATCTGAAAGGAAAAGACATTAAGGTGCGCATTAAAGTACTGTGGCATTCATTCTACTTACGTGCCTCCACGAACTTTGGCATTCTTTCGCCATCATTTCTTCTCAGTGAACCCTGCAGAAAAGGGACGTTAAAAGAGAACATTAAGGACTTTGATATATGCAAAATACGCTTGTGCAATTAACGGCGGCATCGCTCTCTACTTACCCTCTGCAATCAAGAGGCTGATCCCAAATCCAGTGAAGTAACTGGACCCTGAGCCCCTGCACAAGACGCAGGATGGAGAGCCCGGCATTCACCTATTTAAGGTGAGCACAGTTAGAAACCGAGTACCACGGGAGGAGAGAGTGTGGGGGTAGAGACTTCATCCAACCTTCCAGCTACTAATCCCCCGATTTTCCCACTTGTAGACATCTCACCCTCCAAGTCAAGCTTTCGGTGAGAAGGGGGCCAAACCAGGGAGCCAAACGAGCCCTACGCCTAACATTGATGACGGTTTCACCGCCCAGCCAAGACCCGCGCCTCCGAGGGAACCAGATGAGCGTTACAGAACGCGAAGCCTTACCGCATATTTCCCGCCCAGGCGCAATGGAAACCTCAGACACAGACCAATTGGCCCAGTTGCTTGGGGAGTTGAGGGCAGAAGTACACGCAGCACGCCAGGAAACGAATGCCTTAAGGAGAGAGTTAGTTGTTTCTAAGGAGCGAACTGATGATCTTGCCAGACAGTTGTTACAAGCCCAAGCGGGACGAACTCCTCTGCCCGCCTCGGGAGGGAGCCATGCTCCAACGACTTCCACTAATCCGGTGCAGATTAATCTACCAGGAAATGTACCTTTGGCCCCGCCCGAGCGTTTTTCTGGTGATCCGAAGAGATTCGCTGTATTCTTCAATCAGTGTCGCTTGCACTTTTTGTGTAGACCCGCCGCATTCCCAACGGACCAGGCCAAGGTGGCCTTCGTGCTCTCATATCTTAGTGGCAGTGCCGCAGAATGGTCTATACCTTTAGTGACTCAGGATGACCCTGTTCTTCATAACTTCCAAGACTTTCAAGCTAGTATGGAGAGATTGTTCGCACGACATTCCCAGGGTCAGGCCTTGGATAATGAACTTCTTTCACTACGACAGGGTAATCAAGACCTCTTGGCTTACATTGCGTCATTTAACAGACTAGTGGTGGAAACCGGATGGCCGGAAGAAAAGAGAATCACGCTTTTCTACAGAGGCCTGCGAGGGGAACTTAAAGACGTTCTGGCCCAGGTGGTAAATCCGCCACTAGACTGTTCTGAATATATCGATCTGGTGGTTCAATTAGATCACAGGCTACAGAATCGGAAGGCCGATCGTTCCAGATTTGAATCTCGTGTTTTTTCAAGACCAAAGAGCTCCGCTAAAGGAAATGATTCCGTGTAACCCATGCAAATTGGGGTCGTAAAAGGACCCCTAACCCAAAAGGAACGGGAAAGGAGAAGACAATTGCAATTATGCCTCTATTGCGGAAATTCCAGACACTTTCTTCGAGATTGCCCGGTGAAACCAAAGAAGAAGATGGTAGGAGCATCCGATAAAGGTGCCGAAGGTTCTGAGTCGGAAAATGACCTCGCCCAACAAGTGTAGAGGTCCGCTTGCCGAGCGTTAAAACCAGTTCTTTGACCTCGCATTTCATCATGCCTATGGTCCTCGTGAGTCCAGAGCAGCCTAATCGTATGCATGCCATAAAAGCATACATTGATAGTGGCGCGATCGGCAATTACGGGGATTGTGAAATGGCCGCCATGATGAATCTACCTCTTTGTCCTAAGACGGTGAGAGACGTCATTACCACCGTGGACGGTACGGAAATAGCTTCCGGACCAGTAACTCACACCACCTTGGAAGTGACGTTGGTAGGCCAAGATGGACATCAAGAGAAGATCATGTTTGACGTGATCAAGGCCCCGCAGTTTCAAGTTAGTCTGGGAATCCCTTGGTTGGAGAAGCACAATACTCAAATCGACTGGCGAGCAAAGACAATTCGGTTTCCAGAATGCGCTCCCACCTGTTATCCTCAGCCTCCCAACAAGCTGGCAGCAACCTCCTCTGAGACTCCACAATTGCCTCCTGAATACCGGGAATATCATGATGTCTTTCGGAAAGATCAAGCTAACACCCTGCCTCCTCACAGGTCATACGACTGTCAGATAGACCTGATTCCGGGATCTACTCCTCCGTGCAGTCGAATTTATGCCCTTACCGAACCAGAAAATCTTTACCTAAGGCAATATTTGGACCAATACCTGGCTAATGGATTTATCCGTCCTTCAAAGTCCCCAGCCTCTTCAGCTCTGTTCTTCGTTCCAAAAAAGGAGGGAGACCTGAGAACATGTATAGATTACCGTGCCCTGAATCAGATAACAATCAAGAACAGATATCCGTTACCATTGATCCCAGAACTACTAGACCAAGTTAAAAGTGCCTGTATTTATACTAAGTTGGACCTCAGAGGAGCTTACCATTTGGTACAAATAAAAGAGGGCGATGAATGGAAGACGGCCTTTCGTACTAAGTATGGATTATTCGAGTATCAAGTAATGCCCTTTGGATTATGCAATGCACCGGCCGCTTTTCAGTACTTTATGAATGACGTCCTCAGAGAACTCATTGATGTGTGTGTAGTTGTCTATATTGATGATATTCTGGTCTACTCGGCCTCTGAGGCTGATCATCGAAAACACGTCACAGCGGTACTGGAGAGGCTCCGTCAACACAGACTTTTTGCCAAGCTGGAGAAATGCGTTTTTCACGTTACTGAGGTCGAATTTTTGGGATTCATTTTGTCACCTAACGGAGTTCACATGGACTCGAGAAAAGTGGACGCTATTCTTAAGTGGCCCTCACCAACCTCAGTAAAAGGAGTCCAAAGCATGTTGAGCTTCGCCAACTTTTATCGTAGGTTTATTCCAGACTTCTCTCAAATAGTTCAACCCATTACAGCCCTTCTCAGAAAAAACAAACATTTCGAATGGTCTACGGAGGCCGAACAAGCCTTTCAAGAACTGAAAACTAAATTCATCTCAGCTCCGGTTTTAAAACATCCCCGCCCGGAACTTCCCTATATTGTTGAGACTGATGCCTCCAGTCTCGCGATGGGAGCAGTGCTTTCGCAGAGGGACCCAGAAACAAACCAGTTGCACCCTGTGGCCTTTTGGTCCCGCAAATGTTCGGCTCCCGAAATCAACTATACCATTACCGATGAAGAACTTTTAGCTATTAAGTCCGCCTTTAAGGCCTGGCGGCACTATCTCCTGGGAGACCGACACACAGTCACTGTCATTACGGATCATCGCAATTTACAATACTTGAAATCAGCCAAAGCTCAATCCTCTAGACAACTCAGTTGGGCTTTATTTTTCGCCGAATTCGACTTTGTAACTACTTACCGACCAGGCAACAAGAATGGAAAAGCAGATGCCCTCTCCCGAGTGGGAGTAGATGAACTCACGACTAGTCCTGAACCCGTACCAATAATTCCGGAACAAAGAATCCTGGGTTTAATTAACACACAATCCCTTGAAGATATTGAAGCGAAAGTTAAAAAACTTATAACTCCAGCAGAAATAAAAGATTGGAAACTCAAGGGGAAAGATTTTACAACGGAAAAAGACTTACCATACTTTCAAGGTAGATTATATCTGCCATGTACGGATTTACAATCACAGGTCATCTCATGTTACCATGACTCCTTAATGGAAGGGCATCCCGGCATTGCTAAAACGTCTGAAAAAGTAAAAAGACATTTCTGGTGGCCATCTTGGAGGAAGGACATCAAAGATTTTGTAATCTCCTGTGGTGTGTGCGCTCAAAACAAAAGTCAGAAGGAGAAACCATCAGGCCTCTTACATCCAATAGACATTCCTCCTCACCCGTGGCATACTCTCTCCATGGATTTCATCACGGATTTACCACCATGCTCCGGATATAATACGATCTTAGTAATTGCGGACCTATTTTCTAAAATGGCTCATTTTATTCCATTGAAGGGGTTACCCACAGCTTCAATTCTAGCCCGGGAATTCCTCGAGAACATCGTTCGGTTGCACGGCTTTCCTTCAGTTCTAATCTCGGATAGAGGAAGTCAGTTTATTTCCCACTTCTGGCGGAGTTGCTGTCGCTTAGCCCAAATTGATGTAAGGCTTTCAACCAGCCATCATCCCCAGACCGACGGGCAGACCGAGAGGACCAACCAAACTCTGGAACAATATCTACGCTGCATGTTGCAGCAAGCAGAAGGCACTTGGAAAGAAATCCTCTGGATTGCGGAGTACGCTTATAATAATTCAGTCCATTCTGGAACTGGAAAAACCCCTTTTTTCCTCTTGTATGGAATCCACCCTCGCACCTCAAATCTCGATCCACCTCAGACTCTTGGAACACCTGCTGTAGATCACCTGCACTCTACAATCACTCAAGCCTTTAAGGAAGCCACTTCTCATCTTCAGCAAGCCAAGGAACATTACAAGAAGAGTGCAGACCAACATCGAAAGGAAGCTCCCCAATATCAAGTGGGAGATCAAGTCTGGCTGTCCACCAAACATTTACCCTTAAAAGGACCACGTACTTTCAATCCACGATACCTGGGACCTTACCCAATCACTGCCATAATAAATCCAGTGGCAGTTAAATTGGGCCTACCTACTCATATGAAAGTTCATCCCGTCTTCCACGTTTCCTTACTAAAACCCATGCAACCTGGAACCCGTTTGACAAAATATCCAGACCCTATCCTAGTGGATGGAGAACTGGAGTTCGAAATTCAGAACATCCTAGACACCAAGATTTCCAAATCAAAGCTATACTATCTGATTGACTGGAAAGGTTATGGCCC
Source organism: Ambystoma mexicanum (assembly GCF_040938575.1). Classification (NCBI taxonomy): domain Eukaryota; kingdom Metazoa; phylum Chordata; class Amphibia; order Caudata; family Ambystomatidae; genus Ambystoma; species Ambystoma mexicanum. Next base: position 1,113,629,576 of record NC_090925.1, read on the forward strand.
CCAGGAACGGTCTTGGGAACCATCGGAACATGTGCATGCACCCCGTCTGGTCAAGAAGTTTCATTGAACTTTTCCCGACAAACCAAGACCCCCAGAGAAGACGAACTTGGGAGGGGCCTTGAGGGGGGGTGTGTCATGACCACTGCTTCCAAGGAGTCAGGAGCAGCCCAACGCCCTTGGAAGCAGGCTCACAACATTCATTGCAGACGCCAGCAAGTCCCTTTAGGGACCTTTTGGGCCTTGTCCTGGCACCGGTGGTGCCAGGCTCATTGTGGGGACTGGTCCCGGCACAGGAAGCGCCGGGCTCATAGCAAATACAGAAGTGCTTGGGTGGACCTACCTGCAGCAGACCATGCTGCTTCCTTACCGACAAGATGATGTCTTCATCCTCTTCTGGCAGGAACTACTTTTCCTCTGGGTGGGGCTGGCACCACTCCCTAGGACTGGAACTCTTCTGGAAACTGGAACTCTTTTTCTTACCTGGGCGAGGCTGTGGAAGAAGACGCCTAAGCACTCCTGTGCACTATTTAAACCACACCCGATTGGTGCAACGTGCTTGACGTTATTCTGCATCAGCAGCAGGACGTTCACCGTGTCAGCTCCAGGGAATCTTCCATTCCGGCTCCTGTGAACGCGAAATCTCCGGATTTACCTGATGAGAATCCAATCTTCAGTCTTCAGCAGCATCTGCAAAACAACAAAAACACAGATTAGCAAAGTCAAGGTCGGCGCTTCAACTTACCCGATCCACCGGAGTGTTAAGGTATTTGCCGCATTCTTTCTCCGCCATCGAGCCCTGCAAAGACAAAAGAACATTGGTTAGTAACGTTCTGTTTCTGAACGGCTTACCTGTGCGACGTACGCTCCAAAGTCAGCTCGCACCGCACTCCGCCACCTGCAAGGCAAAAGAGAGACATTAAGGTGCGTTTAAAGGCCTAGAACAGACTTTCTACTTACGTGCCTTCATATGCTCCATCATCTTGTTCACTCTTCGGCACAAACCTGGGCATCCTCTCCGGCGCCTTCATCATTATCCATCTGAAAGGAAAAGACATTAAGGTGCGCATTAAAGTACTGTGGCATTCATTCTACTTACGTGCCTCCACGAACTTTGGCATTCTTTCGCCATCATTTCTTCTCAGTGAACCCTGCAGAAAAGGGACGTTAAAAGAGAACATTAAGGACTTTGATATATGCAAAATATGCTCGTGCAATTAACGGCGGCATCGCTCTCTACTTACCCTCTGCAATCAAGAGGCTGATCCCAAATCCAGTGAAGTAACTGGACCCAGAGCCCCTGCACAAGACGCAGGATGGAGAGCCCGGCATTCACCTATTTAAGGTGAGCACAGTTAGCAACCGAGTACCACGGGAGGAGAGAGTGTGGGGGTAGAGACTTCATCCAACCTTCCAGCTACTAATCCCCTGATTTTCCCACTTGTAGACATCTCACCCTCCAAGTCAAGCTTTCGGTGAGAAGGGGGCCAAACCAGGGAGCCAAACGAACCCTACGCCTAACATTGAAGACGGTTTCACCGCCCAGCCAAGACCCGCGCCTCTGAGGGAACCAGGTGAGCGTTACAAGTAGCCAACCAATTGTAGAGGACCGCGTAGTTGGGGGTCTTATAGTTTGTGTAGCCAATGGGACGTCGTACATTTAGTGACGTTCATAGTGGCCATTTTGAAGGGAGGGCTTAGTTGCCACACCTGTTGCTGACTATCCAATTATTTCTCTGCGTTACCCCATACAGATATAACACCTATGATTAGTTCCTCACTTGGAACCAATCCCGTTTCCCCGATAGGTTTTAGAAGTTTGTCACGTAGGATGACATTGGTAATGACGCAGGTCAGCACATCAGCTATGACCAATTATGGGTTTAAGAACCCAGCTTTTTTATGAAATGATTGAGAGTGGAGTATCGAGCGATTGCTGATGTTCGCTGTACTCCTGGTTTTAATTACTTGCATTAAAACAGAAACATTTGCCAAGCTATTGGTGTCGTCTGAATTATTTATGTTTGATTAAAATCTGCATCCCCATCCATCGCCAGGGTATTGCTACTCGTCTTAAAGGGCTGGAAGCTTCCAGTTCACTTGGTAGCAGAGATTGATGGTTAGATAAGATACCATCGGCCTTTGACATAAGTAACTTTAGAGTCTCGGCAATATCACACGACCTTTGCCTTTCGGCTGACGTGAAGCTCCCCGTAGAATAGGACAAAATCCTTGCAAGGAGGGTGTGACAGGACCCCTAGTTTCAACAGAAACCCCTCCCACATCTACGAGAAGCGGATCGGAAAGCGGCTCGAAGAGCCAGTAACAAAGGCGGTGATCCCGAGGGTCCGAATACGAAAAACATGCGAACAGTGAGGGGAGACCAAGACGAACAGGATAGAAAAGACAAAGAAAGGGAGGACGATTGAGAGATGAAGGAGCGAAAAGAAGAGATAGGCAAAGACAAGAACAGTTATATCAAGATGAGCAAGCTAAAAAACGAGAGCAGAAGAGCAAAGAAAACGTGATAATAAAAGCAGAACAGCCAATGAAAAAGAAAGGCTAAAAGAGAAAAGAATAGAAGCAGAAGGGAGAAAAGAATACAAAGGTGAAGAGATGAGGAACTATGAAGGGCATATGAATAAAGGGATATGAAAAAGAAAGAGGAAGATAGAATAAGAGAAGAGGCGAGAAGCGCAGAGAAGTCGATGACAACATGGAACGCAAAAGGAGACCGAGCACGCAATCTTGAGTATTTGGAAAGGGAAGTAAGAGAACCCAATCCACACGTAGATTGGGAAGACAGAGGAAGTCTTTCCCGAGTCCAAGCCATTACCAGGCACATCTAGAATAAATCCAGAAGGCGAGTTTGACTTGCAAAGCATTGGGGAAATGATCTATAAAGTATACCACAAAATGCAAGCACAGAAGGAAGCACAAAGGAAGGGAAAAAATGATCTTCGAGAGTACTCAGTTGTATGACACGGAGGAACCCTGAAGTTTTATGAGACAGGAGCTGTCTTTAGACAGATTAACATTAAATAGAGATGATGATGAGGAGTTGCACGAGTTGGGCACAAGAAGTATCAGACGAAGAAAGGGAAAACTATTCGAGGGAGGTTAGGAGTGATATATGTGATCTAGAAAAACATCCGCCTTTGGATAAGGAAGATGGTCAGATTTAAAGATACCTATGTCCAAGGCATCAGAGCCTCTGACACAGTCAGACTGACATAAGGGGCAACCCCATGGTGTGGGCTACTTTGACCCACTCAGCAGTACTTACCCACATCACCAAGCTGCGCATCTGCAGTCACCAGCAAAATGGCTGCGCTGGCTCCTGTGAGCACCATGGTTGCACCATCTTGCCAAGCACATATTGGGCAGGATGGAACAAGGGGGCACACTGAGGGAGCTTGCCAGTGTGTTCTTAGATATACAAAAGAAATAGAGTAAAAAAAGTAGCGCCGTTTTGCTGTCAGCCCAAAGTCCCCATTGAAAAGGGGGTATTTTACCTTAAAATGATGCTGCTCTGACGCTATTTTTATCTGTTCTTCCTCAAACTACTGTTATTAATAAGGCCCTGCCATGCCCATTCATATCCCCATTGTGCTTCAGCAAAACCAAGCATGACCCCTGAATGACAGGCTCTGTCAAACCAAATCTGAGAAAAATCAACCAAGAAATTTCATTTTCCGCTGCACGGGAAAAAGCTTCACTATTCAGTTACAAAGTGGCAAGGATCAGTAATTCAAAGAAACTCCAGCTCTGGACTATATCAATTTCAGTGCATAGGTGTCACGCTCACCTGGTCTCCACAGGGGCGTACTCGTGTCCGAAGGATGTCTGCACTGGTGTTGCGCTGCTTAAATGAGGGTGCTAGCACGCGTCTTCCCTTCGTTCTCACCTCAGGAGACGTTCGCCTGCAAGTCGAAACAAGATATTAGCCAACTGAATGGAGCTGGTTTTGGTTTTCACCTCCTTCCGATTTCCTTCTCTTCCTCTGGCTCACCTTGGTTTTTTTACGGGTGAGCTCTCCGTCCTGCACACTCTGGCAGGGGCGCGGATATACAGTCTTTCCAAGATCAAGTTACTTCACCGATCCGATGGAGGTTGCTAAATTGGAAGGACCGGAGTAAGCAGGTAAGTCTCTATCCCAATAACTCCTTGGAATAGCTGCCTTAAGTCTTTCCTGCTCAAAAGTAACTTATGTTCGTTCTTGTCTTTCAGGCGCGGCGTTAAGCGGCTTTCGGATGATGGGTTGACTCTCCTGACAATGATGAGCAGGATTCCTGCCAGTGACTATAGCGCTGTGCGAGGCGCGCTAATTGTTTGCTTTATTTAGCTTTCCTTTGCTGTGTGCAACTAACCTGCTTTGTCTTTTCTGTTCGGCAGGTGCGGCGCAAATACCAGGAAGAAGATGGAAGAACCGCTCGACGGAGTTACTCAACGGTGTCGAGATGCGGCGCAATGCAGAATGATGAAGAACTGCTCGATGGAGTTCCTGGAGGAGGCCGACCCCAGGTGTGTAGCTACCCGAGAGGGGACCTTCTGTTCTGCTCTTCGACAGATGCGGCGCTCCGTGGGTAAGCAGAAGGCGAGGCCAGGATATTCTGCAGGTAAGGCCTTCAATGCTTTAATAACTCCTGTTCTTCTCTTTTCACAGCTGCCGATGGATAGAAGACTCTGGACGGGTGTGGCTGAAGGGAAGCAAGAGCTGAACTGACACGGTGAGCGTTAAAGTGCAGAATAACGCGAAGTGTGTTCAGTTTGCAGGGTGCAGTTTAAATAGCCTTGCAAGTAGCTCCAGGCAAACAGTCCCCTTAACCATATCCTGCCTGTAGTTAACACCTACCATGAGCCTGGCGCCAGGACTGAGTCCAGGTGAGCCTAGCTGGGGCCTGATAAGCCCCCAAGGAAGCCAGAGTCAGGGATGGGCTCACCAGTTTCAGGGGTTTGGGAGCACGCACCATGACAGCACTCCCCCCCCCCCCCCCCACCCCAAGATCCCCCTAATGGCGGACTCACTCATTGGTCCTGGTTTGTTCGGGTGATTGCGGTGGAACCTTTTTAATAGCTGTGGAGCATGCACATTTTCGCTAGGTTCCCACGATCTTTCATGTGGTCCGCACCCTTTCCAGTCTATCAATTAAAATAGTTTTGGTTTGGTGATTTTTGAGTCAAGAATTTCTTTAACCTCGAACTCAGGTTCCCCGTTGACTGTGATCGGTTTCGGTGGTTTCCAGGTTGCACTGGTTTCAAAAGCGAGACATGAAACACAGGATGAATCTTCATGTGCAGGGGTAAGTCCAATTTCATAGCCACCGGATTGATAATGGCCTTAATGATATATGGCCCTAGATATCTGGGGTTGAAGGTACGAGGCCCTTTCACTGGTATGTGCTTTGACACCAACCAGACTTCATCCCCAACCTGATATCTTGGAGCTTCACTTCTATGTACATCGGCTGATTTCTTGTATCTTTCCTTAGCTTGTTTTAGATGATCCGTCGCTTGTTTGAAGGCTTGGGTGATGGTAGAGTGCAAACTTCTCACAGCTGGCATTTCCAGAAGTTGCGGCGGGTCAAGATTGGAAGTTCGCGGGTATAACCCGTAAATTGTATAGAAGGGACTTTGACCTGTACTGGAATGTAGGGAGTTGTTATAGGCATACTTGGCGATCCATGAAACATCCTTCCAGCTGCTTTCAGTTTGATGTAACATGCACCTGAGATATTGCTCCAAGGTCTGGTTTGTCCTCTCAGTCTGACCATCAGTTTGGGGATGGTGACTGGTGGAAAGTCTTACGTCGATTTGAGCTAACTCGCAACATTTCTTCCAGAAGTGTGAGATGAACTGGCTGCCACGGTCTGAGATCAGGATGGAAGGAAATCCGTGAATTCAGACAATCTGCTCCAGAGAGTCTTTAGCCTGAATTGAAGCGGAGGGCAATCCTTTTAGTGGGATGAAATGGGCCATTTTCAAAAAACAAATCCACCACCACTAAAATTGTGTTGAACCCGTTACAAGGAGGAAGGTCTGTTATAAAATCAAGAGATAGGGTATGCCAAGGTGTAGGTGGAATGTCTAATGGCTGTAGCAGGCCTGGTGATTTTTTTTTTTGGGCCCTGTTTTGAGAGCAAACTCCACAGGATAGTGCAAACTGCTTGATGTCTTTTCGCCATGTCGGCCACCAAAAATGCCGTTTGACCTTGGCCTCAGTTTTTGCGATTCCAGGATGACCTTCTACTAATGAGTCCTGGTAATGTGAGATGACTTTTTCCTGAAGTTCTCTGCTGGGCAGATAGAGACGTCCTCGAAAATAGGGTAATTTGTTTGTGACTGAATGTTGAGGACTTTTGGTGTTGGAATCCATGAGATGAGAGATTCCTTCTTGAATGTCATCCAACGTTACAGACGTAGTAATTCCAAGAATCTTTTCACCAGGAATAATGGGCACTGGGTCGGGATTGGCGTATTCCTCGTCTACTCCTATACGGGACAGTGTATCTGCCTTGCCATTTCGACAGCCAGGTCGGTAAGTAATTACAAAGTCAAATTCAGCAAAAAATAATGCCCATCGGAGTTGGCGAGATGATTGAGCTTTCGCCAACTTCAGGTATTGTAAATTGCGATGATCAGTAATTACTGTGATGGTGTGCCTAGCTCATAAGAGGTAATGCTGCCAGGCTTTGAAGGCCGCCTTGATGGCTAACAGTTCCTTGTCCGTAATAGCATAATTCAACTTGGGAGCCGTAAACTTCCGTGACCAAAAGGCTACCGGGTGCAGTTGACCAGTTTCGGGGTCTCTTTGTGAAAGGACCGCTCCCATTGCCAGACTGGAAGCATCCGTTTCCACCACATATGGTAGATCTGGATGAGGGTGTTTCAGGATCGGGGCTGATATGAATCTTTGTTTTAGCTCCTGGAAGACTTTCTCAGCCTCTTCCGACCATGGAAAATGCTTGTTTTTGCGCAGCAGAGAGGTGATGGGGTGCACTAGTTGCGAAAATCCTGGAATGAAACGACGATAGAAGTTTGCAAATCCGAGCATACTCTGAACTCCTTTAATTGAGGTTGGCGACGGCCAGTTGAGAATGGCATCAACCTTTTGTGAATCCATGCATACACCATGAAGGGTTAGGACAAATCCAAGGAACTCGACCTCAGTAACATGGAAAAAAATGTTTTCCAGCTTTGCAAATAGTTTGTGTTGTCGAAGTTTGTCCAAAACTGCGCAGACATGTTTCACGTGTTCTTGCTCTGAACGGGAGTATACCAGAATGTCGTCTATGTATATTACGCCACACACAATCAATCAATCATTTCTTGCAAAACATTGTTCATGAAATACTGGAACGCCGCTGGGGCGTTGCAAAGGCCAAAAGGCATCACCTGGTACTCAAATAGCCTGTATTTGGTGCGGAAAGCAGTCTTCCATTCGTCCCCTTTCCTGATCCGTACCAGGTGGTATGCTCCGTGGAGGTCTAACTTGGTGTAAATCCAGGCATCTTTAACTTGATCCAATAGGTCAGGAATCAGAGGCAACGGGTAACGGTTTTTAACAGTGACCTGATTCAATGGGCGGTAGTCAATGCAAGTCCTAAGGTCATCTTACTTTTTAGGCACAAAGAATAAGGGTGAAGCCGCCGGGGACTTGGACGGGCGAATAGCGAGGTACTGGTCTAAATATTTTCTCAAATGCAAGTTCTCAGGTTCTGTGAGAGCATAGATTCGACCGCACGGAATCTGTGCTCCTGGTACAAGGTCGATCTGGCAGTCATACGAGCTATGAGGGGGCAGTGTGTTGGCTTGATCCTTTTGGAATACATCCAGATAGTCTTGATATACCAGAGGTAGAGAGTTGGTTGGTTTCATGATCGTTGTCGCTCCAGTGACCAAAGGTCCTTTAGTTGGATAACAAGTCTGAGCACAGTCGACGGAGAAGGTCAGCCTCTTGGCACGCCAGTCTATGCAAGGATTGTGTGATTCGAACCATGGCATTCCCAGAATTATTTGAAATTGTGGAGCCTTGATTATATCAAACACAATGGTTTCCCGATGACTGTCTTGGCACAAAAGAGTCATCTCTGTCGTAGAGTGCATTACCGGACCCAAAGCGATTTCAGTTCCGTCGACTGTGGTGACTTAGTCTGTTGTTGCCTTTTCGCAAATGGAAAGGTTCATCCTCGAAGCCAATTCTTGATCCATATAAATTACCGTATCCTGCCTCTTCAGGTATAGTAGTCCCATGCCACACCCTGCACTGAATGGCTCAGCCTCCCAGAGCCGAGTATATAGACCATGTAGTTAACATCTACCATAACTGAGTCCAGGTGAGCCTAGCTGTGGCCTGATCAGCCCTCAAGGAAGCCAGAGTCAGGGATGGGCTAACCAGTTTCAGGGGTTTGGGAGCATGCACCATGACAATAGGTGGTTCAAATAAACTACTGCCTAAAAGAAAATCACTTTAGCTGCAAAACAGTGTGGGAATCCAGATGGAAAGTCAAAAACTGAATTTGAAAGCAAAGTGCTCGCAACTTGCACCACTTGTGTAAAAATGGGCTTTGCAAACTAAAGGAGAAAAATGCTTGTTTGAGAGTACTAGGTTGAACAAAAAGGGGATCCTACTGTGAAAATACAATGTATGAAATGGTTCTATTCAGCAGGTTTTCTTCCAATTCAGAGCAAAAATAAATACAATTAAATCAAACTTCAGGGGCTGCATGGGGGAGGAATCAGCCCAAGACAGGTTTCCGCTGAGAGGATGACGGAAACAATAGGGGCCCTCTCAGTAGATACTAACTCCCCAGTGATAATTACTAGGTTGGACAGAATCTAGTCTGGGCTGAGCCATCTACAATGGAATTTCCCAGACAAGTGGAGATGGGGCAATAAACCTTCAATGAAGCTGGGGAAACCCCATCCTCCCTCTGGGGGAAGTGACGGTTGGTGGTAGCTGAAAAGAAAAAAAAAATGGACCAGTGTAGGACAAAGGATGCCCATTTGTTTCAAAAGACTATTATATTAAGAAACTTTGAAGACTTATCTTTGCAAAAGGACTTTGCAAAAATGTAAAAATGTAGTAGTTTAAATGTGATTTTTGTGGCTTTCAAATAAGAGGTCTTGGCTGTCAATAGGATGTATGGGACACAAACGCCAGAAGAATGTGAATCATGGGGAAAGGACACATGATGGAATGTTAATAATTAACAGAAATATAGTACGTACGCACATGTAAAGTCACAGAATTTTAGGCCGAACATGTCACACTGAAAATGACCAAAGATTATTAAACGTACAAAACAATGTCTCACAGATTGCAGAGTTGGACTGCAATGGTCTGCATAAAAAATGTAACCTGTTTATGTAATTTGATAAGAGACTTCAACTGTATAAATGTACCATTTGGGGCAAAATCGGATTTTAGCTAAAGTAACTGTGGGAGGTTTTTAAACATTGTAAAACTCACATCATAAATCTGACATCCTGCCCTTGAAATCCAACCAGCTGAGAGCGAGGCGGGGACTATCACCCCTGACCAATCTAGTGGTTTAGAGGTGTGCTTAGCTAAGCCTGCCCAGCCATATGCTTCTATGATGTCACTATGCATTATAAATAAGAGTCCAGGACAGGACTCTAGACACACTGTTCCTGAATTTCCTGCTCCTGCGTTCCTGATCTTCTGCATTCATCCTGCCAGATTCCAGACCCCACTGCAAGGCCAAAGCATTGCTGATCCTATTCCCAGCTAGGCCACTGATCCAAAATCAACCCACTAATCTCCCATCAAAAAGGGGAAAGCTGTGGTACCTTTTGCATTCTGAAACCAGAACGGCCTGCTGCCCACTAACTGCATCCAGTGGTACCTGTGCCATCCAGTGACCCGAATTGCCCAGCTGTTCGCTACCTGGTGACAAGACCTTGCCCAGATGACTTTTGCCAGGCGCACCGCCGTGTGGTGACCAGACCCTGTTGACTGTGCAAAAATCCCCAAACTAAAAAGTGGACTGTGAGCATAATCCCCACCCCATAGAGACACATAGCCTATCCTGTCTTGCCTTTGTCGTTATCCCACCCTCTAAGTAGTCATATTTACACCCTGATAACTTGTTGAAACTGTTAAAATAATCCTTGTATCCTGTCCTTAATGTTTAAGTGCCAGCGCCATCTCTTTTCAATATTGTCTGGTGTTAATTATAAGACCTTAGTTATATTTGGAGTAATCAAACTAATTTCCATATATTTATTGTTGGGGTTGAGCACTGGGGTGACAAGGTTGACCTCGCGAATCAACCTTGGAACCGATTTTCTCACTTTTAACTGCTCTATTTTCCTAAAAACGAACCTCGCTCTACCTTCCAAATCTCTCTCAATTCACCAGCTAGAGTCCTATTTTCACCTCTATATTGTCCCTATGATATACATCTATCCCCCAGCTCAAAAACCGCACTCCAAATCAGAGTATTTCACCAGTTTTTCAAAGAAACCATTTTGACATTTTAAACAGGAATTGGGTAAATTGCAAAGTTTCCAACGTGTTGTTTGGCTGCAGCCGTGTTAACGTTCCACTCATTTTTTAATGGTATGCTCCGTGTTGATCCATTGCATTCTGATAATTAGTCTCTATGCATTGTTGCCTTAGTGAGAAATCATATTTACTTCAAATTTTAACCGCACATTAATTATTTATCAAAATCCGAGTCATTTCAGGTTTTTGTCCCTTACTCTGTGAGGGAAGGTCGGATTGTGATTCTGTTTTCTCCGTCTTATTCCGGACTACCTGATGCTTCTTTCTATCCACTAAGAATTATTTGTGGGTTGAGGGAACATTGCACGGGAAACCTTAACTTGGGTGCCATCTTTCCTAACATCAAAAAGTGCTCCTTTTCAATTGTGCAGTGTATATGTTCAGGGAGAAGGTTAATTAAGTGCATTGCTTCCATTTTTCTTGTAATTATCACCCCATTGGTGATCGCTGCCCCATATTAAAAACTATGATTTCCTTTGAATTTTAAAAATAAATATTGTATTTTCACCAACCGGCCTGGTTCATGGTCCATTGTGACCCGGGGTATTTGAAAAAGGGGGTGTGATACGAGTTGTGTACCATCCCAAATAGAATTTGTATAAACTAAGGAGAAAGGCATGTCATGGCCACTGGACAAGGGCCCATGTCTTCCTCACCACCAGGGTCCAAATGTACCCAGTCCTGGCGCCAGGCTCATGGAAAAGTGTGCTTTGCACACTTTGTGCCTGAGACATGTGCATCAGGGCCGGGCATAGTCATAGACAATCATTGGAGGGCACATGCAAGAACCTCTGGGAGGGGCAAGGTGGAGCCACAAGGCGGGCCAAAAGGATGGGCCGAGGCCAGCCTATTTAAGGCCAACCCGCCCACATGCTGGCGCTTCGCGTTATTCTGCTTTCTGCAGCGTAACGCTTACCGCTGTCCTTACCTACTCTTCATCTTGTTGTGCATCTACTTGATTCCAGCTACTCCATCGCTGCAGGTGTATTTTACCAGATTCCAGTTACTCCATCACTGAAGGCACACCTTACTTGATTCCAGCTACTCCATCGCTGAAGGCACACCTTACTTGATTCCAGCTACTCCATCGCTGAAGGCACACCTTACTTGATTCCAGCTACTCCATCGCTGAAGGCACACCTTACTTGATTCCAGCTACTACTCCATCGTGGAACGCGCGTCTTAACTGATTCCAGCCGCTCCATCGCTGTGCGTGCATCTTACCTGTCTCCCATCGCTATCTGAGTTGGAGACTTTCCTCACCGGATCCGTGCGTCGAGTTACGCTGGAGCTCCACTTCCCTACTTCATCTTTGCGGTACCTCCATCCTGCAGCCGCGGATCGGGCGCCGAGCAACCAGACTCCGCTCGACGCTGCCAGACTTCTCCTGCAAAGGAAAAAGAACACAACAGGTTAGAAGTCACATAAATAACTAACGCTTGACCGCGCCATACTTGAGCCTAGAGTTCTATCTTAAAGGCCAACTTACCATCTAATTTGAGGGCTCCATCTTCCTCAGGGGAACCACCAGGCTCGCTCCGCGACTCTGATCAGCCATCTTCACACCTATAGGGGAGAGAAAAGACATTGCAAAAATTACCATTTACAAGCACGGCAAAAGACAATATAATAAACAAACAATAAACATTGCCAAGAGACTCACCTTCTAAGTGGTTGGTCGCAGCCGGTCTGGATCGCCACTTCCACGGACCAGTGAAGCAACTAGGTCCACTCTACGCGCCCCTGCTACAAGAAGCAGGACGGAGAGCTCAGCTTTACAAAACAGGTGAGCTTGCATGGGAAAACGCTTGCGTACTTCGTTCTGGCACAAAAGGGTCGAGGGGATTCACGACACCACCACACCATTCTCATTGCCTCTCATCTTCTCTCAGGGGCAATATCAGCATCCAGAGCCGTTGATTCCGCAGCAGCTGGGACAGAGTCGATTCAGGGGAGCCAAGTCGAGGGAGGGCTCCAACCGTGCCCCAACATCCCCGCAGAGGCCAGGATAGCATAACAGCATCTCAGTTGTGCGCTACATACTAGGCTGAGACCAAGGTGTGTGCCACCTGATTGAAATCCTTAACAATGGTCAGAGGGGGGAGTCCCTGCCCTATGTAAGCAGGCTTAGATCATTGCCAGGTAGACTGCGATGTGGGAATATTACTCCAGCAGTAGATAGACAAATGAGAGATGAGAATGAGTTTGGAGCATCACAGTTCCAGAGGGGCCAGGCCACAGTATATACCATGGCCCCAGATGGACAGGGAAAACTTAAAATGTAAACTCCTGAATTTAACTTCCTGCGGTGGAAAATGGATACTGGAGTTAGAAAAAATGATGGAAGGGAATACATTAGCTATAGGGGATATTAAAGGTCTTCCAATTGCCATACTTGGTGAAAGAGCTGGTGACGTATGGACACGGGCAGGTTACCCTGGTGTGACTACAGTCAACACAGTGCATGATGGAGCGCCGTTTAACAACTGTAGAGCAGTGATTTTGAAATCTCTTCGAGTACTATATCCGGACACGTCCGATATGGGACCTATAATGACAAAAAAAATGAAGGAAGGAGAGGACCCGTTGCTTTACATTCAAAATTTTCAAGATGCATGGGCGCTTGAAACACATGAGGCTTGGGGGGGAAGTCTATACCTGTATTTTATCATATATTATGCCAAGGGCTGCCAGAGCAGGTGCAGAAACAGCTCAAGAAATTAGTGGGGATAGAAGCAAAACCATGGTCGGACATTCAGTTAAACATTGCACATTATTGAAGACTCCTGCAGGAAAAGAATCGCAAAAAAGACTATGCACGAAAAGATGAAGAAGCAAAGTTAGTTCCGAAAAGATTATCCAAGTATGCCATTGAAGGGGCAATGTTAACTAACGTGGGTGGATCAAACTCGCAGCAGGCAGTGAATATGCCACATGTAAATGACCAATGACAGTTTGATCAGACAAATAATGGATATGCTCCAAGAGGAAGGGGATATCAAGGAAGAGGTTGGCAAGGTAATCAAGGGTGTTGGCAGAATAATCAGCAAGGGTTTCAGAATATGCAAAATGGTAATCAAAACATGCAATATGGGCACATGGGGAGACAACCTCTTGTATGTTGGACATGTGGAATGACAGGGCACATAGCTCGTATGTGTGGAAGCCAAGGGATGGTACAGAATACTCAGTTTTCAAGACGGGAAATGCCAAATCTACCTGCATATTCGCAGCAGAGCGGAACTGGAGTTGCGCAAGATCAAACAGTGCAGCAGCAAGCAGCAAGAGTGCAACAAGGCTTGCAACCACAGCAAATGTCAGTTAATCAACCGCAAGGACAATCGCAGCAATCTCCTATGCAACTTCAGCAGAACACAAACACAGAGCAACCTATGACACGCAGAATAGGAGTTGTGACTGTTGATGGAGGAAATCCATTCACGAGTGATGGAGTGAGGCTGTACCCGCCATGGTTCAGCTCACTGGGAGACTTGATGTGTTCAGTCCTTTCTATTACGCCGAATCTTCATGCGGAGCCATGGGTAGACGTAATTGTCAGTGGCAAAGCTTTTTTCCTTCTTAGTGGACATGGGTGCAACACGCTCGTGTATACGTGAGGGCAAATTTTCAATGTCTGGCGATGGGAGGAATACCCAGGGCTTTCCAGGAGCAAATAGTCGTGTTCCTTTTACAGAAGAATTACCAGTCTCCATAGGAGAGTGTGATATGAAGGTGCCACTGCTTTATTCGAGGCAAACACCTGTCAACATATTAGGACGACATTTAATGACAAAAATAAATATGACCATTTTGTTTACAGACAATGGCATAGTATGCTCAACACCGGGAATGCATTATTTAAACGCGTGCGAAATGATCAGGGCATACGCAGGACAAATAGCGCTTAGAGCAATACCATTGGAACCCGAGGTGTTCCATTATGGGATACGCATCCTGTTAACATGGCTGGCAGGACTAGTAGGCAGAACCATGAGAATACCAGATGAGTTTCTATTTAGACCACAGATACCTATGGATGAAGAAGAGGGGCGAATTTTCCCCTTAGCCTTAGAAGCAGCTATAGTCCGAGGAACTATGGCTTTGCTTGATGCAACTGATAAGGGTAGACGATGGAGCACAATAATTGCCATTGAGGAAGGCTGCAGAGTGACTGATGTCACTGATGATTTGTTTGGAGATGACAGATCCTACAATTTTGTGATATTTTAAATGTGCATTACTTATTGGGTCAAAGAGATTAAGAGAAAGGTCTTGCAGAGAATGATGTTCGCAAAGAAACGTCCCGAATATTTCGATGAAGATATGGCGAAAGTGCCAATTTCAGTATGGACCACTGGCCCCTGGGACGTAGGGTTACTGAAAGGAGCTGGGGAAGTGAAGATTAAATTGAAACCAGGAGCAATTTTACATTGAGCACAGCAATATCCCATGCCTCAAGAGGCAGATGAAGGAATTTTCATGACGATTTCCACCATGATGGACCAAGGTATCTTAGTGACATCAGAGTCACCATGTAATACTTCGATTTATCCAGTGAACAAGGGAAAGGAGGTCGTGAAGGCTAATCCAAGACCTTCGCCAAATAAACAAGATTGTAGAGGCCCAGGTCCCTCTAGTCCCGAAGCAGTCTACGATTCTATGTAATATACCTGTTGATGCACGATATTTCACAGTGATTGACTTGAAAAATGCATTTTTCTCAATCCCACTGCACAAAGACTCACAAGTTTTGACATCATTCACTTTTAGATAAGTGAGATTAAAAAGCACAGGGCTGCCCCAGGAGTACTGTGAGTCCCCATCAATATTAAATAGAGTCCTCCGGATAGAAAGCATTGTGTTGCAATACGTAGATGACATTTTAGTTTGCAGCACCACAGAGGAAGAGTGCAGACGCTATTCTGTTCAGCTAATGATTATACTTGGATATAACGGTTGACAAGGAAAAGTTCCAATATTGTCAACAAGAAGTGTTGTACATAGGCCAATTGATTTCACATGAGAGGAAGAGTTACTCCTGAAAGAGCGGAGGTCATTTTCACAACAGCTAAGCCACACACGATAAAACAGATGCAGAGTTTTCTAGGACTATGTAATTATGTACGAGCATGGGTCTTCGACTACAGCTCGTATACTAGGCCGCTCTTACAGGGCTTGAAGAAAACCCAGGCAACGCAAGAGAAAATCTTGTGTACCGAGGCAATGGAAGAAGGGTTTGACGAATTGAAAAAAGCCATTTGCACGGCTCCAGTTTTAGGGATTCCCAATTATGCAGAGGAATTATTTTGATTCTCGCACACAGATGGTACTTTTATGACAGCAATACTCACACAGAGAACTACATTGGGGTACAAACCCCTTGCATATTACAGTGGAATTTTGGACCCAATAATAAGGTCACTTTCCATGCGAACCAAGTTTAGCAGCCGCCACGTTCGCTACAGAAAAGGCTACAATCGTAGTGATGGGATGCTCCATGACGTTCTTTGTTGTACATGCATTATTTGCAATTTTAGAAAAAAGTGAATCCAGCTAGGTTTATAGCTGAACCCAGTACCGAAGGAGAACCTATACACGATTGTGCAAACTATGAAGAGTTCTGTGATGAGCTCCCTAGGGTAAAGGAGAATGCACTTGCAGGGTGAGAGACTGTCTTTATTGATGGTTCTTCAAAAATTCATCAAAATGACGGGCAAAGATATACAGGCGCCGCAGTAGTGAAACATTTCGCAAATGGAGAATTTCGAGTGTTTGATAGTACTCTGTTGCCATCACATTATTCAGCGCTAGCTGCAGAAATATTGGCATTGATACTCGCAGTCGAGTATCACGCAGACCAGGAAGTGACAGTGTACAGCAACTCTGCCTATGTGACGTTGACAGTGCACAGAGGATTAGTGTGCTGGAAAAGGAGGGGCTACCTCTGAGCAGACGGCACGCCAGTGCAGCATGCAGCCTTATTGGACCGGCTCATTAAGGCACTACAACTCCCAGTGGGCATAGCAGTCGTTAAATGTGCAGCTCACACGAAAGGGACAGATTTGATCTCGCGCAGAAATCAAGCAGCAGACGCTGAAGCCAAGCGCATAGCACATACAGATAGAGGAATGATGAATATCCAAACCACTGATGTGAATGAAAGAATGACTGATGACAAGTGTGGACGAGGGATATAATCATATGCCTAAAACACAAATAGTGGAGCTGCAAGGGGAGGCACTGCAAGAGGAAAATAACTTATGTAAGCAAAGAGGGTGTTCTTTAAACCCCTCTGAAGTATTGTGCCGATGAGCTCGGATCTTCCTGGGAGACACCAAAATCTATCCCAGAGAGACTCCTCTGCCTACACCCCACCGCGAAGAAGCTACAATCATCGGCAAAGAACCACAGCGTGTGCAGACGAGATCCATGACGGGAAAGCAGGACACATAACCCGACATGTGGAAAGCGTGAAGAACTTTTTAGTTGGACTGTGGCTTAATTTGGACACACCCTTTTCAGCTATAAATAAAAGGGTAAAGGGACACATTAGAATACTCTGTGCATCCTAGTTGCAGAGTAACAGAAGATCTGCATTCTTGAAAGCGACAGTAGGTTATTGACTTTGGACTGAGGCACACTTAAGCCTTGATAAGAATAAGGATATGCCAAATTTTGATTGTGGACACAGCAATTGGAAAAGGATACAGTACCCGATTCCTTCTATACAGAGCTTTTGTTCAGTGCTACTCATGGTGTTACCCAGTGATTACCTTTCTAGGCATATACTTGGGTATTTTGAGTTGGTGGTACGTTTGTATCTGTCACTGTTGGGGAGAACTTGCTGCATTCCAGATGTTATTGATAATACTGACATTGAAAGAAATCATTAGAAGATTGCTCATAATCATCACTGAAGAGTTTTTGAAGTTGCCCGAGTTCAGTGAGGAAAACACAAATGCCCCCATCACCCGACGCAGCACATAGACTGGTCAGTGTGGTGTTTTTTCGTTTAATTGAAGACTACCCGCATCTCGTTGGAAGACACACTGATGTGGTAACCTGTCTTAGAGACCCACAAAATACTGCAAACTTGAATGTGGTCCTGGAAGGAATCATCATTCAGGTGGCAATCTATTCTGAAAGAAATCACAGAGATGTGTAGAAACTTTCCTCTGAGGGACAGATCGAGGAAGTGATAAAACCTAAAATTGTATTCATGCTGACAGGGAAGCTACAATGTCATCTGGACTGAAGCAAATTCGAGGCATCAATTGCAAACTGGTTAATGAAGCAGAATTTATAGCAGCTTGCAGAAATCACCTTTTTTCACGATAAAGGAACATTTGCACCGCGACTGGTGAAGGAATTGGTTCCAGAAAACAGCTAGTTGATCTAGGACGAATGCTGAAGAAGACAAGTTTCCAGAAGCAATCTTTAAATGCAGTGTCATTAAAAGTGTTTTTCCTTCCTTAGCATCAAATGATCGAGATGGGGAATGAAAGCAGCAACTTTGTGTTGCCCCAAGAGGACAGACGAGCAAATTATCCCAGAAGTAGATGCTGTCACATTACATATCATTGTATTGTTTACACATGTATTGTATTCATACTCGTATTGCTTTCACTGACAGTAAGAACTGCTTTCTATATAGGAGCACGTGATGCAAAGATTCCTGTATATGTTTCTGAGCAGAAGGAAAAGGTAAACGTGGCAACTACAAGGCAACCCAGGCCATTCATAGTCATTCCCGTCCCTAATGGACAGATACCTGAGATCGAAATGGATGTTATTAGTAATACATCACACACAGTACTTGTTTCAAACACTACTTTTGAACGCTGGAGACAGGGTCGGCGGAACAGGCAAAATAAGGTGTGGACAAAGTTGAGGCCCACACAGAATGTATGCAGACATACCGGGTCCAGTGACACAAACCCCAAGCACAAGACCCACAGAGAAATCACGTGCACAGATGACTGCATAATCTTTATAGCCGATTTTAGCTATTGTTAGGAAAAAACAGAGATAAAGAAAGACATGCCGAACTTTCTACTACTCAGGGAACCCGGATGGATGTTCCTGCAAATCAACCTGCCAGAAGAAGTTATACTGATGTATTTAGAGATGTGGTTATAGAAAACTACATGAAGACTTTGAGAATCAAAAGAAGCACCCAAGAAGACAGTTATGAACCGAATGTTTAGACAGCACAGCACACTTGGGAAACAACATATGGTACCAACACATGAAAGAAGTTGGAAGAAGAACGTCAGATGAAGAATGCTTCGTATGTGCACTCCTGCCATACAGCATGGGAAAGTCAAAGATCTTCATAGCAATTGAAATCGATGTCCAGACAGCTCATTGCCTTTCGCACTTTGCAAAACAAGAGGTCAATTTATGGCAAGTGATGCTTCTCTTAAATGGGCAACTGAAAAGACAGATCCAGATGAAGATGACTACATACAAGACAAAGACAAGAAACAGAGCCCATACGAGAAATCATGTGATCAGATATGAGAAGCCTGGAGTGAAAGGAGCTGGCATTATATGGGAAGTGAACAAAAAACTTGATGTCAAAGGAAAATCTGCAGAAGACACCAACACGGAAGAATAGAGGACAAATGCAAATTTGGGGACTAGTACTGTCACCAGACGGATGGGAGAAAGGAGTGGTGATCTGCAGAGCAAGGATGATCATTGAATACTACAAAGAAACAATTGAGAATGCACAAATGTTATGCAAGCCATTATGGCCAAGACTTGCTAAACTACTGACATTGGTGGAAAACAGAGGAGGACCCTTGCAGATAGTACCATTAGAAAGTTCTAAGTTATGCTTCAGGAACAATGGTACAAGAAAAATGGGGGAAAATCAGAACTGTGGACGAATATTCGATGCACCCGGAATGAAGATTGGAACCGCAGTAATAATGGATCTCTATTGGGCTTGTGGATCAAAAGCCTACATCAGACTGCCTAAAGATTGGGGAGGAATATGCACATTGGTGAATGTCCATGTTCCTGCATTGGTGATTCCTAAATGTGACCTGAACATTGATCGTTTTCCAAAAGCAGATGCTCATTTAAGAAAGAAGAGCTCTGTAGAACTGATAAATCGAACAAAGAGAGAGAACTTCTTCTCTGCTAAATTAATAGAAGCCTTTGATGCTATTCTGTATGAACACAGGCTGTTCAGCCAGACCTCATCAGTGTTCACGATGATCTTTATGCCAAGAATCCAGGTTGGAGCAAATACCAAGTGGTTACAAATCACCAGATGGGAATTGCTGCAGACAATTAACACAACTATAAAAGGATTCAATGCAATCAGAGAAGAACTGAGAGCTGCAAGACTAATGGCTCTCCAGAACAGATACGTTCTGGACACGATTACAGCCATGGATGGAGGTGTTTGTGCCAAAATTGGAGAATCATGTTGCATATTTATACCTTCTCAAGATGATAATGGAACTTTGAGAGAGGCCATAGACATGCTGACGAATCTCCATGGCCAGATGATAGAAGAAGATATTGCTGATGAAAGCTGGATTGGATCACTCTTCTCGTGGGTTCCACAATGGATGGTGATAAGTTCAAATTTCTTGGAGCTTTGCTATTATTAGTGATGCTTGGGCCCTGTGTGATAAAGATAATAAACTCACAATGCAAGAAGACAGCAAAGAAAGCCATAGGGATGAAGATCATGATCGATGTTGAACCAGGACGGAAGCCTAAAGACTTGAATGATGAAGAAATCAGAGACTTTGTGAAGTCTAGTATCCATGCACTCGAGGGAACAAAGTTCCTGTATCCAAAGGACCACAAAAAATATGTGGGAAGATGGATCTACTGCAGTCCAAGTGGACAGTGCATGCTCATGACATGGAACAAGGATGATCATGTGAAATCAGCCAGATGCCTGAAGAGAGTCATAAAAATATGGGTCCCAAAGAGGCACTTCTTCAGACCAGGATGTCTAGGAATAGAAGACTATGTGAGAGTGGTCAATAAATCGCCCAGAGGTGGGAGTGTAGAGGAGGAGCCAAGTACCCCCACTCCACCGGCCCCGCCTACATTACCTGAAAAGTATTAACCAAAGTATGTGACATATACTACACCAATAAGAAAGCAAGCAGAAGTGCAACAACTCTGTGCAGTACCTATGAGAATACCTATACCTAAGAGAATATGGGAAGTAAAGTACCCATTGAGGAAACCATACCTACATCCAAGACAATATGATGGCTATTTGAACGTGATTCCTGATGAAACAAAGCAACTGAATGACCAGGATAAATGGTGACGTCATACGAAGCTGTATCGACTCCATATAGAAGATAACCAGACCAGAGAGGCAGACGATTTACATGGAACGAAGAAGTACCAAGGATATGTTACATCTTGGGATCACTATGAAGTGACCTAGGCCATAAGCATGGTGAAGACACTTAGTTTAAACGTGTACAGATGCAATAATTAAAATATTTTTGATTAGCAAATAAACGTATTTGATTAGCAATTTTGTACTCCTATTTTAAATGTCACCCAAAGTTAGTTTTACCCCAAGATAAACAATTAGCAAGAATACAGCATTTCTATGTACCTCTCAAGTAATACTTTAGTGCAGTGAGTGTCTGTAAAATGTAAAGGTTCATTTCATGATTGGACCACATAAATAGATCTGATTTAAAAAAAGCTCTGATTTTTTTTTCAGTTCAAGGCTCTATGCAGCTGGGTCATGCAGCAGTCAGTGGTGCATAGTGCAGTGTCTATCAAATTGTCAACAAGACATCAATAAAGATGCAATTGTGAGTGTGTCATTTTTATTTTATTATCAAGTTTCATTTAGCTAGTGTTCTGGCATTTAACAGTCACAAGCAACTCCCCAAGATGAAGACAGCAGCTACAAGGAGTTTGTGACAAATTGGGGACATTAGTTAGCTTATTCTGCAGAACCAAATGTCCAGATGCCAGTCTCTTGGTCTGCCCAGCTCAGTGAGGCCCTGATGCAGCACCTACCAGTTACTAGTGCCGTAAAGTCTCATGCATCTGCGAGACAAATGGGCCCAGCAAGTTAACATACTCATCCATTTTTGGTCTGGCTTATTGCAAGTCAACAAAAAGTGAGATTTAAAAGATCAAAATAAATGTGCCATCAGACACCTAAAAGCCAATAGAAAAATCATGAGGGTGCCCAAGAGGTTGGAAATCTCTTCTCTAAACCTATGGCACAAAGGCACCACATTTTGTGACTCCGTGGCATTGTGGGAAGTATTGAGTGGCAAGTTAGCAGCAAATTGTGAAATGTAATGCCCATCAGGCCACCAACACTGCCGAAGGATAAATAATGCACATTTCTATTCTTGCCAGCACACTGGTGTGGCTGGGTTGGGTCAAATGATTTGCCCAGGATCACACATTTTGGTTAAGCAGTGAAGCCAGAATTTGCCAGCAATTTAAACAACTTGCCACATACCTTCTAAGCTCTAATTAGTACACATTTGTTTTGGTTCAAGAACTACAAATGGTTGTTTATTTGCAAAGAACACAAATCACTCGAAGCAACCACCTTTGGGGGAGTATTTGCAATACCCTGAATACAGCGTGGCCACCTGCACCAATAACGCATCCTGCTTGCAGAAGGCATTTGAACAGTCTACAATTAAAAAGAAATTTCTAGAACAAAAGGTTGGGCTAGGCTTTGCTTACCTCTCAGGCACGTTGTTTGTTATCAAGTCACAGTGGAATGGTCCTCTCTGCCTAATCTTCCTCTACACTCGGACCAATTCCTACAAAATAGGCAAAAAGCAACTCATTACCCACAACAATGCACACTCTCTCGGGGGAGTGGTGGGGGGGAGCAGCTCGAGAATCAACAGGGCCCCTCAGCACCCGCTATGGAGTGAAAATAATATTTCTCCCACCCGAACAGGTCGGAGAAATAAATGCTAGCGCAGCCACTTGCTAACACCCAGCCCAGCAATCAGGGACAGCGTTGGGGCATTTCGCCTTTACAAACAAAAGAGGACTTGAGCCTCTGGGGGAGGGAGTCCAGCAACTTCCCTCATGTTTCCAGTCTGCAAAGCACAGCAAAAAGTCACAATTTTCGTTCTGGGGCTTTTAATATGCGCTTTACAATGCTCACATTAAAGTTATGGCCAGTGTAAAGCTTCCTACTGGCTCTGGCTGCCTGCCTCGTGATAAATTCAGCAGCTAATCTCCATGCACCATTGCAGGCTCGGACTGGCCTATAGGGCAATAGGCCCATGGCTTAACCAAAAACGCAAAATGCTTGTGTGGGCCCATTTTTTGGGTCAAAGTGGGCCACCTTTTTTGCCAATGTGGGCCAATTTGATGCGTTACTGGACTATATTGTGACTAATAGTTTTGATCAGTGTTGAATAAATATTCTCTAAAATGTACAATTTGCATCACATTTGATCAGAAACCTCCCCCTTCGGTTATTCAAACAGCGTCACAAAAGGAATGAATTCCCATTTGCAACAATAGAGCACTTTTTAGTTGGTGCCCCAGACAATTATTGTATGCCCCAGTCTGACCCTGGCTGGCAATAATATTTCTTCCGCCCGAATGGGCGGGAGAAATATTATTCTCAGCCACTTGCTAACACCAGCACCCGCAGTAATAACGCAGCCTGCTCGCAGAAGACCTTTTGAAAGGCCTTCTGTGAGCTGCGTGGGCCTGTGTTTTGGGTCAAATTAGTGGTCCACCTTTTTTGCCAATGTGGGCCAGTTTGAAGAGTTACTCAACTTGACCATTATAGTTTTGACCAGTATTGCTGAATAAATATTCTCTAAAATGTGTTCAAACAGCGTCACAAAAGGAATTAATTCCCATTTGCAACTGTGGAGCACTTTTTAGTTGGTGCCCGAGTCAATTATTGTATGCCCCAGTCTGACCCTGCACCACTTTTCACCCTCAGCAGTGGCGGGCCGGGACGCACACATCTTCAGCCAGGCCTATTGCTGGGTGTTAGAGAGTGGCTGGCAATAATATTTCTCCCGCCCGAATGGGCAGGAGAAATATTATTGCCTGCCACTCTCCAACACCCTCCAGCACTCGCAGTAATAACGCAGCCGGCTCACAGAAGACTTTTGAAAAGGTCTTCTTGCGAGCAGGCTGCGTTATTACTGCGGGTGCTGGTTTTAGCAAGTGGCTGACAATAATATTTCTCCCGCCCGTCTGGGCGGGAGAAATATTGTCAGCCACTTGCTAAAACCAGCACCCGCAGTAATAACGCAGCCTGCTCGCAGAAGGCTTTAAATATATTTTAAAGCCTTCTACGAGCATGCTGTGTTACTGAGGGGCTGGGTAATAGCAAGCATGGCTGGAATTAATATTTCTCCCACCCGAACAGGCGGGAGAAATATTTCTTCCCAGAATGCCCACTTGCTATACAACCAGCCCCTCCACCCCATGAAACATGAATGTAAAACGGGCCCGGCTCCCCCACCCAAAACTCCCTCAAGCACTCCTTACCTGAAACGCCAGAACCGAGTGTGATAGGGGGACTGAGATCTTCCTCTCACGCGATGACGTCGCCTCCGGGCTGGGCTGGGCTCATAACATTGATACAATGTTATGAGCCCAGCCCCGGGGTTCTTCTGCCTCGCCTGTAGTGCACGCTGTGCACAGACTCAGGCGCAGAGTTAAGGCACAATCTTTTGCTGTAGATTTAATGAATCATGAATCATATCGCAGTTGATGCGACAGGATTCATTAAATATACAGCAAAACAGCAGTATTGTATCGCAAATTGTGATGCGATACCGCTTATTTTATGCCTTGCGATAGGTTTTAGAAGTTTGCCACGTAGGATGACATTGGTAATGACACAGGTCAGCTTGTCAGCTATGACCAATTATGGGTTTAAGAACCCAGATTTTTAATGAAATGATTGAGAGTTGAGTATCGAGCGTTTGCTGATGTTCTTTGTACTCCCTGTTTTAATTACTTGCATTAAAACAGTCAAACTTTTGCCAGGCTATTGGTGTCGTCTGAATTATTGATGTCTGAGTAAAATCTGCATCCCCATCCATCGCCAGGGTATTGCTACTCCATCCATCGCCAGGGTATTGCTACTCAAGCCTCCAGTTCATCCGTGTAATAGGCAAGCCTGCAAAGAAATAGTGAATTCGCGAGGATGTGTTGTGAACAGTTGAGTGGAACGAGTACTCCTGGCTCTCTGGCCGAAGTACCCTCCATACATCCTCCAGCTCCGGTTCCGCTATGCCTTTCCGTACCGTTTCTGCTGCTCGGGAACGCAGACAGGTGCTACCAGTTGATCTATCTCTAACCGGCTCTAGGGTGATATAGAGGTCTTCCGCCCACACTATATTGGTGTGTAAGTACTTGTGACATCTGATTATTAACGACTCATAAAAAGAGGAGTTGTCCAAATTTGGGCCATATAGGTTAACAAAGGTCATCAAAGTGGACCCCCAGCATCTCCAAACAATCACGTACCTTCCTGTTGGGCCCATCTCAGTCTCTGTGGTGAGAAATGTGAGCGACTTATGCATGAGTACCATGACCCCGGACGATTAGGCAGATTAAGAAGTATAATACTTGCAGTTCCCCCAGGAACTGGCAACCCCATCCTCCAAATGGGTTTCCTGCAGGAGGGCCACCCTGGCTCCATGTGTTTCACAGTATTGTATCACCTTTCTGGCCTTACATGGGTTAAGCCCCTGCACGTTCCAGCTCATCACCCTACATCTCGCTATGGGCCCGCAATTATATAATGCAGGACAATCCTGCTTCCAAATACACTTGCACCCCTGAGCAGCCAGACCCTAAATTCATGAGACGTGAATCATTTTGAACTATTAACTCCCACCAATCGCGGGTCCAACCTCCGACCCCCCACCTCCTCCAGCCCCCATTTAACATCCAATATGAAACAAAATAAATTGCCATCACAGTTTGCGGGGGAAAACAATGGAACAAACCCAGGAAATTTCTCACATACAGGAAAAAAGATTAACGAGAGCGAGCATGAAAGGTTTGACCAGCAAACAATTAAATAACCTATGGTCAACTTATCAAGCAGACGTATCACTGATGACGAACTTACTGTCCTTAACACAGGATTATTCTTTTCACCAAGTTCAGCTTTAGACCCAATTGAACTGCAAATTGACTTTTTCAAATGTATTCGTAAACTGAAACTCAAAAAATGTTTGCTACTCGAGCTCAACCACCACAAGATCCAATACTACTAGACGTGGCTAGCCAGCTCACCATTTTGGATATTGAAAACACATTCTTATTGTGTTCACTCAATGAGAGTCAGGAATTTGAAATGAGAGATCTTATCAGTGATCTGAAAATAAAACCCATCACTTATGACTTGCAAGAATGTAAGCCTAAATCAAAATGTGTACCCCAGTTTGGTCAAGATAACATCACTGCCACTTTCTCCAAAGCAGTCATCAGGGACATTAATCAACAGTGTCAGATTTTCAAAAAAGACCAGTGGAAAACCTCTATTTATGGTAATTTGTCCAGACATGAAACCGAAGCACTCAATGCACTCAAGAACGATGACACAATAGTAATTAAAGAAAAGTATAAAGGGGAAAATATAGTCATAATGAACTTCGATGACTATGAACAAATGGCAATGAGACACGTGAATACCCTACGGTATTATGCAATTCTACGATGAAACCCAAGGAAGGACGTGGTAATACATTTGCAAGATGGCACAGGCAGGAATTAATTACAGATGGGGAGAAATCCTTCCTCAGTATCAGAGAACCAACCCTACCAACTATGTATTTCCTACCAAAAATACATAAACCATTTGACAGCATACCAGAGGCCAGACCGATCCTTAATGGCATAGGGTGGGCCACAGAGCCACTATCAGAATACATTGATGCGCTGTTAGCTCTTCATGTACCAAAACTTAAATCCTATCTGAAGGACACAAGTGTACTAAAATTACTCAAGGATCAAAATGGGACCAAAAATGGTTGTTGGCCACCTTTGATGGTTGGGCTCTTTATACTTTGATAAGCCACGACCAAGCAATCAAAACTATTGAATATCTATACAAGGACAGCTCTGCTTCCCACTACCACCCCGCAACATGTTAATTGAAATGCTGGAGATTACATTGGAGCAAAATAAATGTGTGTGCAACAATACAAACTATCAACAAATCCAGGGTGTTGCCATGGGCACTAAATATGTGCCAGCCCTAACAAATCTTTTCATGGGGCTCTTTGTGAGGTTCTACACTAATCCCAAATATGGCAGGAATGTGATCACATGGACAAGATATATAGATGACGTTTTTCTAATCTGGAATGGTACCACAAAAGAGAGAAGAATTCCTTAATGAAATTAACAGCAATGATTTTGGCATATCCTTCACAGGGACTTATGATGCAAAGAAAATCAGTTTTTTGGTTCTAGAAATATACATATCAAATCAACAACTAGAGACACAGACATTTAGAAAGCCAACGGAAGTCAACTCAACGAGTTGCCATCAAAATAAAGTGATACGCAATTTCCCAGAAGGGGAATTTATCAGGGCCAAAAGGAACTGCTGAGATACAAAAATATTTCAAAGTGAATGCAAATTGCTTTCCGACAGATTTCAACAAAGAGGCTATCCGAGAGACAATGTACGGAAAGCACTCAAAGCTAAACTACTGTATAGAGCAAACACTCGGACACAGAAAACTAGGAAGGTTTAAGACTAACGATGGAAGTACAATTTATAACCAAGTACTGCACCAACCATTTCAAGATAAGATACTTAAGAAATACTGGCACCTATTACTATTGGACAAAGAGCCGACAATAATATTTAAAAGAGCACAAACACTGAAAAACCGACTCAGTCCATCGTTCCTTACAAGCCGCACGTCAAGAGGAAATCTGCTCTGGTTCAACCACTTTACAGCGGGGTTTCATAAATGTGGCACCTGCACAATGTGCAGATATGCTATGATACAAGTATTGAATTTGTGAACCTCAACGGCACAAAATGGGAAATAAATAGTTTGTGTGTGTAATAAAATGTACATTGGGAGTACAATTGGAACACTGATGACGAGAGTCCGGGAACACCTTTCCTCCATCAGCAGGCTCCCTTTAGCTCTACACTGGCAAGAGAACCACCAGATGCAAAACAAAGATCAAATTAGATTAATCGGTTTGGAAAATAATACAAATGAATGTCAGAGGTGGGGATCAAGAACACCTCGAGGCAAATATGCCAGTTCAGGGCTTCAGAAATTTGACTTAATTTTGACCATGAAATTGGTTCCTTTTTGTAAAATACTCTGTTGGTTGAATTCAGACAAGGACATTCAGAAAGAACTTATCATAGACAGCCTTTAATGGTAGTTGGTTGTAAGTGTATATAGAATGTGTTGGTTAATCTCACACAAAGGTGACAAAGACTTTAAATAAGAAATCTGTAGCTCACACAAACTTTAAGACTAGTCGGCGCTATTTGGCTTGGAATTGAACAAGGAATTGGCTTTGCAAACCAACCAACAGGGGATTTGAAGAAAGTAGATGGAATTTTGCACTGTGTAACTGATGGATCGTTTTCTGTACCATAACTCAAATGTCTTCAATTGGTAGCATCTCCTGTCTAATTGGTTTCTCTCTTGCAGATTTTTCAAATCTTTCAGATGAAATTACTGACAGTCAAATATCATTCATTTTATTTCATGTTAATGATTTGTGAATTGTGACTAGGAAATTCGAAAATCTATTATGTTCAGAATTTCATGATTCCAGGTAATGTCTTCAAAGAGCAGAGTTAAATTGCGTACATTAAAGAATTATACAACAGACAAGGTAAACGTTGAACAGGTAACATTTTGGATAGATATTTATTTAGCCCACATAGCTGGTACACATTGTGTTAAAATCAGAATTTAAAGCATAGATCGGTATTGAGCGTGAAACAAATTTGCTCGTCATTTCTATGATATTTTGCCTTTTATATAAATTGCTATAGTCAATCATTGATCAGACCAAGCACTTCATCAAAAGACATTCAATAATATTTTTTTCGGAATTATCTACTCCTCCAACACTGATACCGCAGCACCCCCACGAAATGGTTAATACCGCACGGGGCGGGGCTTAACATTACGATCTTACTATAAAAAGTGAAACAAAAGGCAGCCACGTTTGTTTACTTACAATGCAGCCACAAGGATATTCTAGCACCAGATATATACAGGCAAGTACAAGGAGTAGAATTACTATTTTGAACTCTCTAGTTCAATATGCCGTATGGGCAACACAACGTACCTCTCAGGGAATTTCTAATTTTATTAGCAAACTCATGCAGGAAATTTTAAACAAAAGGGAGTCAATGGACCATATGGTAATTGGGAGTGTTTGCATTTGTCAGTGAATGTGTACACTTTTCTGAAACGAAGATGTAAATACCACAACTTATCGCTTGCGCAACTAGCATTCACTATACCTTGCGTCTAAGCTAGATCCATCAGCTACGATTGGCATATGGGCCAATTTAATGAAGCGCCGACATGGTCAGACAAAAACCAGAGCTAACACACATTATTGCACTGCTCAATGTGATGAGTGGCCGAAACACGAGTCCCCTTGGAGACACAGACCAAGAGTATATCAAACACACAGATTAGCGACTGGAAACACTACTGGGTCACAGGCTATATGCATAATATGCTCACTTAAGATACTCTCCATAATCAAATAACTCAAACATGCGCAATGATGTACTACACAATGCCGGATATTAATTGTCAGACATCTCTGGTAATTAATCATTACACTTTTCAGGAACAGCGATTTCTCCAGTTGTGAATGATTCACCAAGAACAGTCACTGCAATTTTCAAGATTCCTTATCTTTTCAACTTTTGGGGTGAGTTAACCCCTACTTAGACGTTCACACAACTATCATGTCAATTACTGATTTCTATGTCATTACCATAGTTGATTCTTAAATATAGATTCTCATATTTCAGTCAATGCATTGAAATAACTTTGGTGGCCGCTTTTCGTCAAAGTCTAGGTATTCAATTGAAGGGATTTCAGAACAAAAAATGTAATTGCTATATTTTGGTTGAATATTGACAATCGCAGGGCACAATGATAATTCACGTTTATAATTCTTTCAATTGAAAGGATTTCAGAACAAAGAATTGAATTGCTATATTTTGACTGAATACTGACTGAATCATGGGCACAATAATAATTCCAGTTTACCATTTTTCATTTTCTCATTCCCCTAAAAATCCATACCCACCTCCAACCCCTATTTTTCTGTCTCCTCACACTGTATATTTTTGTTTTGCTTTGTTTGAAGGATTTCTTTTTGGTGTAGTAAATGTTTGGTTTTGAAAAAGGCAAGGGGTCGAAAACATGCATTAACCAGAGGACATATCAACGATTAAACAACTATCTGGCGCAAATTGTGTGGTGGACATTTATTTTCTTTCATACTAAAGACAGCAGTGGGTCTACTCAAAGCCTTCACACAAAGCGACAGGACATTCGACCTTGAATATAGTTACACACCAATTATTTGACTGCAAGTCGCAGAAAGATCCCCTCCACTAAACCCACACCAGTGAGAATAACACCCAATAAATATGTCCTCTCCCACCCACACTGCCCACTCCCAACTAGCAGTGAATAGCCCCCCCTCCCTTCCCAAACACCCAAAACGTCAAGGGACACAGCCCGGAGCGCCGGACTCCACTACCCAAGGGCCCGCACACCAGTTCGGACCTCAGGGGGAAGCCCTCATAATAACATTACTCAGCAGCTGGACGGATTCATTACATGGGCTAGCATATCTATGACCCACCCGGAGACATTGGATATGCAGGCTGTTATTGATCTCAGTTTGCGAGGGACTGTCTCCCGTATAGACAGTAATGCACGGTCCCAGACAGGCAACAGCCCATGGTCACTTAGCTCAGATTCAAGCAGCTCCCCGTTCCCCCGGTAGCGACTCCAGGAAATCTTGCACCTGCTCCGGGGTCTGTGAAGAAGTGCGCCTGACCACCATGCTGCATCCGCAGCCTGGATGGATACACCATGGCATATTATAATCTGCGGTGACAGAGTGCCCTTTTTGCCGCCATGGAAAGGCAAGCCTTCTGGACCGAGGGGTGAAATCCAGGTAGAAGTAGAACTGGGTGTTCTCATAATTCAGATGTCCGAGTTTGAACAGCCCTGCGGAGGATGGTGTTGTGGTCACTGTAAGTGGGCAATTATTGGGCGGGGGCTCTGGCCCGGTGTGGGAGTCACCCGTGACACCCGATGCGCCCTCTCAATCAGGGACTGTGACAGCAGTGGCAGTGCCTGCAGCACATCCTGTATACATTATTCCATGAAGACCTTCACGTTTTGCTGAGGGATGGACTCTGGAACTCACACCACCGGGATATTGTTCCTCCGGGACCTCTCCTCCAAGTCTTCATTCTTATCTTTTATAGCACTGACCTCCCTCTGATATTGATATTTTCTTTGTATCGCGCTCGTACACAAGTGTTTCAGAGCGCGACGAGGCAAGGGAGGGGAAATCAGGGAGAACAAAAAACAACGATCTTACTAGGCCCAGTGACATTGAGAACATACAAGTGCATGGAAGGGGGAAGGGGAAAGTGCAAGGGGGGGTCAAATGGGAAAGGCTGAGCAAAAGGAATAAAAAAAAATAAGATAAATAATAGATAAATAAAAAAGCAACAGGCAGTGGTAGTGTAGCCAGATAGTGGCAAGTGCTAGGTTAAAGGCTACAGATAGGGTGTGTCTGATAAGTGCAAAAGAAACAAAAAAGGGGGGCTACTGTAGGGTTACAGATACAGACCCCAGTGCAAGGATTCCCAGGAGGCAGTGCGGGTGGGTGGCAGGGTGAGCAGGTACCTGGGCCCGAAAGTCAGAGGGTAACCAGGTACACGATGCCAAGCCAGAATAGATCAGCAGGGGAGAGGAGGAGCGAAGGTAGAAGCAAAGAGGAAGGTCTTAAGGTGCTTCCCGAACTGGAGATGGTTCTCCTTAAGTTTCAGAGAGGCAGGGAGGCTGTCCCAGAGGGAGGCTCCAGCCAAAGATGGAGATCAGCCCCAGACCATTTCTTTGAGAAACGACTGACCCTGGGGGAGTTAGAGGTGGAAGAGTGAAGAGCTTGCGAGGGAAGGTATTTCCGGAGGGAAAGCTGAAGGTATTTTGGACCCACGCCCCAGAAAGCCTTGTGGACAATAAAAAGGGTCTTGAAATTAATCCTTGCAGCCACTGGGAGCCAGTGGAGCGATTTCAGCGCTGGAGATACACGATCCCAAGGCTTGAGGCCAAAGACAAGTCTTGCAGTCCTGTTCTGGATAGGTTGCAGAGGGCAGAGAGTAGAAGCAGGTAGATTTAGAAAGAGGCTGTTGCAATAGTCCAACCTAGAGAGAACCAGGGCTCGAGAGACAGTGATTTCTGGGGGAAGGAGATGAAAGGCAGAATACCTCTGAGAAGGTGCAGAAGGAAGTTTGATTTTTTTGAGACATCAGAGATGTGAGCAGAAAAAGGAAAGCGTGAAGTCAAAGATGACCCTGAAGTTCTTAGCCTCACAGGTGGAGGTAGGAGGAGGTCCAAGTGAGGTGGGCCTGAGAGTGACAGGAAAGGAGGGTGCCGGTGTGCCGATGAGGAGGATCTCTTTCTTCCATGCAATTGTTCAGAAGTCCCCCGGGTTCCCAGACCCAGTTGCTACCTTTGGTTGTAGTCACACTTCAGGAGAGCAGGGAGGCTGCTGCAGTGCAGGGGCAAAGGGGAGCGGGCATGACCCAGCAGGGTTAAGGGTGCACAACCTTTTGCCCTCCTTGGGGGCCACAGCACCGGCCAGGATTTCGTGCTATGGAGCAAAGTATTGTGTGGATTATACCGGACCCACAATATACCAAGCATGGCCCTCCCCCCCCATAACATCCACCTCCTCTCGCACCACCCGGGGGCTCAGGGTCTCAGTCATCTCCACTCACCGCACAGCGCTCCTGGAGGTTTGCAGCGTTAGTTTGCTCCTCCTCACTAGCCAAGGGCACTCTGGCAGCGCGAGCCGCTCCGCCTCCTTGTTGCCATTGGGGCAGCCTCTGGCAGTCTGGGGAGCTCGAGCTCGATCAGCAGGAAGACAGTATTATATGGATGTGCTCCCGTCTCAATATTTACTTATTCTGTGGATGGGTCGGTACCAGCCTCCCCCTTTGATAGACGCCCCCTACCAGAAAACTATAACTTTGGAATGATGACTTTAGGGCACAGGGGGGAAAGCAATCTTAGGGCTGGGCTTACTAAGAGTGAGGGGAACTGTTTTTTGATTATTCTAAAATGCTTTTTACTGAATTTCATGCATCTGAGGGGTTACAGGTGTTGCAATAGTTATTGCATCACATGCTTTCTTTCTGTTCTTAAGGGTGAATGTATATGGCATACATTACTCACCATAATCGTAACTCTGATGCTTCTATCTTCTTAGATTCACATGCTTGCATAGGTCGGCATCTAGTGGTAGGTGCAGAGTATTGCATGACTAGTTTTCAAAGTTTGAAAAATGGACATCGACTGGGCGTGTTTGTAACACTATCCCTAGTGCGACTTGTATTGTACCCATGGTCCTTCACGTATCAAGGTACCTCAGATTGTCGTGTTTCTGACATGAGGGAGAATGAAGTGTATGGAATAAGTTATTTACCTGTAACTTGGTTCTCCAGCATTGGTATCTTTCATAGATCCACATGCTGTGAATATTCCTCATAGACAGGATGGGAACCCTTGGTAAAAGAGCAGTTTAAACAAACTTTCAGTCACGTTTGTGCTCTAGTACAGTAATTCCTGGGTCATACTGCCCACAGCCAATAGGAACATCTCCCTTAGCTCCTCCCCTGCCGGCCATCTGCATACTTGCCAAGCGGGAGAGTGAGTGGCAGTAAGAGCCAAAAGATGAGCCATGCGGGGTAGGAGGGAGGGTTGCATGTAAATCTAAGAAAGATACTAATGCTGGAGAGCCGGGGTTACAGGTAAGTAACTTATTCCTTCACCAGCATTAAATCTTTCAGAGATTCACATGCTGTGAATAGATTACAAAGCAGTATTAATAAACAATACATACGGGTTGAGGCAAGCTCCCAGCACAATTTACCACTGGAGGTTTACTAACCCCACGCAAAAAGGTTCCACAGAACTGACTGGCCAACTCTAGATTCTTCTACTGAATCCCGGTCAACACATTAGAACTTGATGAATGTGTGCACCAATCTCCAGGTAGCTGCACAGCAGATGTCAGGCAGCGGGATCCCGAGAGGAAGGCAGTGGTAGCAGCCACCGCTCTGGTGGAGCGAGTCCGGGGGCTGCCCGAAAGGGGCCTGCCAGCCTGTTGATGGTAGAATGAAATGCAGGCCGCAATCCACTTTGATATCGAAGACTTTGATAAAGCTTTTCCCGTTCCAGTCGGGCCAAATGACACAAATAATTGGTCTTTGAGATGGAGTGACTTAGTACGTGCAACCTAGTACTTTAGGACACACCACATCCAAAGACTGTTGCTCAGTCTGAGTCATCAGTGTGCTGAAAAACACTGAAAAAACACCTGGTTGACTCAGAAGATGGAAGGAAGACAGCACCTTAGGCATAAATGTCAGGTTTGTGCTTAAGCCTGAATTTCACCTAATTGCCTGGCTGATGTCATGTCCACCAAGAAAGCAGTCTTCCAGGAAAGATGCTTGATGGATGCCCTCTGCAGGGTTCGAATGGAGGTTTCATTTGCCTTGACAGCAGCACATTAAATTCCGGACGGGCGGGAAAGGCCTGTACAGCCCACGCAAGAACTCCTTTACCAGCCGGTGGGACCAGAGGGATGGCACACCTGCCGAATGTTGTACCTGGAAATGGCAGCTAAGTGCGCCTTGATTGAAGAGTGTGCCAACCCTGCCCGAGCCAAGGATAACAGATAAGGCAAAATGTCTTGCGGCCAGACGGCATGAGGCTGCAACTGGTGACTTCTACACCACACCTGAAGTGTCTCCATTTGCTCTTGTAACACACCAAAGTGGACACTCCTCTAGCCTAGGCCAGACCTCTTGGAAGTCATGTGGAAAAGACAAGGACCCAAACTCTAAGAACACAGGAGCCTGGCTGTCAGATTGAGTGAGACCGGGTTGTGGTGCAACACTGGCCTTTGGTTCCTGGACAGGAGATGTTGGTGTGGATTCAACTTGAGAGTAGCAGCTGATGAGAGGGAGAGGAGGTTGGAGTACCAGAACTATCTCGGCAACGCAGGGGCCACTAATATCAGTTTGCACCAATATAGTCTGAATGTGTTGATGACCCGCACCACCAGTGGAATCGGAGGGAATGCATAAAGGAACCCCACCCCCCTTCCTGGAAACGGTTCTATGTGATATTTCCACATTTTAAAGGCCAAACACAAAAAAAGACCGATTTATTTTGGCCTTATTTGTGTGGTCTTTAAAATGCTGCAAAACCACATAAACCCACCCCGCCCTGCACCCTGCGCTCGGAAGGTGATCCCTGTCCCCACTGCCCCCCTCTCGCATCTCGCACTGGTTTTCCTGTTAATCGGGGGGTTTAACCACCCGAATCTCTCATATCCCCCATCACCCCCTTCCCAGCCCAGCACACACTTTCTTGCCAAACACACACACACACACACACACACACACACCTTCCTCAATGCTCCTTTCTTCTCCTGCCCACGCTCGTCCGCTCCTGTGCGCACTTGTGTGCGGCATGGGCATGACTGTTAGATTTAGAAAGACCGCTCTGTGTGGTCACAGAGCAATCTTTCTAAATCAATCTTTTTTTCCTGAGTATTTTAAAACCATTTTTTAACTTCATACCCTGGAAACGGAAAGGCGTCCCCCAAGCTCTCTAGGTGGGGGAAATCGGCTGGCGAAACTTTTGTAGGTTGGAAAAAAGGTCGATCTCTGGCGTGCCCTAAGTCTGGAACAGGTGAAGCTGGTCCTCGTACAGTTTCCACTCATGGCAAGAGCGCAGTTCCCTGCTGAGAAAGTCTACTAGGGTATACTTAATCCCTGGTAGATGGCGGGGAATCAGGAACATGTGGTGTTGCAATGCTTAGTGCCAGAGGGCCTGGGCCTCCTTGGACAGCTGCAGGGACCTTTCCCACCCCACACCCCGTTTGCGGACATATAACTATGTTGTATTGTCGTGTAGACTCGCACCACCTTCCCTGCTAGTAGGGGGAGGAAAGACTTTAGGGCCCAGAAAATTGTGCCCGCAATCCAGCAGATTGATGTGCAGGCCCTTCTGTTCTGTGAACCAGAGGCCTCTGGTGTGCTGGTCCTGACAGTGGGTTCCCCGATCCCTCCAAGGAGGCATCCGTTGTGATGGTGGCCTGATTGGGGCACGCTTCACTAGATTTATTTATTTGCCATTTGTAGAGCTCACCAAGCCCACAGGCATCCATGCGCTGGTTACGTTGATTACAGAAGTCGAAAATGTACACACATGTCTAGGGATGCTGTTGGTACTCTTGTTCAGAGGAGAATTGCCTAGCATTTCGGTGCTGGACTGCCCCAGGGCAGGACAAAGACTGATATGTTTGGGATATTTCTTCTCTGTGGAAGATAGTGAGCTAAAGACTCTGGGTAAGTCTCTCGTAACCAGGACTTATGTCTGGCAGAGAGACTCCCAGGACCCCCCTTGTCAATTTGCATATTTAAGTAACTTTGGGTCTCACCCTAAGTTACTAGGGGAATCCAGACGTGGACCCCTTGCTCACTGTTCTTAGAGAGGCACAGCTCCTCCCTACTGATGAGGTCCAACCAGACCGAAACACGTGTCTGGGGATGCTGTTGGTACTCTTGTTCAGAAGAGAATTGCCTAGCATTTCGGTGCTGGACTGCCACAGGGCAGGAGAAAGACTGATATGTTTGGGATATTTCTTCTCTGTGAAAGATAGTGAGCTAAAGACTCTGGGTAAGTCTCTCGTAACCAGGACTTATGTCTGGCAGAGAGACTCCAAGGACCCCCCTTGTCAATTTGAAAATATACACAGTACATACAATAAATATGTTTGTACTGAGCTTGGTTACATTGCATGTTTTAGTCAGTCATGCGAGCAGATTAGTGGTCTTGAGAAAAAAGCCAGGTTTTGAGACATTTTCGGAACGTCCGCCGCGGCCACTTCTAGGAAGATAGAACCACTTGCTCTTTGTAATCTGAATCTTGGTATCGAGAAGTGGTGAGCTTGAGCGGACCGTGTCGGTCTAGAGGATTGTGGTATAGAGAATGCTCGGGTGAGGTATCTTGATGCCGTGTTGGCAAGGCATTTGTCGGTTAAGGAAACGCTCTCGCATTGGCTGCCAGTGTAGGCTTCTTTTGGCTGGACAGATGTGGTCTTTCTTTCTTTCTTTGGGATGTTTGAGACAGCTCTTAGAGCATTACTGTGTATAATCTGAAGCTTTTTGAGATTACTGATAGTGAAGAGCACATTACAGTAGTCTAATCTGGAGACTAAAGGAGCTCTTGCTATTGTCACAGCTCTCAGTAGAGAAGAAAAGTCTGCTGGCGGTGATCAGTTTCGCGGTATATGCTGATATGGAGGTGATAGCATTTACCAATCTGGTTAAGTACCAGTCTGGTTAAGCATAATGAATCGTCCAAGTACACCCCTAGGGTTTTTACTTCTTTGGCGACTAGGATGGTGTTGCCGTCACTACTGAAGGACTTCTATGCTTTGTCTAGTTTATTCAGAAGTTGAGATCTGACCAACAGCAGCTCAAGCTCGTCATCGTTCCAGCACAATGAGTGCGTGGCCATTCAGGCCTCAATAGTTTGGTAGATCCTAGCTAGAGTGTTGGAGTCTGTATTATAGGAGCCTGAAATAGGAATATGGTTTTGGGTATCGTCTGCATAGTTCGTGTAGGAGATACCCATTGAGTCTAGGAGGTCGAAGAGTGGTTTAGTGAATATATTGTATACAGTTGGGGGGATGCCAGAACCTTGGGGGACTCTGCAGGTGACAGGCTGGAGGGCCGGAGCGTGGCAGGAGAACACTGATCATTCTGCTTGATAGAAAGGTTGAGATACAAGCTGTAACTTTGGGGGTGAAGTGGCCTGTTCATGAAAGAAGTTGGCAAAGGATTTTATGATCTACCAAACCAAATGCTGCTGACAAGTCCAGTAGGAGGAGAAAGGCAAGTTTGCCCTTGTCTTTAAATTAGTATATTAGTATTTTTCAGTCTACGAGAGCCGATTCTGTGCCATGGCCAGTGGGTGCAGCCCAGGGAGGATGTTGGATTCTATATGCTTTGGTATTTGTAGATAGGATGCTCGGTACAGTCGAGATTGGGCGGTAGTTGATCCGCGTGTTAGGTTCTAGGGTGGGCTTCTTGAGGAGTGGAGGGAGGTACCTAAGCATCTTTTAGATTTACAGGCACGGTCCTAAAGACAAATGAGGCATTGATGAGAGAGGCAATGAAAGGTGCCAACTCTTGTGCAGTCTTTGATGGGCTCTTACTAAACACGAGCACAGGCTCTGCCTGAAGTCCTGTGTCAGAATGAAGCGATTGTCCCAAGTCTCCGATGCCCTAATTCATCGAGCGTCTAGCAGCAAGTGATCAGAGGAATGCATGACGATATCACCCCCAGCTGCGACTTGTAATCGCAAACCCGTGTCACCTAGGCACTGCTGAGGTGGTGTACTTTTGTGAGGAGCGCCGCCACCCTCTCGTCCGAGGGTGTTGCAGTGCAGGACTGAGTGTTGCCCTTCGATCTCAGATAAGAGTGCTTGTCTTGAAGGCGCTTAGTGCGACTTTGGGAAATTGATGGAGAATCCAAGTTTTCGCAGACACTGGATGGTGGACGGTGTGCTGTCTTCTGCCAGTGGGTAGGAGGGCACACCTAGCAACTAGTCATCCAAGTTCGGGTATACATGGATGCCACTCTGCTGTAGGTGAGCCACCACTGGTGCGAGGCACTTGGTAAACACCCGTGGAGCTGAACGAAGGGCAAATGCTAGGGCCTTGAATTGGTAGTGTTCTCCTGCCACCACGAAACGCAAGTAGTGCCATTGTAAGCAGCAAATAGGGATGTGAAAATAAGCGTCCTTGAGATCGAGGGACGCCAGAAAGTATCCTTGTTGCAGCTGGGACAGGACCTGCTGCAGCATTACCATGCAGAACGTTTGTACTTTTAGGAATCTGTTGAGCACCCCTCGACCTAATGTGGGTCTCCACCCCACCCACCTGACCTGACACCCCCCTCCCCACACCTGACTTGTTGTGCAGTGCCTTATTTCTTACCAGGAAGTAGCAAGAGTAGACTTCTGTGGCCAGTTCTTGGATTGGCACCTTCTCCACCGCCCCTTGTACTAGCAACGCCTGCAATTCTTGTAGCAAGCGGTGGCGTAACGTCCTCCCACCGGGTTTATTTGACCTAATGATTTCAGGGTCCCATGTTCCTCCTTTGCCCCTTTGAGTGCATCAACGGCTTTGCCGAAATCAAGATTGGGCACAAAGGGCATATTTAACAAGGTAGCTTGTGTCTCTAGTTTGAAAACTGATTGGTGTAGACAAGATTGACATTTTAAAAGAGTACCTTCTGCACTAATGCGGCCAGCATTGTCTGCTGCACCTAAGTTTTTCTTGAGAATGCAGTTGGAAAGTTGCTTGCCTTCATACACAGAATCTAAAATCGGGTATTTTAAGGGCTCAGGAACTGCACCGACTTTATTTATTTATATTATTTGTAACGCGCATAGTAAGGAGCCCGGAGGGAGAAGAGAGGGAGCAGAAGCGGTCATGCAGAAGCTCATAGTCGGATTGTTGGACGGAGGTTACTCAAATAGATGGATTTTCAACCTGCTCTTCAAGAGCTGCAAATTAGTGCATGACCTCAGATCTAAAGGAAGGGAGTTCCATATCCGTGGAGCAGCATGTGGAAAGGATCCATGCTCCACATAGGACAGATGCGCTCTTAGAGTTTCTAGTAAAACAGTATTTGATCTCAGCACTCTGCGCGCCGATAGGCGCGAAATGCGACTGGCCAGATACCTGGGGGGAGGCTTGCCCTGAGAAGCAATTGTGTGTAATGCACATCACGCGGTAGGTAATACGGCTACAAATGGGGAGCCAATTTAATGCTCTCCTAGCCATTGTAACGTGGTCTCTCCTTTGCAGACCTGCACAATACGCACTACGTTGTTCTGGATCACCTGCAGCCGGGTCATACCTTGTTTAGAAATTCCTAGCAGTAGACTGGAGTAATAATCAATTTTAGCTCCAATAATGTCATGGGCCACTGCGGCACAACTGGCTGAGGACAGGAAGGGCCATTGAGGAGTTGGGAGCTACAAATGATAACACATGCTGGAGACAAGACAGTTAACCTGGTTTTTCATAGCCAATTCTTGTTCAAAGATCACACCAAGTCTCTTAACCTTGTTCTGGGTATTGATAGGACAGTCTGCAATTTTAAAGGATAAATATGTCCCATAGGTGGCAGTTTTAACTTGCGATAAGGTGGTATTGTTCGCAATGCATGTCTGATACGCTGCTGATGTAGACCCTTTTCTGCCAAATGTGTATAGTTTTTTTACTTTCTTTGTCAGGTGCTGCCTCTGCGGATGCTAGTGTACGTGCCCTCTTTCTTGTGGTTGATACAACTAAAGAAGCAGGTTTGAGTTGTCCCCTAATGCAAAGCAGATCTGTAGGAGCAGGCTTAAACTTTTTTTTCGATTCTAGGATTAACAGCTCTGGTTAATGATGGAGTTAACAAAGATGGTTGAATACATCTTTTTACTGATTGAAGGAAGGGTATAAACTGTGTGACTGGCTTCTTATCCCCTAAAATGTCGCCCACAAAGTCTGTGTTCTGAAGGACTTCTTGATTCTCAATTTTGAAGTGCTCTGCTGCTTTAACCCCTTAAGTGCCAAAGACGAGCTATCTCGTACTTAGCTGTACGTTTGCAGTGCCAAGGGGCCCCTCTCTTTGTGCGATCGCTCAAATCTGTAATCCAAACTCCGGGCTATGTGAGGAGGAGGTTCCTCCTCACGGTCCGGGGGTTGGATTTCCATTCAGTGCACGTCAGCGTGCGTAATACATGCTGACGTGACACAATGTAAATTTCACAGCTGCAGCCATTTCTGGCTGCAGCAGTGAAATGGAAGGTGAGTTCCTCCCCCTATCTCTGGCATTTCTCTTCTGTTTGGATCGAAGGAGGTGTTGTTGGGAAGTGGAGACTCTCCCCTTTCCAACAGCAGCTTCCTTGAAGCATTGCTGGGCGCGGATCGCTCGATCCGCGCCCAGCAATGCCACTAGAGCACCAGGGATCTGTTTTAGAAGTGGGGGCGGGGGGGGGGTGCATACTATGTAAGGCCAGCAGGGAACTTTGCAATGGGAAGGGGGTGGCTCTTTCCTCCCCACCACCTAACCCACTGGGGGCAGATGGGCACAGTGATGTGCCCATCTGTCCCTAGGGAAAGGGCAAAAAAAAAAAAAAGAAAAAAGAATAATTCTGTTTTTTCTGGGGTTGTTGAGGTGTGCACTAGACCACCAGGGATTTGTTAGGAATGGAAAAGGGGTGCTCCCCCCTACCCCTCCAACCCCAAATGGATGGGTGCATCTCATGCACTAGCAATCTGCCCCTAGGAAGGGGTACATGAGATGCCCCAATACATTTGGGGTCGGGGTGAAGAGGACCACCAGGGAACTTTGCAATGGGGAGGGGGTGCCCCCCCGCAACTCCTGGGGGGCAGATTGGCACAGTAATGTGCCCATCTGCCAATAGAGAAGGGGCACAAAAACAAATTCACGTTTTTGGTGGGGGCAATAGACCAACAGGGAACTTTGCAGCGGAAAGGGGGGTGCCCCCCCACCCCAAATGGATGGGGGCATCTCATGTAGCCCTTCCTGGGGGCAAGTCTGCCCCTAGGAAGGGGCAAATGTGTATTCACTGGGTGGTGGAGGGGTCACTAGACCAGCAGGGATGGCTTGAAACGGGGGTGGGGGGGTTATCAGAGCGTAATAGTTGCGATTTGTTTTTGCTGGGCTGACCATAGATGAAAGTTTTTTGTTTCGTTTACAGGTTGCTTTCTTTTTTTACGCAAGGAGCTGCAATGTTATGCGAGTAGTTTTTGTATTATTCTACATTTTGGGCCCATTGTCAGAAAGGTGGGTGGGACTGGGGCTAGATTGTTGGTGGAGTGGTCAGTCTGGGGAGGTATTTTGGTGGGCTGGGACACAACTGCAGGGTCAGGCCACAAATTGACCCCCATGCCAGCAGAACATTGCTGTTTCCCTGGGAGCGGCTGTCTACTATGTGGCTTGATCGTCCGCAAGCCCAGGCTGCAACTCTGACCGTGCTGCTTTACTGATTTTACCTCTGGGAGGAATGGGGACCCTGCCGGGGCTCCCGGAACTGCTGATGGACTTGGGGAAGGTCGACCCAAGGCCAGAGGCATTACCTTAGACTATCCTGGAGTTCTCGCTGCCCTGTGTTACAGCCTTTCCCTCTGGGAAAGGACAGGGACCCTGCCGGGGCTCCTTGGAACCGCTGTTGGGCTTTTGGGACGGTCAACACTCATTGGAGACAGCCACCCAAGGACATGGACATCACTCCCACCTTCCTGGAGCTCTGGCTGGCCTGCCTTACAGCTTCTCCCTCTGTGAAAGGACGGGGACCCTGCCGGGGGGCTCCCTGGGACTGCTGCTGTGCTTGGGGACGGTAGACCGACATGGGAAATTAATGCCCAAGGCCAGGGACATCACCCCTAACCGTCCTGGAGTTCTGGCTCGGCTGTGTTACAGCTTTCCCCCACCAGGTGGCCCTGGCAGTTTGCCAATCCCTCCCTGGAGGGAAAAAGCTGTAACGCAGCCCAGCCAGAACTCCACAACGGTTAGGGGTGATGTCCCCCGCCTTGGGTGGTTGTCTCCCATGTGGGTTGACGGTCCCCAAGCCAAGCGGCAGTTCCGGGGAGCCCTGGCAGGGTCCCCCTTCCTCCCCACAGGCAAAATCTGTAACATAGCCCAGCCAGGGGTGCAGCCTGGACTTGGGGGCGGTCAACTCACATGGGAGACAGCCACCCAAGGCCAGGGACATCACCCCCGACAAATCCTGGAGCGCTGCCTGGGCTGCGTTACAGAATTTCCCTCAGGGACCGGATGCGGACCCTGCCGGGGCTCCCTGGAACTGCTGCTGTGCTTGGTGATGGTACACCCACATGGGAGACAGCCGCCCAAGGCCAGGGACATCACCCCCAACCTTCCTGGAGCACTGGCCTGTGCTATAGCTTCTCTCAACGGGAATGGACGGGGGCCCTGGCGGGGCTCCCTAGGACTGCTGTTGTGCTTGAGGACGGTAGACCCACATGAGAAACGAATGTCCAAGGCCGGGGACATTGCCCCTAACCGTCCTGGAGTTCTGACTGGGCTGCGTTACAGCTTTTCCCTTCAGGGAGGTATTGGCACACTGCCAAGGCTCCCTGCTGGGGAAAAGCTGTAACAGGCCAGCCAGAGCTTCAGGATGGTCAGGGGTGATGTCCCTGGCCTTGGGGTCTCCCCTGTGGCTGGAGCATCCCCAAGCACAGTGGCACTCCCAGGGAGCCCCGGCAGGGTCCCCAACCTTTCCTGGAGTGAGAAGCTGTAACGCAGGGCAGCCAGAGCTCCAGGATAGTCGGGGGTAATGTCCCCGGCCTTGGGTGACTGTCTCCCATATGGGGCAACCATCATCAAGTGCAGTGGCTGTCCTAGGGAGCCCCAGCAGGGTCCCCATCCCTTCCCAGAGGGAAATTCTGTAGCGCAGCCAAGCCAGTGCTCCAGGATTTGTCGGGGTTGATGTCCTGTCCTTGGGCGGTTGTCTCCCATGTGGGTTGACCGCCGCCAAGCCCAGACTGCACCTCTGGCTGGGCTCTGTTACAGATTTTCCCTCTGGGGAGAAATGGGGACTCTGACAACCCACATGGGAGACAGCCGCCCAAGGCCAGGGACATCACCACCCCACCTTCCTGGAGCTCTGGCTGGCCTGCGTTATAGCTTCTCCCTCTGGAACAGACGGGGACCTTGCTGGGGCTCCCTGGGACTGCCGCTGTGCTTCGGGACGGTCGACCCACATGGGAGACGGATGCCCAAGGCCGGGGGCATCAGCTGCAAACGTCCTGGATTTCTGGCAGCGGCAGTTGCGGGGTGCCTCGGTAGGGTCCCCATTCCTCCCTGGAGGGAAAATCTGTAAAGCAGCCCAGCCAGAGGTGCAGCCTGGGCTTGCAGACTGTCAACCTCACATGAGAGAGCCGTCCAGGCCAGGGACATCACCCACAACCACCCTGGAGCTCTGGCTGAGCTGCGTTACAGAATT
Organism: Ambystoma mexicanum; assembly: GCF_040938575.1. Taxonomy (NCBI): domain Eukaryota; kingdom Metazoa; phylum Chordata; class Amphibia; order Caudata; family Ambystomatidae; genus Ambystoma; species Ambystoma mexicanum. The sequence goes on from NC_090925.1 coordinate 1,113,673,473, forward strand.
TCCCTCAGGAACCGATGGGGACCCTGCCGAGGCTCCCTGGAACTGCCGCTGTGCTTGGGGACGGTACACCCACATGGGAGACGGATGCCCAAGGCCGGGACATCACCTCCAAACGTCCTGGAGTTCTGGCTGGGCTGTTACAGCTTTTCCCTTCAGGGAGGTATTGGCACACTGCTGGTGCTCCCGGGTGGGGAAAAGCTGTAACACAGGCCAGCCAGAGCTTCAGGATGGTCGGGGTGATGTCCCTGGCCTTGGGCAGCTGTCTCCCATGTGGCTTGACCATCCCCAAGCACAGCGGCAGTCCCAGGTAGCCCCGGCAGGGTCCCCATCCATTCCCAGAGGGAAATTATTTAACAGCGCAGCCCGAGCTCCAGGATGGTTGGGGTTGATATCCCCAGCCTTGGGCACCCGTCTCCCATGTGGGTCGACCATACCCAAGTACAGCAGCACTCCCAAGGAGCCCTGGCAGGGTCCCCGACCTTTCACAGAGGGAGAATCTGTAACGCAGGGCAGCCAGAGCACCAGATAGTCGGGGTGATGTCCCGGACTTGTGCACCCGTCTCCCATGTGGTTCTACTGTCCCCAAGCACAGCGCAACTCCCAGGGAGCTGTTGCCTGACCTGCGCAAATCTCCCCTGCCTAAACTTGGAATTCTGTCTATTTTTCAAAAAAGTATGCCTTTCTGTCTTCCCATTCAGCTTTCCTACCCTCCTCTTCCATTCCGTCCACGCATGTCCCATTTGAAAAAAAAAGGGTAAAATCGCCTACCTCCCACAAAACTGATTGAAATGTTTTTTTGGTTTCCATTCAACCTGTTCTTGAAAGCCTGAAAAATGGCGAATTCAGCAAAGCAATCCATTAATCCATTTGTTCCTAGCTCTCACAAGGAAAAACCCACAGGCTTCTTTTCTGTACCTCTTTTTATTGGCATTTTTGGAAAAAAACACATTTGCTCCCTTTTTGGTTATTTTCTCTCACCCCCATACATCAAACTAGGATTCCTTGGTGGCGTTATGACCGCCTAGATGTGGGCGGAAAAGGAGCCACATTTGGCAGAGATATCACATGTAACAAAAATGTTACAAGGGATTGAATGGTGACATGAGTGTGGAGAGGGCATGAGTGTGTGTGAGCGGACGAGTTGTGGGGAGCGGATGAGCGCGGTTGAGCGCGGAGTACGGTTGAGTGCGGAAAACGGTTGAGTGTATAGAGCGGCTTAGTATGAGGAACCGAAAAGAGCGGAGGACTGTGGAGAGCGGAGGACTGTGGAGAGCGGAGGACTGTGGAAAGCAGAGAACTCTAGAGAGCGTAGGACTGTGGAGAGCAGAGGACTATGGAGAGCGGATAAGTATGGAGATCGGGTGAGAGCGGAGATCGGGTGAGAGCGGAGATCGGGTGAGAGCGGAGATCGGGTGAGAGCGGAGATCGGGTGAGAGCGGAGATCGGGTGAGAGCGGAGATCGGGTGAGAGCGGAGATCGGGTGAGTGTGCGGAGAGCAGTTTGAGAGTGGAGAGCGGACAAAAGTGGAGAGCGGATGATTTTGAGAGCAGATGAGTGTGGGGAACGCACGAGTGTGGGGAGCGCACGACTGATTATGGACTGAACGAGTGTCCTACCTCGACCAGTATGTAGACTGGACGAGTGGATAAACTACACGAGCATATAGTCTCGACAAGTGTCTAGACCTGACGAAGTGTGCGGTCTGGACGAGGGTGCGAACCAAACGTAGGGTGCGGACTGGATGAATGTGTGGAGCGGTCGAGTATGAGGAACGGACGATTATGTGCAACGGACGATACTTAACACGCCTTGGAATAAAGGAAACTCTTGAAAACATACATCACGCCACACCCCACGCTTACTCTCTCCCTTACACCACCACTCATCTGGAACACAGAGATACTATGACACCATTCGGTATAACTGTTCTCATATCTACATCTCCCGCTTACTCCACATCACTCTAAGTAAACATTGCTGGTTTCTCACCACCCAGCCAGGCGTTCTTCTCAGGCCTAACGCAGCCACACTCGTTCCGGATAAAGCCGACCAGAGCAAACACATACTCCTGATCTCTCAACCACCACACCTACAGCTAAGAAGCAGCTACCACTTGTTTTCGCACCAGCTGCACACATACATAGTGCGCACACGCACTTTTTGACTCCCCCCCTACTCTCTCTACTGACCTGAACTTCGGTTCCCAAGGGCGTTCAACCTACCAGCGCCTTCAGACCATACCAATGGTATATAAGGCGCTATATAAATGCAAAATAACATAACATAACATACCGAAAACCACCAAAAAAGGGCTTTGCAGGGGGGGTCCAGGAGGGAGGGGGGGGGGGTTTAATAAGTAGCTGATTATCTGTAGGGGAAATCAGCGATGGGTTGGTCTTGGTCTTCTGGTGTTTGCAAAACCTAAATGTCTGGGTCATCGTCGTCATAATATTGATCCTGTGTGAATTGGCCATCTTGTGAATATTGGTCATCCTGTTGGGTATCAATGATGTATAAATCATTTGTTGCAGTTTGAGTGACGACGTGTCAGGGGGGTGTACCAAGTGTAATCTTTGTGCTTTAACAGGAGGTTCCCTTCCCCCTGTGGGTCTGAAAATTGGTCAGGGTGCCTGTCCATACAGTCAACAAAGCACGTAAATAGTTTCAAGGTCCTTTCAAACTTTTCTCTAGTCCAATGACTCGAGTTGGGGACATCTCGAAACTGAAAAGGATCAGTGGGATCCTTGCCCTGAGCGTGTAAAGCTTCTGTTAAGGTAGAAGTTGAAGGAGTGTAATGTGTGTGTTTGGATGTGACCTCAATGGGTGTTGAAAGATCTATGGATTTTGCTGGGAACTGGTTTTGAAAATATTTTAGAAACCTGTTTTAAACATGGTTGAAGTATCAACGTATTGTGGCCATGCGCCAAGTGTTAAGATTTGAGCGCTTGCTTTTCGGCAAGCAAAACAAATGATATTTTAGGCGCAGTGTCAGTTGTTGGTTTGCTCAGCGTCTGTTCAGATAATTGGTCATGCAGCGATTGCTAAGGCGGGGACCCAGAGGACAAAGGACTCTTCGAGGTAGAAAGGGTTTTCGCGCTTTCTTTTGACACAGAGTGGCCGTGCTTGTCTAACGATTTAGTCGACGAACAGCTACGGGTTGTGCGTTTAGTGCAATGGGCATGTGTGCCTTTGTTGCGGAGTGTGGTCTCCATCACAGGAATGCTGGCCTGCTTATCAGAGGCGGGTACTGGCACTTGGGATTTTGATGATCCCATATCGTCTTCAGCATCTTTATATGCTCCACAGCTGCCTTGATCATCTTCAGACTTTTCAGCGCCTGTTGGCACACCAATGGACACCTCAGCCTGTATGGCGTCGTCAGCCCAACGTTTGGTACGCCGGTCCTTCAATGTTTTGGGTTTAAAGAGTTTACACAATTTGCACTGTTTCTCCGAGTGATCTCTACGGTGGCAATGATTGCACACAGTACGCGTCCTTTCAGGGGTATTTACGGTTGCAGGACGGGCAAAATTGAAATGGTGGTTTTTCCATTATTAAAGTAAAAGACAGCACAGCGATAAATAGAAAATGGAGAAAGAGGAAAAGACATTCTCGGTGTGCAAGAGTAAATGACCACCTCCACTCTCTCTACTGTAACAGGCTGGGTCTGGTTTAGGCCGAAGCCAACTGTCGTTGAAAGGCGATGATCTCCCGTCAAAGGTTCGGAACTGGAGCAGTCCATTGAAAGCAGCACAAGAATGGTCGTCGAAACGATAAGTGAAGGCTCGAACAGCTAATATAATGTTATAACTTTTTATAATAAGTGACCTTAACCAGAAAACACTGCGGATAGCGACAAGACTACGATGGCGGAAAAAAACAATCTAAGGGACCTTGACGCGTGAAGGACCATGGGTACAGTACACGTCACACAAGGAATAGTATTACAAACATCCCAAGTCAACGTCCCTTTTTCGAATTTCGAAAACAAGTCATGCAATACTCTGCAACTACCACTAAATGTCAGACTATGCATAGCATGCTATTCTAAACAGATCCACAAGCTTCAGAAATATCTTCCATTACTAACCGTAATCCCATTTCTGGTGCTTGTATATGCTTAGATTCACATGCTGTGTGTATAGGCTGACATCTAGTGGTAGGTGCAGAATATTGCAATATTGTTTTCGAGTTTCGAAAAGGGACGTCAACAGGGCGTGCCTGTAAAACTATCCCTGTGCGACATGTATTGTACCCATGATCCTTCACACATCAAGGTCCCTTCGATTGTTTTGTTTCTGACAAGAGGCAGCATGAAGTATGCGCGAGTACAGAAGATAAAGAAGGTGTTAGCTGTCTATGTGCCTTCAAGTCTTAAGAGGTGAGTAAGGGCGGGCGAATGTGAATATAAGCAGATTCAAGCATCAGAAATACGATTACGGTAAGTAATGTATGCCTTCTGAGGCTTGTGGATCTGCTTAGAATCACACGTTGTGCATAAACTAACGAGTAGTACCAGGAGATGGTGGTGGGATGTTTCAAGGTACAGCGGCAAAAAGATGTTTTAACACCACCTGACCCAACTGTGAATCACTCTTAGAATGTGTATCCAAGCAGTAATGCTGTATAAAGATGTGAATTGAACTACAGGTAGATGCTTTGCAAATGGCGTCTAAAGGTACATTTGCAATGAAAGCTAAAGTAGCCCCTGTGCCTCGAGTAGAGTGTGCTCTGGGCGTAAAGGGTAAAGTTCTCTTTGAAAGGGAATAACACATCTGGATGCATTTTACAACCCATTTTGAAATAGCCGTGTAGAGGAGGTGCCAAGCTCGATTCACACTCCAATTGCCCATTTTGAAGTACCAGGAACGTTCATGCCGAAATATGTGACGTATGATGAGAAAATAAACTAGCAGAAAGCCGCAGTTGGGCTCTGTCCAGTACCTATCAGAAGAACAACACCTGTCGAAGTACCGACACCTAAGAAAACCTGGATAGTAAGGAACCCATTGAGAAAACCATACCAACACATTAGAAAGAATGACGACTGTCAGAAGACAATACCTGAAGAAGCTAAAAAGATACTAAAGGGAGACTAATGATGACGTCATAAGAACCCAGACTGACTCACATATAGAGGAAATGATGACCTGTCAATGATGAAAAGAGACGAACACCATGAATAAGTGACATCCTGAGCCTAAAGTGAAATCATTGATGTCAAGATGTCAGAAATAATGCCATATACGCGATGAAGATATTCAGTTAGTGTAAACGTGTACATATGCAAGGAACTGCAAGAAGCAAGGAATCGTGAGGCTTGCTTATGCTTAATAGTAAAATAGATTGCGGCAAGCGCCACCTATACATATCTACCTCAAAAAGGAGTACTTTGTATACTTCTACTATGCACAAGAGCAGAATAAACTAAAGGTTACAAGAGGAGAGCTTTGCAGCAAACAAATTGAGAATTAGAGACAGAGAGAAACTCAGATGAAGGTAAATCGTGCCAAGAAGCCAAGGTCGTATCGGCTTGGATACAATTAATGAGAACAACAGAGTATCCTGTTCAGAAAGGTCAAGATAAGCCACAGATGGCTGACAGAATTAAATCAAATACATGAAATTGCATGAAGAATAAGATGATTTCACAGTGTCAGAATCACGTGACCAGACGAGTGAGAAGGGGTGAAACTTTCAGACCTAGGCATGGACCTGTACCATGCACAGATGCCTCAACATTTCCAGACCAAGAATCAGTCTTGAAGCCAACCACAAAGAAATAATTGACACATGACCACTGAGGTGATGAGTGATTGTAGCAATAATTGGAGGGAAGCTGAGGGTGCAGACAACTCCCTGCACCTGGCCAGCTATTCTGTACGCTGCTAAGCAAGTGGAAAAGTATGAGTGGGGTTGTTGCCAACCCAATCATAATGGAACTAGTAATCTAGGGTCCTATAATTAGTAGAACCAATGAGACGTCGTACTTTTAGTGACGTTTACAGTAGCCATTTTGAAGGAAGGGCTCAGATGCCCCACCTGACAGTGTTTATCCAATCCCCTCTCCCCCTTACCATATACAGATATAGTGCCTAGATTAAAGTTACCTTCCTAGAACCAATAGAGTTGCATGCTAAAATTTTAAGAGTTACACGTCAGCGATGACAAGTTTTTGTTATAAATACTATGTTTTTTCTGAAATTAATCGGAGTTGAAGCAAGAAGGAAGATCGAGCGATTGCTGATATTCATGAACACCCCGTTTTTTGTACTAGTCATTAAACTGACTCCCTTTACCAAACTATCGAGTTGTCATTGATTTGATGCGAGAGTATTAATCTGCATCCCCATCCATCTCAAGGGTGCTGCTGCTCATCTTAAAGTGCTTTTGGGAAACCCCCAGTTCTATGGGCCGGCGGGGCCCTACTGCACACTTGGTAGCAGAGGGTGATGGTTATCGATTAGATAAGATACCCATTGGCCGTCGACATAAGTAACTCTAGGCCCTCGGCAACATCACAAGTCCTTTGTTTCTAAGTACACCGAGAGGCTCCTCGTCGATAGTCTAAGTGAAAACCCTGCATGTTGAGGTCTGAAGGAACCTGTGCTTTCCCCCCCCACAAACCCCTTCCCACTTCTACGAGCAGCTGATCGGACGAACAGCAAGAAGAGGCGGTAATGAAGGCGGTGATCCCGAGCATCCAGAGAGGAAAAAAATGCGAACGGTGAGTGAAAAAAGACTAAGTTGCATGCCTTAGAACAAGTAAGGGAAGGTAACGGAGGGAGGTTGGACAAAAATAACATCAAAGTAAGAGTATAGTGAATATTTAAAGGGGAAAGAAGAACAAGTTACTTCTTACCTTGTAACGTTCTTTCGACGGGATGTTCCTCCGACGTATTCCTCATCTTAGATATATCCTTTCAGCTCTGCTGGCCTCGGAACATTTTTTCTCTAGAGGGCGCTGCGCGTCGACGTCCCTCGAGTCGATGTCCCTCGACAGCCGCCGTATCGACGCTCAACGTCATCCTGCCTATAAAGGCCGCGCGCAGCGTCTGTTGCTCAGTTCCGTTTTGTAGCCCACAGTATTACTGTCTGGACTAGACTAATCACCCTGGAGGAGCGTAAGCTGCAACAAGGGAAGTAGAACTGCGGGGATGGATGGGAGGGTCGATGAGGAATAAGTCGGAGGAACATCCCGTCGAAAGAACGTTACAAGGTAAGAAGTAACTTGTTCTTCGAAGGGATTGTGTCCTCTGACGTATTCCTCATCTTAGATAGGCTCCCATAGCAGTATTCTATATTCGGAGGAGGGAGTACTGACTTCACGCTGTCTTCTATTGATGAATAGAATGCAGTACAGCCCTTCCAAACCTAGTCTCTTGACTGGAGGAGGAATCCAGATTGTAAAAACGTGTAAAGGTATGGACAGACGACCATGTAGCGGCCGCACATATGTCTTTAACCGGCACGCCTCTTTTGAGGGCCAATGAAGCTGCAATACCTCTGGTCGAATGAGCCCTAAGGTTTTGAGGGGGCTCTTTCCCTGCCAGTTTATAACATTCCAGAATGGCTAGAATGATCCATTTGGAAATGGTCTGCTTAGTTATTGGTAACCCCAGCTTGTGACCTGCGTAACCTACAAACAGCTCGTCTGCCTGTCTTATCCTGGCTAGTCTACTAATGTAAAAACTTAAAACCCTCCTAGGGTCTAGTCTGTGTAACCGCTCTTCCTCTTTCCCCGGGTGAGGAGGAGGATAGAAAGATGGTAGGGTAATCTTCTGAGTGATATGGAATTCAGAAACCACCTTTGGGAGGAAATTAGGCTTCACTTGCAGGACAACCTTGTATTTGTGAAAGATTGTATGAGGGGGTTTACAAGAAAGAGCTTGTAATTCGCTCACCCTTCTAGCAGATGTAAGTGCTATTAATAAAACAGTTTTAAGGGTAAGGAATCTTAACGAACAAGAATGGAGTGGTTCGAAAGGTGTACCCATCAGGAAAGTTAGTACTAAGTTTAAATCCCATAGGGGAACTTGGAATGGTCTTGGGGGATAAACATTGGTTAACCCCTTTAGAAACTGTATTACCAAGGGTAATTTGAAATAGGATGGTTCTTCCGCAGTACGCTTACAGATAGATAGCGCTGCGAGATAGCCCTTAACGGTGCCAACTTGAAGGCCTGAATTTGCCAAATATAGTAGGAAGGACAAAACCATTGGTGTACCACATGAAAATGGGTCGATATTCTGTTCTCTACACCAGCTGCAAAATCTGTTCCAACGGCAGCGGTATAAAGACTTTGTTGCTGGCCTCTTTGCCGAAAGCAACACCTCCATAACATCATCAGGGAGGTCCCAATCCTTGTACCTCAGCCGTTCAGAAGCCAAGCGTGAAGGTTGAGGGTTTTGATGTCTGGATGGAGAACCTGACCTCCCTTCTGTGAGAGTAGGTTCTCTCTGAGAGGAAGTTGAATTGGAGGGCAGATGGACAAGTCTAGAAGGTCCGGGTACCACGTTCTCCTGGCCCAATCCGGGGCAATTAGGATCATGGTTCGCCGGAATCTTCTCAACCTCCTGATCATTTGAGGAATGACAGGGACCGGTGGGAACGCGTACAGAAGCGGAAACTCCCAGTCCACTATGAACGCGTCTCCCAGAGCTCCTCTCGGAGGAAATTCCCTTGAGCAGAACAGGTCGCATTTCCTGTTTAGGCTGGTGGCGAACAGATCTACATGAGGGGTTCCCCAAAGGGCGAAGATCTCTTGAAGGACTTCCTGAGCTAGCTCCCGCTCGTGGGAGACTGTGTTCTGCCTGCTCAGAGCGTCCGCTGTCAAGTTCTTCTCTCCGGCTAGGTGAACTGCCGATAGAGAGATTCCTTCCTGGATTGCCCAAAACCAGAGCTGCATCGCCTCTCTGCACAGGGGTAGTGATCCTACGCCTCCTCTTTTGTTGAGGTAATGCATGGCCACCGTGTTGTCCGTCATTATCAGGACGTTCTTCCCTTGTACAGCTGGCAGGAAAGCCTTCAACGCAAGTCTGATGGCTCTCAGCTCTAACAGGTTGATGTGTAGTCTGGACTCCGATGGAGACCAACGACCGCTGATGGTCAAGTCGTTGGCGTGGGCTCCCCACCCCGTGAGTGAGGCATCCGTGACTACTGTTATCTCCGGCCAGGGTTGCCAAAACTGTTCTCCTTTCAGAATGTTCTCCTGACAGGTCCACCACTGAAGGTCTCGAGCCACCCTGCCGGGAACCTGAAGAAGATCTGTCATTCTCCCTGAGAATTGTGACCACTGAGTCCTCAGTGCCCACTTGAGGGATCTCATTCTCAGGCGAGCCTCTGGCACACGGAAAATGCAGGATGCCATGAGGCCTAGCAACCTCAAAAAGTCGAAGGCTGGGAGACGTTGGGCATGCTGGAACTTGGTAACCATCTGTAGAATATCTTGAGCCCTCACCTCTGGTGGCGAGGCTTTTCCCAGGGAAGTATCCAGGATCGCTCCTATGAACTGGAGTCTCTGCGATGGTATCATTTGGGACTTCTTTAAATTGAGGGAGAAGCCCAGTCTGTGAAGGAAATGGCACACGTGATTTAGCTGGATCTGAGCTTGCTCCGGAGAAACAGCCCTGATCAGCCAATCGTCCAGGTAGGGGTAGACGTGAATCCCTTCCCTCCTTAGACTTGCAGCCACTACCGACATTAACTTGGTGAAGACCCTCGGGGCGGAGGTCAGCCCAAATGGCAGTACTCGAAATTGATAGTGAGAGTTGCCAATTGCGAACCTCGGGTATTTCCTGTGTTTGAGATGGTTAGGCACATGGAAATAAGTGTCCTGAAGGTCCAGAGATACCAACCAGTCCTGAAACTGAAGGGCCTGGAGGATCTGAGAAAGAGTGACCATCTTGAATTTGTCTTTTCTGAGGAATTTGTTCAATTCTCGCAAGTCCAAGATGGGTCTCAGTCCTCCGTCTTTCTTCGGAATGACAAAGTAAGGGGAGTACCAGCCCTTGTCCCTCTCCGCTACAGGTACCGGTTCTATGGCACCTTTCTCTAGCAGGTCCAAAATTTCCTGCAAGAGGAGCGGATCTGGAGCTTTCTGAGAGCTGATCCCCGGTGGATGACTCTGAGGTATACGTAGGAAAGGCAGGCAGTAACCTTGGGCGACTGTTTCCAATGCCCAAGCATCTGACGTGATAGCCTGCCATACCGTCAGATGTTGAGTCAACCTGCCTCCTACAGGTGTCCCGTGAGGGGAGTCCTCAGAGTGGTTTTGGGGCGGCTGATGCAGATGCTGATGGTAAAGAGGCACCTGCTGTTGCTGCGGCTTTAGAATATCTACCCCGTCCACCTCGGGTAGTTCTTCTTTGACCCCTTTGAGCCGGTCGTCCTCTATCTCTTCCGAATGCGGAGTAGAAGCGAAAGGACTTGCCCCTCGCAGAGGTTCCTGTGGGACGAAAAGGAGTCTGACGGATTGCAGCTCCTAGGGATTTTGCTGCAGCTTTTGAAGTTTGCAGTTTCTCTAAACTGTCATCCGCCTTTTTCCCGAACAAAGAAGAGCCATCGAATGGCATGTTCAAGAGCCTGGCTTGCACATCTGGGGCAAAACCCGACTTTCTCAACCAAGCGAATCTCCTGGTTGATGTACTTGCCGCCATTGCTCTGCTGATACGGTCAGCCGAATCAATGCCCGTCTGGAGGGATTCGCACATAGCGTCTTTACCGTCCTGTATAATATTCAGGAACGCATCCCTTTCTTCTCCCTCCGGGATGCAGTCAGCCGCTGTAGAAGCACACTCCCAAAGTGTATGGCTGAACCTAGCAAGGGTGCAAGTAGCATTAACAGACTTTAACGCCATGCTACATGCTGAAAAGACTTTCTTTGCCATAGCATCATATTTTTTTATCGTCCCTGTCCTGTGGGACTGTAGGATAAGCCGTCTTGACATCGGTAGAGGATGCTGCTTGTACCACCAGACTTTCTGGGGATGGATGTTTAGACAAAAACTCTGGGTCTGTGGAAGATACCCTGTACTTTGCAGACAGTTTTTTATTTACTGCTGGTATTACATCTGGGGTTTCCCAGTTTGACATGATCTTTCTCTGAAGAGCTTTATGAAAGGGCACCACAGGATCCTCTTGTGGGCCTTTGTCGAGAATATCCGTAAGGGCATCTTGCTGGAAAGATTGTGAAGGTGCAGACCACCCCATGAACTCTGTAATCCTGGCCATTAAGGCTCTGTAGGGGGTTTCAGCATGCTCCCCCGGGTCTGGCTTAGCAAAATCCACCTCAGGGGAAGTGTCTAACCCACTTGCCTCATGTAAAGAATCATGCAGATCCTTTAATCTGCGCTCTTCAGAGGAAAATTCCTCTCTAACTGGGGTTACAGGTCCCTGTAACTCAAATGTGTCTTGTTCAGACAAATCACCCTCTTCTAAAATTGAGGATATAGTTCTCAATTGTTCTGAACTCATAAAGGGAGTAAATCCCATTTCCAAGGCAGAGGGTGCCGAACTTGTCATTATTGGCCTCGAAAACATCGATGTCGTCGGAGAGGGAGAGCCAGACAATTCAAAAAGGAAAGAGAAGGAAAAGGAAAAAGGATTGAGAGACAAAATTATCAGGAAAAAAGAAAGACAGAGACGAGAGCAGTTGTATCGCAAAGGGCAAGAAAGGAAACGCGATCATAAGCAGAGAACAGCTAATGATCAAGACAGGCAAGAACAAAGGAGAATAGAAGAAGAAGAAGAACACAAAATACAGGAAAAGAGAATAAAGAGACGAAGGGATGAGGAAATACAAAGGGCAAATGAACATAGAGATGCGATGAAACAGGAAGAAGATAGGGTCAAAGAGGAAGCAAGGAAGCGTAGAGAGTTCGATGACGACATAGAATGTAAGCAAAGACAGAGAGTAGGAGATCTTGAATATCTCGAAAGAGAGGTTAAAAAACTTGATCCAGTAGTAGACTGGGAAGACATAGAAGAATTCTTTCCTGAGTACGATTCAGTACCAGGCACGTCTAGGGCAAATATGGAAGATGACTGACACCAGAAGCATCAGAGAGACGATCGATAGACTATATGATGTAATGGGGCTAGAACAAGTACCCCAAGGGAAAAGAGATGAGCGATTGGAGAGCACTCGATACAAGACGCCTCCCGAAGTAGCAGAAATAGAGAGCTGTCCCTAGATAGGTTGACACTAAACAGAAATGAGGAGGATGAGAGAAGTTGCACAAGTTGGGCACAGGCAATATCAGACGCAGAAAGAGAGGCATATGAGGAAAAGGAAGATGAGAGAAGACATGAAAAATGCTTTTCTGTAGGAAAGGGAATAAGATGGTCAGATTCTTGTGGATCTGCACCCAAGGCATCAAGGTCAGCCACACAGTCGGACCGACACGAAGAAGTATCTTACGGTCAGAGGGGGGTGTCTCCACCACCCTATGTGAGCAGACTAAGGACATTGCCAGGTAGACGGCGATGCAGGAATATTAACCCTACATGGATAGGAAAATGATGCAAGAAGAAAAGGAGTGCCATGTGTTACAATTCCTGTTGCTCTAACAAAGAGGAATGAGGCCACAGTATGTACCTTGGCCACACATGGATAGCGAAAATCTGAAGAATAAGCTTCCAATGTTAACATCGGGAGCTGGAAAATGGATACATGAGCTAGACAAAATGACGGGAGGGAACACGTTAGCTATCGGGGATATTAAGGGTCTTTTAATCGTCATGCTTGGTGATAGAGCCTACGATGTGTGGACGCGTGCATGTTACCCTGGCGTGACTACAGTTAATATTGCGCATGATGGAGCGCAGTTTAACAATTGCAGAGCCGCGGTATGTAAAGCATTATGATTGCTATACCCGGACACTTCAGACATGGGAGATATAATGACACGTAAAAAAAGGAGTCCGAGGATCCTTTGCTTTACATTTAGAATTTTCAAGACGCATGGGTGCTGGAAACTTGCGAATCTTGGGGGAAATCCATACCCGTGTTTTACCATATATTATGCCAAGGGCTGCCAGATCAGGTACAGAAGCAGCTCAAGAAATTGGTAGGAATTGAGGCTAAACCGTGGTCTGAAATACAGTTGACCATAGCACACTATTGCAGGCTGCTGCAAGCGAAAAAAAAAATCACAAAAAAGAGGCTGCACAAAAAGCTGAAGAGGCAAAATGAGTGCAGAAGAAATTGTCAAAGTATGCCATTGAATGGGCAATGATAACTAACAGACGGATCAAACATGCAGCAGGCCAATAATCAAGGGCAGGAAGATCAAGGCAATACCAGGTTTTACCCAAGGGGGAGAGGCTTTCGAAGAAGAGGATGGCAGAAAAATCCAGGAGGTTTTCAAAACATGCAAAACGGCAATCAAGATATGTCAAATGGGCAAATAATCAGACCTCCGCCAATATGTTGGACGTATGGGATGACAGGGCATGTAGCACGCACATGCAGAAGTCAAGGCGTGGTGTAAAACGACCAAGGAACAAGAGTAGGGATGGTGAATACACCTGTATTTTTACAGCAGTGTGGAAATGGAGTTGCACAAAATCACAATGTGCACCAGCAAGCGCCAGGAGCACAGCAAAGCTTGCAACTACAGAATATGACAGGTTTTCCGCAAGGAGTGTCCCAACAGTCGCCAATGCAACTGTCACAGATAACAAGTACAGGACAGGTACTGAATTCTGGAATGAGAAATAGCACTGGTGATGGATGAAGTCCATTCACTCAGCATGGGACAAAGATATATGGATTATGACAGCTCACTGGGAAACCTGATGTGTTCTATTCTATCAGTGACACCAAACCATCACGAGGAACCAAGGGTGGATGTCGTTATAGGGGATAAAGAATATTCCTTCTTAGTTGACACAGGTGCAACACGCTTGTTTATACGTGAAGGCAAGTTTTCCTTGTCCTGCAATGCCATAAATACTCAGGGCTTCACAGGAGCAACAAGTTGTGTTCCTTTTACAAACAAACTTCCAGTTTCTACAGGAGAATGTGACATGAACGTGCCACTACTGTATTCATGGCAGACCCCAGTAAATATATTGGGATGAGATCTAATGATGAAGTTAAACATGACAATCTCGTTCACAGAGAAGGGCATAGTATGTTCAACTCCAGGAATGCACTATTTGAACATATGCAAAATGATTAGAGCATATGCAGGACAAACGGCTATAAGAGCTGATCCATTGGAACCAGAAATATTCACGTATGGAGTGCGTATACTAATGGCAGGGCTACCAGGTCTTGCAGACAAAACCATGAGAACCCCTGATGAGTTTCTATTTAGGCCAAGAATACCTATGCATGAGGAAAACGGACGAGTGTTTCCCTTGGCAATACACAGCTATAATGCAAGGAAAAGTGGCATTGATCGATGGTTATGATGACGAAGGCAGACGATGGCCCCAGTGATCGCCATTGAGGAAGGATACAGATTGACTGATGTCACTGATGATGATCTGCTTGAAGAGCAAACAGGTATAGATGAAACAGTTGAGGTTAATCTCGTTTATTGGGGGAAAATGATCAAAAGAGGTGCCCCAGAGAATGATGCTGGCACAAAAACGTCCTGAATATTTTGATAACATGGCAGAGGTGCCTGTCTCAGTGTGGACTACAGGCCCTTATGACGTAGGCTTGTTGAAAGGAGTCGGGGAAGTAAGGATTAAATTGAAACCAGGATTAATTTTACCAAAAGCCCGACAGTATGCCATGTCTAGGGAAGCGGATGAGGGGATTTTCAAGACAATTTCTGCTATGATGGAGCAGGGTATTTTAGTGAAGTCAGAGTCGTCATGCAATACCGCAGTGTACCCTATTAAAAAATCAAAGGGGGGTCTTGGCGTTTAATCCAGGATTTAAGGCCAATAAATGATATTGTAGAGGCAGAGTTCCCTCTAGTCCCGAACCCGCCCACAATCCTATGCGATATACCTGTTGAGGCAAATTATTTCACAGTGATTGACTTGAAAAATGCATTTTTCTCAATCCCATTGAACAAAGACTCACAAGATTTGATGTAATTCACGTTCAGGCAAAAGCGCCTGAAAAGCAGTAGGCTATCCCAGGGGTACTGTTAGTCTCCTTCGATTTTCAACAGAGTCCTGCAGATGGACCTAAGCAATATCACATTAGAGAGTGTTGTCTTGCAATATGTGGACGACATCTTAATTTGCAGCACGACGGAGGAAATGTGCAGAAACAATTCTATTAAGCTATTGACTATATTGGCTGAGAAGGGATATAAAGTTGACAAAGAAGTTACAGTATTGTCAACAAGAAGTGCTGTACATAGGCCAGCTAATCTCACAAGAGGGGAAAAGGGTTACCTCTAAAAGGGCTGAAGCCATACTAAACACAGCCAAGCCACACACGATAAAACAGATGCAGAGTTTTCTAGCCTTATGCAATTATGCCAGGGCATGGGTCTTTGACTGCAGCTCTTATACCAAGCCCTTGTTACAAGCCCTAAAGAAGGCACAGGTGATTAAAAAAAAAATTGAATGGACCGAAACCATGTAAGAAGGGTTTGTAGAACTCAAAAATGCCATTTGCACGGCACCAGTTCTAGGAATTCCCAATTATGCAGAGGAATTCTACCCATTTTCATACACGAATGGCAGTGTTATGACGGCAGTACTCACACAGAGAACCACGTTGGGGTACAAGCCTCTGGCATTCTACAGTGGGAATCTAGACCCAGTGATGAGGGGTCACTTCCCGTGCGAACAAAGTTTAGCTGCCGCTGCGCTCGCCATAGAGAAGGCTACAACCATTGTGATGGGATGCTCAATGACGTGGTTTGTCAACCACGCATTAATTGCCATTCTACAGAAACCAAAAGGCACATTGACATCTCAGAGAGCTTCTGCTTATGAAGTGATCATATCAAATCCATTGATTAAGATAATTCTATGTAAAATGGTGAACCCAGATATGTTTATAGCAGAGCCAGTCACTGACAGAGAGCCAATCCATGACTCCGCAAACTATGAAGAATTCTATGAGATTCAAAGAGTGAAAGAAAATGCATTGGCAGAAGGAGAAATTGTCTTTGTTGACGGTTCTTCGAGAATCGATCAAAATGTCAGGCAACGATATACAGGCAGCGTTGTGATGAAGCACACGGCAAATGGAGAATTTCGAGTACTCTGTGCACGATTACCATCTCATTATTCAGTGCAAGCTGCAGAATTATTGGCATTGATCCTCGCTATCGAGAATCCCGCAGACCAGGAAGTGACGGTGTACAGTGACTCCGCCTATGTGACATCAACAGTTCACGCAGGCCTAGCATGCTAGAAAAGGAGGGGCTACCACCGAGCGGACAGCACGCAGCCTTATTGGACAGGCTCATTAAGGCACTACAACTCCCAGTGGGCATAGCAGTCATGAAATGCGCCACCCACACGAAAGGGACAGATTTGATCTCATGTGGAAATCAAGCAGCAGACACGGAAGCCAAGCGTGTGGCGACAAAGGACGAAATAATAATGAACGTGGAAATAACTGATGTGCATGAGAGAATGATTGTTGCATGAAGTGAACCTGAAGGTTATAGTAACATTGGGCAAACCCAGTTAATAGAACTCAAAGGGGAGGCACTACAGAACAAAAAACTCTTTGGAAGCGGCAAGGGTGTTCTTTAAACCCCTCCGAGAGCTTGTGGCGACAAGACAGCACTGGTAAACTGGTGATGCATATAGCCTTATTGAAGATAGCACTGGAAAAGTTGCATTATACAGCGCACATGACAAAAGAGAATCGAGCAGCGACGATTGCTGAAGACTGGTTTATACCGAACTTAGCAGAGCATGTTGCTTTTTTTATGGTGAACTGTATAATCCGTCAAAAGTTCACGTCTGGGCATACACTACGAGTCATTAGAGGAGTCATCCCAAGGCCCAATGGACCTTTTCAGTATTTGCATGTCGATCTGATTCAAGTATGTAACGGGTACAGGTACCGAATTGTTATGGTGTGTCCATTCCCTAGATGGATAGAAGCCGGTTCATGTACACACCCAGACTCTACCTGTGCGGCTTAATCTTTGGTGAGAGCAGTATTTCCCAGATGGGGAGTATGTGAGGTCAGATAATGGTCCTCACTTTGTTAATGCAGTATTTGAACAGATTAGCTTGTTGCTTGGTATAAAGCACAAGTTTTCTTCGGCGTATCATCCCCAAGGTAATGGGATATGTGAGAAGCTCAACGGCTTATTAAAGGAAAGGATAGCCAAGTTGAAGCTTACTCATAAGAAGGGATGGCTGCACTGCCTTCCACTGGCACTGTATGCGCTCAGAAACCAGCCTGGTTCTGACCACCATCTTACGTCGCATGAAATCGCGACAGGCAGAAGGATGCACACACCACTGACACCACGAGATAGCTAGATGTGATGCTCAGCCGACAGGGGAAGTTTTAGGATCAGAAACACAAAATTACTTGATTGCATGATATCTTGTCTTACTGTAATTTCAGGACAGCTGCAGCGACGACAAAACGACAGAAGGAGATACTACAACAGACCAAATTCAAGGTTTACGTCTACCACAACTGTTCCCTGGGGACACGGTCCTGGTGAGAAACCACACAAGAAAAAAGTGGGACGAGCCATGGTTCAACGGACCATTTAGAGTGGAGGACGTCACTCCCTCTGCAGCTACAGAGGAAGAAGAGATTGGTTATTCCTGGGTGACATCAAGCCATACAACGGAGAAGGCCCTCTGCCCGCACCCCAATGCGTAGAGACTACAGGTGACAGGGAAGGACCATAGCACGTGCAAACGAGATCCATGACGAGGAAGGAGGACGCATGACCAGCAAAGCAAAGGCAAAGAACTCTTGTGCAAAGTTGTGGCTTAATTTTAGACATTTCCTCTGAGCAAAAAAGGGGATAAGGACATAAAAACTGACACTCTGTGTAGCCTAGTTGCAGGGTGAAGAAGAAAAATTGCATGTAGATGCCACAACATAGTTTATTGACTTTGAACTTTGGAATGAGGCATACTGAAGCCTTGATGAGAAAAGGATATCCCAAAATTTGATCGAGGACACAAATTGGAAGAAAATACAGTATCCAGACTCTTTTCATACAGCAGCCTTATTTGGACTCACTTATGGTGTCCCACAGCAGTGACATCACTAAGGACGTTTTAATATATTTCGCGTTAGTATTAAGATCGTACCCGTCGTTAGTGGGAAGGATCACTAACATCGCTGAATTTCTTCAAGACCCTGAAAACGAAAAGACAATAAGGAGGCTGCTCATTGTGATTGCCAAACAGTTCCTTCTGCTTCCGGAATACAGGGAGGACAAGACAAATGTCCCTGTCACCAGAAGATAGACTGGCAAGCAAAATCTTCTTTCGCCTAATTGAGGACTTTTGAGAGCTTGTGGGGAAGCCTGCCAGTGTTAACGTCCTCACTTTCATCAGAGACCCAGCGAACTCTACACAGATGAGCATGCTCCTGCATGGTATTGTAATGCTGGTTGAACTTTCTAATAATCATCAATTTCCGGAGAAGATTGTAAGACTTTCCGCCGAGGAACATGTCGAGAAAGCGTTGCCAGAAACTTCGCTCCAATTTATGCTGACAAGGACACGACATGTCCTCTGGAGTGAAACAGATAAGAGGCATTGGCAGGGAGCTTGTTTATTTTGAACACGCAAACTAGTGACTTGCTGAACTCATTACCTTATTTTGACATTTTCGTATACAGAAAAGAGAACGGTTTCCAGAGACAAGAGAGAATATTATTCAGGAGGACAATCACTCCAGTATCTGCAACCTATGAGCAGAGACAGCAGAATCCAGAGATAATATTACCTAGAATGTATTAAAGAGTTTGTTTTCTTTCCTTAGATGATCGGCATGGGCAACCAAATTAGTAATGTTGTCATCCCCCAGGAGGAGAGACGCACACATTGTCCCTGAACTAAGTGTTGTAGGTTAACCTATAGAGGAATCATGTACCTATGCATTGTATTCATCATTGTTTTACTGTCACCGACGATTCGAACTACATTTTTTTATTAGTGCAAAAGTGTTCCAATTCCAGTGCACCCACTCAATGATGTACGCATGAAACCCACAAAGGCACCCATACCTTACATAGTCATTCCAGTCCCTAGAATGTCTGACAGAGGAGTGAGGAACTTGAAATGGATGTGATTAGCAATGACACACACATTTGGTAACAAGCAAGCTGAAAAGCCGGAGACGGGGTTGGCAGAGTAAGCATGAGAGGAAATTAATGAAAAACACACACACAAACAATGAGTGCACATATACAAGGTCTAGTGTCAATAACTGCAGAACCACGAGCCAAAGAATGGGAGAAGGTTGGACAACCAACGATGAGAAGTTCCACTATAAGTGAGGTCAAAAGACAAATGGAAAAAGATTAACTTTTTAAGAGACAAAAGGAGCTGGAGAATAAATCAACAGAGGCAGCATTGATAAGCACCCCTGATCCAGTGATGAAAGGGGCAAGTACAAGTCCAGCAAAACTATCACGTGCAGAGATGATAGCAGAATCAATGTGGCCATTTGTAGCCAGAGCCAGGAAAAGACAAGAGGACAAGGAAAGAATTACCAGACTTTCTCCTACTCAAATGGTACAGATAAAGATGCCTGGACCACGGATGGAGATACCCGAGACTCCTGCAGTGAGGAAAAGCTATATGAATGCTATTAAGAATGTGATAGCAAACTACATGAAAACCTTGAGGATCAGAGAAGCACACAAGAAGAAAAACTAAACGACTACCTGGACAGCACCGCACACTTGGGAAATAACATCTGGTACCAACATATGAAAGAGGTTGGAAGACGAAATTCCGAGGAAGAATGCTTTGTTTATGCACTCCTACCTTACAGCATGGGGAAGTCAAAGATCTTTGTAGTAGCTGTTGAAATAGATGTGCAGACGGCACACTGTCTATCACACGTAGCAATGTGCAAGACCAGAGGCCAGTTCATGGGAAATGATGCTTCACTGAAATGGGCAACTCAAGCAACGGATCCAAATGAAGACGATTATGTCAAGGACAAAGACAAGAAACAATGGAAAAACAAAGAACATTTTGATCAGATAGGAGAAGCCAGGAGTTAAAGGAGCAGAGATCAGAAGAGAGACAAACCAAAAACTGAAAGTTCAAGGAAAAACTCCAGAAGAAGCTCAGAGATGGAAGAATAGAGGCCAAATGCAAACCTGGAGAACAGTGATTCACCAGACTGATGGGAAAAAGGAGTAGGGATTTGCAGAGCATGGTTGGTCATAGGTTGTTACCAAGGTACCATTGACATAGTACAAAATGGATGCAAGCCATTATGGCCAAGACTTGCTAAACTATTGACATGGGTTGAGGACAGAGGAGGACCCTTTCAGATAGTGCCATTGGAGAGTCCATAATTCTGCTCCAGGAATAATGGCACAAGGAAAATGGGAGAGAATCAGAACTGTGGATGAGTTTTTGACACTCTAGGAATGGCACATGGTACTGCAGTGAACATGGATCATTATTGGGCATGTGGATCCAAAGCATATATCAGGCTCCCGAAGAACTGGGGAGGTATATGCACACTGGTGAATGTCCATGTTCCAGCATTGGTGATTCCAAAAAGTGACCTGAATATTGACAGTTTCCCGAAAGCAGATGCTCATCTGAGGAAAAAGAGATCTGTAGAACTGATGAGCCGAATGAAGAGAGACAATTACTTTTCTGCCAAATCCAAAGAAGCTTTTCATGCAATCCCGTATGAACACAGGCTGTTCAGCCTCACCTCATCAGTGTTCACGACGATTCTGATGCCAAGAGTTCAGGTTGGAGCAAATATTAAATGGTTGCAGATAACCAGATGGGAGTTACTGCAGACCATCAACTCAACCATAAAGGGATTTAATGCAATCAAAGAAGAGTTAAGAGCATTTCGACTAATGACGCTCCAGAACAGATATGTCCTAGACATGATCACAGCTGTGGATGGAGGTGTTTGTGCAATCATGTAGCACATTTATACCGTCACACAATGACGAAAATGGAACCTTAACAGAGCCATAAGTATGCTGACGAAACTACAGAATAAGATGATTGATGAAGCAGACTAAGTGGACGACGACAGTTAGTTTGGATCACTATTTTCAAGGGTTCCATAGTGGATGGCAGATACATTCAAATTCCTAGGAGCCCTGCTAGTGATGATATTGCTCGGATTCTGGGTTATCAAGATAATAATATCTCAGTGCCAGAAAACTGCAAAAAAGGCCATAGGGATGAAGATCATGATCGATGTCGAGTCAGACTGGAAGCCCAAGGACCTGACTGATGATGAAATAAGAGACTTTGTGAAAGCCAGCATTTATGCACCAGAAGGAACACAGTTTCGATATCCAAGGAAACATAGAAATTATGTGGAAAAATTTAATTATTGTAGTCCAAGTGGACAGTGTCAACTAATAACTTGGAACAAAGATGAGCATGTGAGAACACAGGAAGCTTGAAGGGAGTCAAAGATATGGACCCCCAAAGATATATTTCTTCAAACCTCTATGTTTGGATCCAGAGGATGTAGTAAAAGTGGACCCAGAGGATGAAGCAAAAGTGGATGCAAAGGAAGAAGTGAAAGTGGTCGATGAATCGCCCAGAGGGGGGAGTGTAGAGGAGGTGCCAAGCTCGAGTCACACTCCAACCGCCATTTGGAAGTACCAGGAACGTTCACGCCATAATATGTGACATAGGATTAGCAAATAAACCAGCAGAGAACCGCAGTAGGGCTCTGTCCAGTACCTATCAGAAGAACAGCACCTGCTGAAGTACCGACACCTAAGAAAACCTGGACAGTAAGGTACCCATTGAGAAAACTATATCGACACATGAGACAGAATGACGATTGTCAGAATACAATACCTGAAGAAGCTAAAAAGATACTAAAGGAAGACGAATAGTGACGTCATAAGAACCCAGACCGACTCACATATAGAAGATATGGCGACCTGTGAATGATGAAAAGAGACGAATCACCATGAATAAGTGACATCCTGAGCCTAAAGTGAAATTATTGATGTCAAGATGTCAGAAATTATGCCATATGCGCGATGAAGATATTCAGTTAGTTTAAACATGTACATATACATGGAACTGCAAGAAGCAAGGAATCGTGAGGCTTGCTTATGATGAGTAGTAAAATAGATTGTGGCAAGCGCCACCTATACATATCTATCTCAAAAGGAGTACTTCATATAAGTATACTTCCACTATGCACAAGAGCAGAATCAACCAAAGGTTACTATAGGTCTGGAGAGCTTTGCAGCAAACAAATCGATAATTAAAGACAGAGAGAAACTCAGTCGAAGGTAAATCGTGCCAAGAAGCCAAGGTCGTATCGGCTAAAATAGACCAACAGTGGATACAATTAATGAAAAGAAGAAGAGAGTATCCAGTTCAGAAAGGTCAAGATAAGCCACAGATGGCTGGCAGAATTAAATCAAATGCATGAAACTGCATGAAGAATAAGACACTTTCACAGTGTCGGAATCACGTGAGCAGACGAGCGAGAAGGGATGAAACTTTCACACCTACGCATGGACAGGTGCCCTGCACAGACGCCTCAACTTTTCCAGACCAAGAAGCAGTCTCGAGGCCAACCACAAAGAAATAATTGACACATGACCACTGAGGTGATGAGTGATTGTAGCAATAATTGGAGGGAAGCTGGGGATGCAGACAAACTCCCTGCACCTGGCCAGCTATTCTGTACGCTGCTAAGCAAGTGGAAAAGTATGAGTGGGGTTGTTGCCAACCCAATCTTAATGGACCAAGTAATCTAGGGTCCTAAAGTTAGTAGAACCAATGAGATGTCATACTTTTAGTGACGTTTACAGTAGCCATTTTGAAGCAAGGGCTCAGATGCCCCACCTGACAGTGTTTATCCAATCCCCTCTCCCCATTACCATATACAGATATAGTGCCTATATTAAAGTTACCTTCCTATAACCAATAGAGTTGCATGCTAGCATTTTAAGAGTTACACGTCAGTGATGACGAGGGTTTGTTATAAATACTATGTTTTTTCAGAAATTAATTGGAGTTGAAGCGAAAAGGAAGGTCGAGTGATTGCTGATATTCATGAACTCCCTGTTTTTTGTACTTGTCATTAAACGGACTCCCATTGCCAAACTATGGAATTGTCATTATTGATTTGATGCGAGAGTATTAATCTGCATCCCCGTCCATCAAGGGTGCTGCTGCTCATCTTAAAGTGCTGTTGGGAAACCCCTAGTCCTATGGGCCGGCTGGGGTCGAACTGCACAGCCGACTTGAGACAGGATCACCTTTTCTTCCAGTGGCTATGGAAACAAAGAACTGATCTGTTTTCCGTAGTGGTTTAGTTTTATTTAATACATTATAGCTCTTCTGACATCTAATGTATGGAGGCTTCTCTTTGCTGAATTTGTAGGGTTTTGGAAAAATGTTCTATTGACTGATTGACATGGAACTGTAGATACATTTAGGAGAGAAGCGTGGATGTGTGCGTAAAAGCACTGTCCTTGTGAATGATGACAAATGGATTATGAACGGAGAGTGCTTGCGTTCACTCACCCTCCTTATAGAAGTAACGGCCACGGGAAAAGCAGTTTTATAAGCGAAGGCCTTAATACTGGCTTTATGCATTGGCTCAAAAGGAGGGCCGATAGGTTTATTAAGGACTACATTCAAGTCCCATCTGGGAGTTGGATTTCAAATCTGAGGGTGTAATTGTTATGACCCTTGCCCCTGGCCCTCACCGGCAAGTCATCCTTACAGTTAGGGCTAGGTCAAAGGCATTAAAACCTCATCCAAGTCTCTCTTGGAGTCGGTCCTGGCGCCTTTGGCGCCAGGCTCATAACCATCATGAAGACCAACATTAGAATGGGACTATTTACTTGGGACTATTTAACTTGAGGGGGTTCAGCCAACATGGAGGCACACACACAGCTCAGTTACAAGGAACTGTGCTATGCGGTCTAGTCTTTTGGGTGTGGCAGGCCTGGGACTACTTTACCTGGACTACTTTGGGTGCGGCAGGCCTGGGACCATTTTACCTGAGACTATTTAAACCACACCCAAACAGCAGAACATGCTTTGCGTTATTCTGCTGTGGGCAGCGTAACGCTCACCGTGCCCAGTTCTTTGATGCCATCTTACCTGAAACCAAGGACCTGCAGAGAGAGAAAGAACACTACGAAACTTACCTGGAACAGTATCCGGTCTTCAATCCATCGTTGACTTCACTTCCACTCACCTGAAGGTACGAACTCCATCATCCGGCACCGCATGCATCCGGGAATACCATAAACTGGAAAGAGGAGAAAGAAAGAAGCATTAGTAAGCGTTTACTCACGTTTCCTCCCGAATGAAGAAAGCCACACAATTCTTACCTGGGTAGTCATCTCCTGGTCAGTATCATTGCTGGAACATTACGGCGCTCGGCAAGGAACATCGCAACCTGCATCGCACATAACTCACCAGACAGCATCGCGCACACCACACTTTCGCCTACCTTCCCATGCTCATCTTCAAACTGCATGACAACACCAAAATACCTTTCCATACCTAAAAGGAAAGAAGCATGAAATTATTATTCGAACTAAACGGAACATAAGAACTGCATATGAAGACTGTAAAGCAGCAAACCTACGGAGCCGCAACAGGTCTAGATTCCGACAGGGGGGCTAGCACCAGTGAAGTAACTTGGTCGCTGCTCGCCCCCACATCTACGTGCCTCTGCCACGAGGAGCAGGACGGAGAATCCACCTTTTACAATATTAAGGTGAGGAGCAGGCCCATGGGGGAGGAAGGAGTTGAGGCCAAGGGAGGTGGGAAAACGAAGACAATCTGGTATTGAATACAGCTCTTCTATATTGCAGACCCATCTTTAACCTGTGGCATTACCAAAGGACTGGGAGAGGGTTCGAGAGTGCAAATCATCCAACCAGGGCTGGGTGGCGTTCCCGTGGATACTAGGTGAGCGTAAGAGTAATCATTTGACCCCCTTCCATAAAGGTTTTAATAACGAGGATTTTCCAACAAAAGATATTCTTTTTAGAGGTGGTGTAAGCAGAAAGAGAAGCTAGATGTACTCTTAGCGAGTTAAAAACAAGCCCTGAACCTAGAAGGTAAGTATAGAAAAATGTGGTAAGGAGTGCAGTAAATAAGATTGATGCTCTGTGATCTACAAGTGTTTCCACTTAATGAAATAGTGTCTGGTATTAGGTTTGCGTGCCTCTAAGAATGTTCATACATCTTTGAGGAAGATTCAAATGTCCAAACTAAATTAATTGAGGAGCCTGGCTGCTAAATGCTGTGTTTGAGGACATGGCTGCAGTGTCGATCCCTGATCTTGGGACAGCATGTTGAATGGGCATGGAAGCTTGACTGGAGGACAAAGAAATCCTCATTCGGTGTGAGAATCATGTCTGCCACATTGGAGCTATTAGGACAAGTTTGACTTGTTCCTGGTGCATCCTGTGCACTATACTGTCGAGGAGAGTAGTCTGGAGTGGGAGGGGAGGAAGTGTAGGCAAATCTCTCTGACCAATTCACCCACAGGGCGGTCTTCATGGATCTTGTCTGGGGATACCGGGAATCGTCGTCTGGGCATTGCACGTTCTCCAGTGTTGCGAATAGATCGATATGTGGATGGCCTCATTTTGTGAAGAAGTCGTGTACAATGTCGGCGTGCAACTGCCATTCGTGCTCTACAATTCCATATGTTTTGGGCTATTCTGGACAAATCTGGAGAGTGTGTCCCACGCTGTTCGTTTATATAAAACATGGCTGTAGTGCAGCCTGTTAGGACTAGAACTGTTTTCCCTTCTAACTGGTTTTGAAAGGCTTTCAGAGCTTTGAACACTGCCAGAAGCTCAAACAGGTTGATGTGCTTGTACGCTAGTGTCTGAGCCCACAGGCCATGTGCTGTATGATGAAGATAACGTGCTCCCTACCCTCATAGGGAAGCGTCTGTGGTAAGCGTGGCCTCTACTGCTGGTGTAGTGAATGATTTCCCTTTAAGAAGGTTCTTCCTTGACCACCACTGCAGGGACACAACTAGAAGCTGCGAGACAACCACTAGACCGTCCCATTGACCGCATGCCTGAGACCATTGTCTTGAGAGCCACTCTTGCATCGGATGCATACGCAGGCAGGCGTGAAGCACTAGGTAGATGCAGGAAGCCTTCATTACTAGCAGGCGCATGGCCTTATGTACGGTTAGCTTGACGACCAGCTATAAATTGTGGAATTTGGAATAGCATGTTTTGGACCCTCTCATTGGATGGGGAAGACAAAACTGTCTTCTGTCCGAATTAAATCTCCCAGAAATGGTTTGACTTGACTGGATTTTTTTCTCAGTGGAGAACCGTAGCTGAAACGCTAGGTTGATGGTCTCTTGAGTGTTTTTGAGACACACTCGAGGTGCGTCTCCTGTAATTAGCCAGTTGTCTAGATAAGGATACAATGGAATGGACGGTTTGCGAAGATGATGAGGATATGCCGTAAGGCAGTACTTTCAATTGATGATGAGTGTTTCCCACTTAGAATCGTAGGAACTTTCTGTGCACTGGCAACATTAGAATATGAAAGTACACTGAATAAATACCCATGCTTAGCTCTAGAATGGGGATGAGTTTTATGGCTCCTTTCTGAAGTAATGTCTCCACTTCCGCTTGCAGGATGAGCTGATGTTCTTGCAAAATCCTTCTGTGCTTTGGCGGAAGGGAACAGGGTTTCAGTACAAATTCGATGAAATATCCGTCTGCAACGGTAGACAGCACCCACAGGTCTGATGTTCTCTCCTCCCATGCACGGGTGAATAATGAAAATCTACCTCCTACTGGAGATACATGGGAGGGAACCTTGATAGAAAAGTGACTTGCTGGCAGGGGAGCCTATAGAGGCAGCACTCCTACCTAAACCTTTGCCTCATCTGAAACCACAGTTTTGAGAGGTTTGGTAGGTAGATTGCATACCATGCAGTGTGTGTACCAGGAAGAGGACCCAGATGAGAGCCCTGAATGTGTTGGAATGGAGTGAAAGGAACAACGGGTGTTAAAACTACACGTTGGATAAATGGCTTGTTAGAAATTTGACTTCGGGTCTTAAGCATGTCGCGTTCCTATTTTGCTGTCTCTAATGATTCATCGACACTTTTGCCAAACAGGACTGATTCCTCAATAGGCTTATTTATTGAAGTGGCGTGAGTTTCTAGTTAGAAACCAGAATTACACAGCCAAGAGTACCTTTTTAATAGGGTTCCTTGTGCAAGGACTATGCCTGCTGTTTCAGCTGTCTTGAAGGTGTTCTTTGAAGTGCTACGAGTGACAAGTCTACCCTTTAGGATGTCCTTGACAAAGTCAGTGTCAGAAGTACTCTCCTGTGACTGGATCTGAAAATGCACTGCTGCTCATTTAAGCAGATTACTAAAAAGGAGTTGGTCGTCATTGGCGACAAGTTTCTGGCCTGCTCATCGCTAAAAACATATTCATCGAGGCTATCCTGGGTGAGAGTTGCTGAACAAGTACCCTGAGCAGCATCCCATTGCCAAAAAATGTGATTCTGATCGCCTTGGTCTTGCACCAAATGGAGATCACTTTGATCATCTTTAAAGAGGTTAGAAGTGTCCTCATAGATGACGTGAGGTGGAGAGTGATGGAGTCTGGGAGACCTGGGGGGTGGGGTGGGAGGGGCTCACCCTCCACATGGAACATGGTCTTTGGCTTATACCCTGTCCATAGTCTTCAAATGTTTCTTTTGTCCATGTTCCTGTTCTTGGAACCTCGGGGAGGGGGAAATACAATGTCCTCTGGGTGAACAGACCTTTTACCTTGTAGGGACTTAGACAAAATCTCTGTAGACATAGCGCAAATGGAAGCGGTTCTAGAAGTGTTAACAAAACATGTTTAGAAACATGTTTCGACTTGTCCGAATCGGCAGTCGATGAGTGTTTATGACCGGCAAATGATTTGTCCGTACATTTAGAGCTATGTGGCAAATGCAAAGCTGACTTCGAGCGCAAGGGTTGGAGCTCTTTTGATGAAACCTTCGACGAAAGTTCAGTTACCTTTAAAGCCCCTTTTGACAATCCCGTCAAGGATTGGCTTGTGGTTGTATGTTTTTGTGAGTGCACATGTGTGCGTTTGTCACCAGTGGACTTCCCCGTAGCAGAGCTTTCGGCCCGCCTAGTGGCGCTGGGGACAGACCCGCAGGAGTTCACTGACTACTCCAATAAGTCTCTGGCTTCCAAAAACAGAGCAGTAGCTGCCGAGCTCTTCCTCGTCTGACCCAACAGCGCTGGTGGGGGAAAGATTTGGCCGGGATGGCGTAGGCCACCCACCGGTTGGTGCGCCTGTCCTCAAGTGTTTTAGGCCCAAAAAGCTTACAGAAATTGCAACGTTGTTCGGCGTGATCGCCTGGAAGGCACCCATTAACCACTCGGTATGCATCTTTCTAGGAAAATCTTTTATTGCAGGAAGGACATAATTTAAAGGGCGTCCGTTCCATAGTATTGTATTAGTTTAGAGGCAGCCAAACAGAAATCAGAAGCGGAAAGAGCCATGCTAGAATGTTCTTACGATTGCATGATCCTCCCACATATTCCTCAACTTTTTTTTTTTAATTACATTTTTATTGGTTTTTCAAGAGCAAGAAAAAGCAAACTTATGCATGTGGTATACATTGGGCACATGCCCATAATGACTTCAAAACTTAATAGAAACACAAGGCTTTAACGCTTTTCACCCCCCCGCCACCTCTTGGGAACTCAAGAGTCCGCAATTTGTGAATCTTCTCTTTGGGCAGCACCAGCCGGGCCCGGGGCCAACTATATATAATCGACTCTCCAGATTCCCATGCATAGGGATCCATGAACAAGGTAGTATTGGGCCGGGTGGAGGCGTCCAATTACCCTGGAGACTTGTCCTCCGAGTTGACAAACACCTCCATGAAACGCAGCCAGTCGGTTGCAATCTGTACACTAGAGCCATGTATTGCGGCCGTTAGTTTGTCCATGAAGTAAATGTCCTTGGCCACTGTCACCCATTCCCTCTTCGTTGGAAGTGTTTGTCTTTTCCAGGTCCTGGCCCGAGCCGCTCTAGCAGCCAGCAATAGGGCGTGTGTCAAGGCCGGTACCTTTTCCTAGTACTCATCTCTATGTTGCAGGCCAAAAATCACCAGTATGGGGTCCAACGGGTAGTCCCCCTCCTCCGCATCCCTGATCCAACTAAGCACCTCGGACCAATAAGTCTGGACTTTGTGACAGGTCCACCACATATGCCAGAAATTGGCTTTTTCCCCACACCCATGCCAGCACACTGGGGCTACGTCTGGGAACATCCTGGAAAGAGTAATCGGGTCGTACTGCAACCTGTGGAGGAGCTTGACAGCGTTGGACTTATATTGGCATGAAATCGACGTCTTGAAGGCCCTAGTGCAGAGTTTCCCCCAGAGACCATCCCCTATGGTGCAGCCTAGATCCCTTTCCCATTTTCTTCTGAGGCTCCCAGTGGTTCCCTCTCGGGGAGCCAGGAGGGCCGTGTACAGGAGTGAGATGAGGCCCTTCATTTCTGTATGGGAGTCCAGTACTTTTTCCACTGGGGTGAGCCCCCTCTGTAAGCATTCCTTCAGTTTTGGGTTCATTAGAATGCCCTTGAGTCTCTTCCGATACCCAGCGCCTCCTCTAGTTCCTGCATCGGTATGAAAGAGTTAACCCTCACCAGTTGGCCAACCCTACAAAGCCCCGCTTCGAACCAGGACTGGTAATGTTCGTGTCCCAGAATCTCTTCCAGTACTGGTGTGGACCATATGTGACTGAGTCGGAAGGCCATGTGGTGACTCCATCCTCATGTCCCTTCCCTGCTAGTGCCTTCCACATAGTTCCAATAATGGGGTGGTCTTTAATTCTTCTCTGAAGTTTCTTAAGTGGGACCCACAACCATTCACCCACCGTAACTGGGCTCAGGAAGGAGTTTTCAATGTAGACCCACTATTTGTTGGGGTCTTCTCTAAGGTGGGGGGCCAAAACCCTGAGCTGGGCAGCCCTGTGGTACGTGTCGAGATCTTGGAGGGCCACACCTCTTTCTTTGGGAAGTGTGAGGGTCTCATACCCTATTCTGGGCTTCTGGCCTCGCCATATAAACTTCAGTATGCGCCTCTTGGCCTCTCCGAGGTATGCCACCGGGGCCTCCAGTGGGAGCATCTGGAAGAGGTAGAGCACTCTGGGGAGCAGGTTCATTTTTATCGCATTTATTCTACCCATCCAAGAGATTTGTCCCTTCCCCCAACCCTCCATGTCCCTGAACAATTTATCAAACAGAGGGGGTAGTTTGCCAGACTCGGGTCCTCATTGGGTCTTACAATGTTGATCCCCAGGTATTTTATCCCATCGATGCAGACCTGAAGGCCCAAAGGGGGCAATTCAGGTAAGCACCCATCGGCATCCGAGGCAAATGGGAAGATCATGGGCTTGCCGACATTAACTTTAAAACCTGAGAACCTGCCAAACTGGTCGATGATCTGAAGGGCCGCCGGGGCTGAACGCGTGGGTTCCCTCAGGTGGAGCAGGATGTCGTCCATGTACAGGCCGAGTTTAAAGGTGCGGTCTCCCACCGCTATGCCCCGCACCATGGGAGAGCCTCTGCGGCATTCTGCGAGAATCTCCATGGTCATGGCAAAGAGAAGGGGGGAAAGGGGACAGCTCTGCCTCGTCCCCCTCTGGAGGCCAAAAATGCGAGACAGGCGACCATTGACAGTCACTCTGGCCGAAGGTGACATATATAGGGCTTTGACGGCCCGTCTGATCCCCATTCCAAAGCCCAGCTTTTCTAGGACACTATGTAGGTACCCCCAGTCGACCCGATCAAATTCTTTCTTGGCATCTATGGACACAAGGACTGGGTTCTCACCCATCGGAGCCGCGACCCGCATGAGATGCAGAGTTTTACGCAGGGTGTCGGCTCCCTGTCTTCCCTGTATAAACCCCACCTGGTCTGAGTGGATTAGGTTCGGCATATGGCCGTCCAGCCTCGTGGCAATAATTCTCGTGAACAGCTTCGCGTCCACGTTAAGGAGGGAGATAGGTCTATAGGAGTGGCAGTCCGTAGGGTCCTTCCACTCCTTCGGGATCACTGTGATTAGTGCCTTGCCAAATGACGGTGGTGCCTTCCCTGTCTGCATTATATTCGAAAATAGACCCGCTAGGAAGCCCGCCAATAAACCCGAGAAAGCCTTGTAGAAGCCTGCGGTGAATCCATCCTCCCCTGGGGCCCTACCCAGCTTCAGCCCTGTAATTGCTTTCAGCACCTCCTCCTCTGTTATTGGGGCATCTAGGGCCGCGGATTCCAAGGGTCGGGAGTGAGACCCCATTGAGGTATGCCTCCCGTGCTTCCCTCTCCACTACCCCCCCCTCTCTTCCATATAGGGTCTCGTAAAAACTAGCGAATTTCTCTGCTATGCCTTCCGGATCCGTACATTCCCCCTCTACATCATGCCTGATTTGTTGGACCCACCTGTCCGCTCTCTGACCTCTGAGTTTGGCCGCCAGCATAGCATCGGCCTTGTCCCCCTTCTCGTAGTACCTCTGACGCAGGTGTTGGAGTCCCGCTACTATTTTGCCCAATTCTAGATCCCTGAGTTCCTGTCTCTTTTCCTTCCCCCTTCCCCTCAGATCTTTCTAGGGAGAGTATATCTGACCTCAACCTGTGAGCTAGAAGGGTCCTTTCTCTTTTCTTAGAGGCTCCTTCACTTATCAGCCTACCCCTCCAGGTTGCCTTCGCCGCCTCCCATACGATATCCCGATACACTTCACCCGTGTCATTTAGCTCGAAATATTCTCTGATAGCCGAGGACATTTCTTCACTAAAGACTGCGTCCCTGAGCAGGAAGTCGTTGCATTTCCATAAAGATTCCGTGGCCTTTAAGCCAGAGATGCTTAGGTCCGACCATATCATGGTCTGACCAACTGACAGGGCGAATATCACACGCGTCTATTCTACTCATGAACTGGTGACCTGTGAACAGATAATCAATTCTTGTCCTTGTCCCATGGGCAACTGAATAAAAGGTGTACCCCTTTGCTCTTGGGTGGCGTTCCCTCCAAATGTCCACAAGTCCCCTTTCCCACATCAGGTCTCTGAGCCCCCATTCCGGGCCTCCCCCCACGACGCCTGGTTGGGTGCCCCCCCCGCTATGGTCTAAATCCCGGTCCGCCCACATGTTGAGGTCCCCACCCAGTACCAGGAGACCTTCCGCCCTGCGCATCACTTCTCCCATGGCCTCGTGGATGAATTCCTTCTGGCCTACATTGGGGCAGTAAATGGATACCAAGGAGATTCTGGAGTTGTGGAGATTACCGGATACCATCAGGACCCTCCCATCCTCCCTCTCCCAATGGGAAACCTCTGTTAGTTTTTGGTGCCTGTGGATCAGGATCCCAGCCCCCGCCTTTTTAGTGGCGCTGGACACCCAAAATACCTGGCCCACATGCGATCCGGGGATGGCCCTCTCCTCACCCTTCACCAATCTGGTCTCCTGCACGAAGAGGATGTCTGTCCCCGCATTCTTCATTCCTCGCCCCAGAAGAGAGCGCTTAGTTGGGGAGTTAAGCCCTTTGACGTTGAGTGAGCCAATTCTGATCATCTCGACCCGGCCCTTTCTCTCATGGTCTGCCATTACTCCCAAGCATGGTGTTCATCGGCTTCCCGATTCGGCGGGAGCTGCCCTGTCTCCCGTTCTGGCTGGATCCGAGAAGATCCCGAGAGTTCCCCTCTCCCCTGTTTGTGACGCCTGCCAATGGGCAAGCCGCCAAAGCCAAAACATGATTGTGCACCGCAGTTCTCTTGGTCAAAAGAAAATCCTGTCCCCGGCCGGGGTTGTGCCACTAGGGACCGGATATATCCCATGAGTTCATAGTCGTTTCATTAGTCTCCTCCAGCCTCCGACGGTGGGCTGTTGGGTTTTTTTAAATTTCCTCCTGCCCTTTGTTTTCTTCTTTATCGACCAGGGACCCAACGGTCCCCTCTCCATTTCCGGTCTGGGCCGAGTTCCCGCTCCTTCTCTCTCCTCCGGAGGGTCTCCCTTGAGCGCCTGTAAAACTTGCGTAGCCTCCTTACCACTGATCACCCTGTAGTCCACCCCCACCCGTTGGAAGGATAGGGCGAACGGGAAGGACCATCTGTATCTCATGTCCTGGCTTGTCAGCCATTGTGTGAGTGGATGGCACTCTCTCCTACGGGTGAGCGTGAGGGTCGAAAGGTCCTGATAAATCTTAATTGTGTCCCATTCAAAGATGAAGCTCCCCAGTCTCTGTGCCTTCTACAGTACTTCCATTTTCTCCCTGTAGCGGAGAAACCTCACCACGATAGATCTTGCGCCCCCCCCCGCACCGCCTCCACCTCGGTGCGCCCTTTCCAGCTGGACCTCTTTGCCCCCCTCCAGTGCGAAGAGTTGATTGATTAGGCCCTGGACTTTTCTCCCCACATCCGCGGGCGTCTCCCCTCTCTCCTGAGACACCCCCATAATGCGCAGGTTGTTTCGACGTTCCCTGTTCTCTAGATCGTCCATCTTTAGGATCATGTCCTCTCTCATTTCCAAGTCTGTTAACCTGGCCTCATATTTCATGTCGAGGAGGTCCGCCTGTAGATGGTTGTTTTCCATCCCCTCCATTTTGTCTTCCAGGGTGTCCACTCTCCCCTTGAGGTCTACAATGGAGGTTTGTATGTCCGTGCGGAGTGCCCTGATCTCCTGGAGGATATCCTTGAGGTCGTCCCTGGTCAGTGCTGTCGGGGGGGGGGGGGGGGGGGTTCCCTACAGCCGGCATGACGACTCCGGAGCCCTCGGGCTGGGTTGGGGGCTGGCGGCGAAACCGCTGGAGAGAACTGATAGTGCCGGGGAGTGGGGTCTGCTCCAGGATCGGGGGTAGGGCAGGCACCCCGGAGGTGGCGCCGCTGTGCAGGGTCCCCCTGGAACTTTCTAGAAGCTCAGGTCGGGGATCACGGCCCCTTCTTGTTGTAGGGTGCTGCGGCCACAATGCCAACCTGCTTTCCTCCCCTTCGGCTCACCTTGTATCGGCGGCTGATTCGGCCGAGCCCCTCCGTGGGGCCCGAGAGCAGCGGGAGCGAGGTCCCCCATGTGTGCGGCCCTGCGGGCCCGACTTTCTCTGGGTCCTCTTTGGTCCAGGCACCCAGGCTTTCACGTGGGGCGTGGCCGAGGAGCGCCTGGATCGGCGCGGGGCAGTCACGTCCACTCTGGCCAGGGACGGGTCCGGGGCGGCCTCGTCTTTCTCCCCCCTGCGCTCTGGTAGCTGGCACCTCGTGTCTCGCTCCGGGCTGTGGACGAGGGGGTGCCTCCGTCAGCGCCCCGGCTTCCCTGATATTGTGGTGATTGTTGGGGGGGGGTAGTTCCCGCCCCACTGGCGGTTCCCGTGTGCCTCCAAAGGGCCCGCTCGGCGAAAGCTCGGAGGTGTCTCCCGCGCCATAGGCGCCGCTCGCGTTCGGCGGGCTGTGACTTTCCCGCTTCCAGCGACTCTCTCTGTGGCTGCCCCTAGGGAGGCTGGCGTCTCAGGCTGCTGGGCGAGTGGGGCTTCCAACTTAATTCGGGGACAGTGGTCTCCTCTGGGGCCGCTTTAAAATACCGGCCGGGGATCCTCGAAGCACACTAGGCCCCGCGGTACTGACGGAGCGCGAGCTCACAGGTCTGTCATGTTCCGTGCCCCCTGGCAGTCTCCATTCCTCATCTTTTGATGTATCCATATCCAGCTTTAGCTATTGTTATGCTTGAGCTAAAACATGGCGCTGGTGCGCAGTGTATTCAGGGAGCACTCAGAGCCATGATGAATATTTACTTCATGCCGCAGTGAAAAGCTGCACTCATTTTGCTGAGAGCTAGATTCACGATGCTGAAGAAAACATGCTTTCCAAACCTGGTATGCAGTCAAGGACATTTCTGCTGGGAAAGCTAGCTTTGTTATGTCTTGTTATGAGTTACGGGGCTGTTTTCCGTGGTGCTTGTTTTTAGAGGAGGGAAGCACTTTGCTCCTTGAGGTTACTGTCGGTTGACCCAGCTGGCAACCAACGGCTGCTCATCAATGCGCAAGTGCATTGCCTGAAGGTTCGAGAAATTGCCACCCCTTTTTGAGGAGTGCATATATGCGGAACCCCTTAGCGGTCAGGTGAGACCTCCGCCGGAGGGAGGACGCTTTCGTCCGGCATACCTGTGGGCTGTTGTGCTCTCGGCCTGGCTGTCATTGGGGTCTTCCAGCCGCTTCTGGCGAGGTGAGGGATCCAGTTACGGCCACGGTGATGTATTTTCTTTTGAACTCTCTCTTTCTTCTGTGATTTATTTCTATGTTATCACTTGTTGCTTCCAAGCTTTGAATAAATAGCCGTATAAGTGCTCATTATTTTCTGAGAGTGTGTGTGTGGTTGCAAGTTATTGCGTCTAACCCCGTTTAAAGTATTGGCTCCGTAATTGCACTGTTGATTAATGACTGTCCGTGCACTCTGGGCGAGTAATACAGATGTTTTGGAAATACTTTCCAGCAGGGCATTGGGCGTCAATGCCTGTCGACTCAATGTCCCTCAAAGGCCTCCGTCTCAATGTGCGGTGGTCTGGTAAAAGCGCCACGCACATTCGAAAGTCTTCGAAACGGGTCCGAGCCCGATTGAGAGAGACCCGAAGTACAATTAACTTGGGAAGGGAGCACCTCCCCAACCCCTTGCAAGTTTGTGTTGAACTATGACATGAGAGGTCTGAGCCTGGGAGAGGGGGGTCCTTTGTGAACTGTGTGCTGTAAGTCTGAGACCGGCAGAGGGGCACCCTTGTGAACTTTACGTTAGAAATCCAAATTTTGGAAAGTCAAGAACAAGACTTTAACGTGGAAGGCCAAGGGGGCCTCAATCCATGTCTTGGAACTGCTTAAGAGTGTTAGAAACCAATCCAGAGTGTGTCATCCTGCCTACAGGGACAGCCTTACTCCATGAGGTATAACATGAGGAGGAGAGCTGGCCCAACTACCTTTATTCTTTGAACACTGATTTTTCCTTTTGCATACATTTCTCCTTTTACTCTTTTTGTATAAGAGATAGGGTGTGTCATGATCTCTGCTTCCAAAACGTCAGGGTTTTCCCAACTCCCTTGGAAGCAGATCCATAACCCAGGTTCCGAGTGCCAACCAGTCCCAATGGGGACCTTTTGGACCCAGTCCTGGCGCCAGTGGCACCAGGCTCATAAATATGCCCAGTCCCAGCGCTGGAAGCGCCGGGCTCATAATGCTTGGGTGGACTTACCTGCAGCAGACCATGCTGCTTACTTGCCTGCCAGTTGAGCCTCTGATCCTCTTCTGTTTGGAACTACTTTTCCTGTTGGGTGGGGCTGGAGCCACTCCCTAGATGCAGAACACTGGAACTCTTCTGGAAGGCAGGAACTCTTTTCTTACCAGGAACTCTTTTCTTACTTAGGCGTGGCTGTGGAAGGAGGGACCTAAGCACTACAGGAGGCTATTTAAACCACACCCGGTGGATGAATCTTGCTTTGCGTTATTCTGCATCCTCTGCAGCAGAACGCTCATCGTGTCTTCTGCATCTGATCCTGGGCCTAAGGAAAAAGGCTTACCATCCTGAATCCAGTCTTCAGCAACACCTATAAAGACAAGAAAGAACAGGTTAGCATTCCGGCATCTGAAAGGCAAAGGCTTACCTACTCTTCGTGCGCTCCGGAGGTCTTCACACTGTATTCCGGCATCTGAAAGACAAAAGCTTACCAACTCTTCGCACGCTCCGGAGGCCGTCGGCGCTGCATCCCACATCTGAAAGACAAAACAAGGTGCGTTTAAAGACATTGGGGAACTTTAATACTCACGTGCCATTACTCCTTTCCACATCTAACCCAGTGGGTATCCCGGCACCCTGCAGCCGCTCCAAACTTGTACCTGCAAAATAAAAAGACAGTTAGAGCGCATTGTGAAGCTGGCAACAAGCGCTTACTTACGTGCTTCCAGGCGCTTCTATTCATCACACGGGCTCCATCTTCAAGGCACTTCAGCCCGTCATCCGCCATCGCCGGAACCCTGCAAAACAAGAGACATCATTATTAAAGAATTTAAAGACATTTGAGTTACTCGAAACTTACCGTTCGTGCAGTAAACGACGGACAGCAGTCCTCTGAAGTCAAGAGGCCTGCGCAACCTATCCGGTGAAGAAACTGGTTACAGCACCCTGCCCCGAGGCAGATGGAGAGCTCGGCATTCACTTACCTAAGGTGAGAGCGTTAACCTGTGGGGGTCTACAGGAGAGGAGAAGAGGAAAGAGATAGGGACACCCCAATAACCCCAGTTCATTAACCCCGTATTTTCTATCTGCAGACATCTTACTCTGCACGTCAGGCATACAGGGCACAGAGGTCCAGCCCAAAGAGCCAACCGGGTGCTGCACATCACCTTTGAAGATACGGTAGTCGCCCAGTCAAGACCGGCGCCTCTGCGAGAATCAGGTGAGCGTTACAGGGTGGGCATATGGTTTTGTTAGCATAGGCCATTTTGATTTGACTGACACTAGGACTGTTTTGTTTATCGTTTGATGGTCGAGACTACTCCCATCTTGGTTATAGGGCAAATTAGGAGTTTATTCGCCCCAACATTTTCAATAAAGGTTTTACAAACTGTATCCATTATGTCAGTGACATACTTGTGATACCATGCCTTCAATAGAGGGTGTACCTTACGCAAGACAGTGACTCACCCTAAAAGAATGTAAACTGTAAATTCTACTGCTGGGTAGGTTGGGAGAGGTGATGAGGAATACGTGGGAGGAGCATCCAATCGAAAGAACGTTACCAGGGCTAAGTAACTTGTGTTTTGAATGGATTGAGTCCTCCTACATATTCTTCATCTTTTCATAGACTCCCAAAGCAGTGTACATTTTAGGAGGAGGGAGTCAGAATTTAGGGGTTCCTTATTGGCTTGTGTGTACCGAATTTAACACTTCCTTCCCAAATCCACCTTCCCGGCCAGAGGAAGAGCCCAGACAGTAATGCTTTGTAAATGTGTGAGCGGAGGACCATGTGGCCGCTGAACAAATATCCTGAATTGGGACTCCTCGCTGTAAAGCAGAGGAAGTAGCAATGCGCCTGGTTGAATATGCCCTTAGACCTTCAGGAGGATCTTTTCCAGCTAATCTGTAGCATTCAGAGATTCCTAAAATGATCCACCTAGATAAGGTTTGTTTTGTGACCGCAGTACCCAACCTATGGCCTGTGCAACCAACAAAAAGTTGATCATCCTGTCTTAATTTAGACATCTTGGAAATGCAGAGGCTAAGTGCACGTCTTGGGTTAAGCCTGTGTAATCTATCCTCTTCCCTCCCAGGTTGAGATGGAGGATAAAAAGACAGTAGCATAATTTTCTTTTTTTTTTAACATCTTTATTTAATTTTAACTCATATATAACAATAACATTAGTGAGAATCACCAAAGTGACAATATTCCAACAATTTCTTTTAAATACAAAACATCAACCATATAACAATGAAACCTCATCCAAAATTCCCACCCTATACTCAAAACATATGTTAAAAACACACACAACATATACACACACACAAACATAACACCACAACACCACCTCCCACCCTAACCCTATAATTTACCAAACCAACCATCTTACACTTTATCCAAATAAATAATTGAAGGATTCCAACTTTCACAATATTCAGTCTCCCTATGAAGCCGATAAGCACGAGACTTTCCATGCCCCGATAATATGCGCATATCTACCAACCAACCATCAACATGTGTTTTTTTTTCATGATTTCCAAACCTTCATAATATGTTTTATAGCTGTCATCAATGCCCTATTAATCCAATCAGAGGCACCACAAATACTCAGACTTCTACATTCATTCGAGAGGAAAATCACCCAGCACTAGATCCGCAATATCCAGAACATCCTTCCAAAAGGCAAGTACCCTTTCACATGCAGCAAGGGTAGAGGGCAGGAGCCCCTCGCACCCCCCCCCCCCCCCGAAGCCAGAATCCAGCCCCAGGAGTGCGGGCACACGGAGCAAGGCCTGCCTGACCTTGTCCCATCGGAGCGCCTGACCCCGCAATTCAGGGCGCATCGCGGCGCCACAACGAGGCCGCATCTTCACTTTTCTTCGGCCTGCATCCGCCGGCAGGCGGAAACGCCGGCCACGACGAAGGCCATACTAAGGCCCGTTGGGTGCCTGTTCGGAGCCATAGGAGCCAGGGGCCAGGAACTTTGCCCTTTCCGCTCCAGGTTCTTCATTATTAGAAGGTAATGGCAGTTCAAATTAGTATTTATGGACTGTAGATATATACGAATTTAGGGATTAGAATATGAAGATGTCTCCTGAAGCTGCCACTTACATTGCTTGCTTACATTGTGTTGTGCCTTATGGTCACCAATAGACCACACCTGACTGTGTTTTGCCCTGATTTATGTTGTGCCTTTAGTCTTATGGCCCTTGCCTTTCACTGCCAATTTGATCTTAGGTGACCACTGTCTATGTACATGGTTGTTGTGCCACCTAGCTCTTCTCTCTCACCTAGGTGACCAGGACTGTCATCATGCACGTCAGTGTACTCCTTCCATTACTCTACACACTATCCCTTCGACTTGCCCAAGCTCTCCAGCCACCTACGGTAACAACTTCCACACTCTGGGTTAAAATGGACCAGCCTTCTACCAGCATGGCATCCCCACGACCTCTCGTGTCACCTAGAATGAGCCCGGCAGCACCCGCTGTAGGCCATACCAACCAATACCTCAACGACCCAGCTTTATGGCTGGATCACTTTGCTAGGAAACCTACACCTAACCAACCCTGCCCCCTCTCTCTTAGAAATAAGAGACTAGGCACCAGATTCCGCCTACGCCACATCCGTCACATCACCAGGAAACAAAGCCCCCTCTCTCCTGGATCTCTGTCAACTGCCACCACATGCAAACCCACCACCTCCGAGGTTAAACTGCCCATGTTCAAAGGTGCCCTTATTAATGCTAGATCCCTCACTGCACACGCACTTGACATAGCTGACCTCATCACCACGACTGACCTTGACTTCATAGCTATCTCCGAAACATGGCTTCATGCCGCATCTGGCCCCTTACTAGCGTTAGCCCTACCGCCGAACTACGGCATCACACGATGTGACCGTTCCACCGCCTCTTCCAAAGGCGGCGGTGTGGCCTTCATCCATAAAAATATTCTTGACCTAAGAGTGTTACCTGATTCCAAACTCACATCAGCTGAATTGCTGTCTGTCAAACTAGCACTCACACCTAACCAAACAGCCACCATGCACCTAATCTATAGACCTCCAGGACCCGCACCAACCTTTGTCAGTGAAATCTCCACTCTCCTCCTCAACAATACAAAGAACAATTCTCAAACAATCATCCTAGGCGACCTCAACTTAGGTCTTGGTGACTTAAAACATCCTGTGGCCTCTGACCTGGAGATCGCACTATCTGACCTCGGCCTTACCTTATACATCCAAGAGCCTACCCATATTAAAGGTAGAACACTTGACTGGGTAGCTGGCTCCAATTGCAATATCAAGGTCCTTAACAATAACCCCTGTCTATGGTCCGACCATCACATTATAACTTTCAACATTGAAGCCACACCACGAATCCCGTCACCATTAGCCCCAGCACTCCCAACTAGAAGCAAAAAAGATATAACCAAGGAGAAATCCTCCCATTGTTACTCCCGTCCCTTAACACAGCCACCAACTCTTACTCTGATCCAACCTCACTAGCAAACACCTACAACCAAACAATGCGAACTGCCATTGATTGTATAGCACCTCTCAAACTTGGAAAGGCTAAACCTCAAGCTTATCTTAATTCATGGTTCACACCACAGTTAAGATTGCTCCGCAAAGCTAAACGCTGTGCCGAAAATCGATGGAAAAGCCACCCCTCAGACGAGCATAAAGACAGTTTCCTTCTAGCCTCACTCTCCTACAAAGATGCCATCATCACGGCAAAAAAGGAATCTTTCAACAACCGCATTATACAAGCGGACTCGAACACCAAGGAACTCTTTAAAATCCTAAGAGAGCTTGAAACTCCAGTCGCCCCCCCTGACACATGCGTGAAAGATAGTAAATGGTGTGCCAACATCCAAGCAGCCTTACTAAATAAAATCTCCACACTACAAGACAAAATCAAAGATAAACAGGACAGCCTGAAGCGCGACAACCACGTTCTTTCCCTCACTAAGGCCCCCTTGCCAGACTCTACCAATATCACACCATTCGCATTCTCTCCGCTTACCGTGGCAGAGGTAGAAAATATAATTCTTAGAATTAAGCCAACTAACTGCCAAGGTGACCCGTGCCCAGCCCCTACTATCAAGGACTCAGCGCATGAGTTGGCCCCATTCATCACGGCCTTCATCAACTCTTCCTTTCAAACAGGTATTGTCCCGGACAATCTGAAGGACGCTTCGGTTATACCACTGCTTAAAAAACCTTCCCTAGACCCTAACATTCCCACTAACTTCCGACCTATCACCACTGTACCATTTCTGCTCAAGATCCTAGACCGTGCCGCATACTTTCAGATCCAAAATTACTTGGAAACGAATAACTTGCTAGGTCTACGACAATCTGGTTTCCGCCCCAGACACGGGACAGAGACCGCATTATTAGACCTTAAAACTCAAATCGAGGTTCTAAAGGATCAAGGCAAACTAGCAATGCTACTACTTCTCGACCTTTCAGCCGCATTCGATCTGGTCAACCATCAGATCCTGTGCGAGCACCTCCATTCCGCTGCCAACTTCTCTTCCTCGGCTGCGGCTTGGATCAAATCTTTCCTGAGCAACAGATCCATGAGAGTCTTTGCCCCATCCGCAGCCGCGGACCCTTCCCCGATTCACTGTGGCGTTCCTCAGGGATCTTGTGTGTCACCTACACTCTAACATTTTCACGAAACCACTCTTTGATGTGCTTGACTATCTGGGTGTCTCCTATACTAACTATGCGGACGACACTCAGATACTCATCCCCATCACTGGTGATTATCTAGGTGACACCAAGGCCCTTAACGACGTCTTCTTGGTCATCCAAGCCTGGATGGCCCAACATCAGTTGTGCTTGAATGATGACAAGACGGAGCTCCTGATCTTGGGCACTGCACAACGCCTGAGCAGACTAGAGCCGTCCTATCAGTCATTCAACATAGATGGTAATATCATTCGTGTCTCAAAAGATATCAAAACGTTAGGTTTC
Organism: Ambystoma mexicanum; assembly: GCF_040938575.1. Lineage (NCBI taxonomy): Eukaryota > Metazoa > Chordata > Amphibia > Caudata > Ambystomatidae > Ambystoma > Ambystoma mexicanum. Next base: position 1,113,715,803 of record NC_090925.1, read on the forward strand.
TACCTTGATGCCACACTCTCATTAACCCGACAAACTAATGCTGTCAGATCTGCGTCTGCATATACATGCAAACTTATCGCAGCTTGCAGACCATTCCTCACTACGTCTAACAGCGTTACGCTAGCGAGAACCCTTATTATGGCTAAAATTGATTACTGCAGTGCCCTTTATCTTGGCACCAGCCAAGAGAACCTGAACAGACTTCAAACGACACAAAACAACGCCATTCGTGCCGCTTTAAACATTCCCCGACACCACCACATCACAGAAACCAGAAGTAAGTTAAATTGGCTACCTGTCAAACAGAGAATTTCACTCAAAACACTCGCCCTTACGCACAAATGCCTAGCCAACAAAGCCCCGATCTACCTTGGTAGTCGACTGTCGTGCCATTCTACCTCCCGACCTCTAAGAACAGCCCAATCCCACTGTCTAGCGATCCTCAGATTTAAATTGCAAAAAGCAGGGGGCTCAAGTTTCCCCGTCTTAGCTTCGAAGTTATGGAACTCCCTCCCTGTTTCAATTAGAGCGGAAGACTCTTTCAATACCTTCAAAGCCAATACTAGATCTTGGCTTTTCAACCAGCTTTAAGGCCGGCTTCGCGCTTCTTCCTGACCTACCCTGACTTGCCGACCGCTACTATCACCTATCGGCACTGAAACTACTGTACATATGTATATAAGATCCTCTTGTAAATGTATATAATGATTCTTTGTTATACCTGCATATCAGATCCCATGTGTAAATGTTTAATGTTTCTCTGTTATACCTGGATATCTCTAACCTTGTACAAATTGCGCCCTGATGCCTCCGGGCCTATTGGTTTGCGCGTTATAAATAAATAAAATACAAATACAAATACATTCCCACAACATATGTAAATAAGTTCCTCTTAATTGATTAAACCCCCAACACAAATCTGAGTCCATCAAGCCCCTCGCCTTCATCTTCACTGGGGTCCAATAAATACGCCCTAAGATTTGCCAAGTATAATTTTCTGAGTTAAATGAAAATCAGACGTGATTTTTGGTTCAAATGTGGGTTTAACCTTAAGGACCAATTTAAGAAAATTGTGTAAGGAGGATTGCAAGACAAGGCATGAAGTTCACTCACCCTACGGGCTGATTTAAGAGCAACAAAAAGAATGGATTTGAGGGTTAGCATCCTTAAAGGACAGAAATGAATAGGTTTGAAAGGAGTACACATGAGAAATTTCAAAACTAAGCTGAGATATCAAACTGGGACTTGAAAAGGGATCAGAGGGAACACATTTGTCAATCCCTTCAGAAATTGTATCACTAGTGGCATTTTGAAGAAAGATAGCTCTTCAGAGGAGCGCTTAAAAATAGTCAGCACTGTCAGCTACCATTTAATTGTGCCAACCTTGAGCCACAGATTAGCCAGGTGTAGTAAGAAAGATAAAACGATAGGTGTGCTGCATGTAAAAGGGTCCACATTCTTGTCCCTGCACCAGCTGCAGCACTTGTTCCAACGGCAGCAGTACAAGGATTTTGTTGCTGGCCTTCTGGCCCAAAGCAAATTATCCAATACGTCGTCTGGGAGGACCCAATCCTTATACCACAACCTCTCAGAAACTATGCATGAAGGTTGAGTGTCTTGACCTCTGAATGGAGAACCCAACCCTCCTCTAGAGAGAAGGTCCTCTATTTGTGGAAAACGTATTGGGGGGGGGGGTTAAGATGGACATGTCCAGAAGTTTCGGGTACCACGCCCTCCTGGCCCAATCCAGAGCAATTAGGATCATAGATTTCCCGAATGTTCTCAACCTCCTGATCACTTGAGCAATGACGGGGACTGGAGGAAATGCGTACAGGAGAGAAAACTCCTACTCCAAACGTGTCCCCTAGAGCTCCTCTTGGGGGAAATTCCCTGGAGAAGTACAGCTCGCACTTCCGGTTGACACCGGTAGCGTACAGATCCACTTGAGGGGTTCTCCAAAGGGTGAAGATCTCGAAGGACATCCTGAGCTAGTTCCACTGCCTGCTCAGTGTGTTCGCCACCGTGTTCTCCTCTAGGTGAACTGCTGATAGGGAGACTCCTTCTTGAATTGCCCAGAACCAGAGTTGCATTGATTCTCTGCACAGTAGTAGTGACCATACACCGCCTTTCTTGAGGAGGTAGTACATGGCCACTGTGTTGTCCGTTATGATCAGGACATTCTTTGCCCATACAGAGGGCAGAAAGGCCTTTGGCGCTAGTCTAATTGCCCTGAATTCCAACAGATTGATGTGTAGTTTGGACTCCGATGGAGACCTAATGACCGCTGATTGTCAGATTGTTGGTGTTGGCTCCCCACCCCGTTAGTGAGGCGTCCGTTACTATGGTTATCTCCGGCAATGGCTGCCAAAAGGATTCTCCCTTCAGAATGTGGTCCTTGCAAGCCCACCACAGAAGATCCTGTGCTACTCTGCTTGGACCCTGAAGGTCTGACATCCTGCCTGAGAATTGGGACCTTTGAGTTCTGAGAGCACATTGGAGGGACCGCATTCTCAGGCAAGATATTGGCACCAGAAAAATGCAGGATGCCATGAGGCCGAGCAACCTAAAAAAAAAAGAAAAGAAAAAAGAAATCGAAGGCCAGAAGACGCTGGGCACTCTGAAATTTGGTGAACCATCTGCAAAATGTGTTGAGCCCTCACCTCGGGTGGTGAGGCTTCCCCCTCTGCCCCCCCCAGCCACCCCCCCACACCCCCCCCCCCCGAGGACGCATACAGGACTGCCCTGATGAATTGGAGCCTTTGAGATGGTATCATGTGTGACTTCTTGAAATTGAGGGAGAAACCCAGTCTGTGGTGAGAGTTGCAGGTTCTGCTAAGATGTTCCAGGGCCTGATCGAGAGGCCGGGCTATGATCAGCCAATCGTCCAGGTAGGGGTAGACATGAATTCCCCCCTCTCCTAAGACTCGCTGCCACTACCGCCATCAACTTGGAGAAAACCCTCGGGCGAAGGTCAGCCCAAAAGGCAGAACTATAAATGGATAATGAGAACTGCCAACGGCGAACCGCTGGTACCTTTGTGCTTGTTGGCACATGAAAGTAAGCATCCTGAAGGTCTAATGATTCCATCCAGTCCTGAAGCTAGAGGGCCTGAATGATCTGAAAAAGGGTAACCATCTTGAGCTAATCCTTCCTGAGGAACTTGTTCAAGTCTTAAGTCCAAGATGGGTCTCAATCCTCCGTCGTTCTTGGGGATTAGGAATTAAGGAGAGTACCAACCCTTGTTCCTCTCCGCCATAGGTACTGGTTCTATTGCACATTTCTCTAGCAGGGTCAAACGTTCCTGCACAAGGAGTGGATCTGGAATCTTAAAAGAGTTGTTCCTCAGTGGATGATCCAGATGCCTTTTTAGAAAGGGAAGGCAGTAACCCTGGGCTAATGTTTCCAATGCCCATGCATCTGAAGTAACAGCCCACCATTCTTGCAGATGCTGTGAGTGTGCCTCCAACCAGGGTTTTGTGAACTAAGGGCTCAGATAAGTTTTGAGGTTGCTGATGCGGCGGCTGAAGGTAAAGCAGCAGGTATCTGAGCAGTCTTAGCACCTCTCCCCCGTCCACCACAGGGAGAATCTTCTCTGACCTCTGACTCGCCAGTCCTCTCCCTTTTCCAGCTCAGGAATACAAGCGTAAGGACAAGCTCCTCCAAGTTGTTCCGTTGGGGTAAGTTTGCGGTTGTCCGACTGCAGCACCAAGGGATTTGGCTGCCGCCTTGGAGGTCTGCAGCTTCTCCAGGCTCTTGTCAGCCTTGCTGCCAAATAAATGTGCGCCATCAAAGGGCATGTTAAGAAGTCTTGATTGTACATCCAGAGCAAACCCAGACTTTAACCAGGCAAATCTGCGCGTTAAGGATCTGCGTGATCTATCCGTCGCGGAAAAGTCAGCGACGGAAATGTTTGCACTGCAAATGTTCGTACATTTTCCATGTGCACATCCAATAGAAAACATCCATACATACACCCCCCACCCACAACACACCCCCAACATACCTCCACCACGCTACTTACCTTTCCTTCTTTCGCGCGGTGTCCCTGCAGCGCCGGTTCCCTTTCACTTCCGTGATCAGGAACCGGCGCTGCAGTGTCCTTTTCTTTTTTTTTTTTTGGGCAGCTGCATGGGTGTCCCCCGTAACAGTATAGTGAGCGGGGCTCGGGGGACACCCTAGCAGCCTGCAGGTTTTTTTTTTGCTGGGGTGAGTTGCGGGGGGTGTACCCCACAACACCCCGCTCACTATACTGTTTTTGTTCTTGCGGGGAGCTAGGGGGGTGTCCCCCGCAACACCTACTCACTGTAGTGAGCATGGTGTCGTGCAGGACCCGCCTCCCCAACACCATACCGTCCCCACCGAAACACCTAAACACATACCACAAAAAGTTTGAACTTTTGGTAGTTAAAACGTTTCAAGGTGTGTGTTTTAGGTCTTTTGGTGGGGTCAGACTTTTAGATTTGGTAATTTCGTCCTATACCCATTACAATGCTAGCTGCCATAGCTCTGCTGACACTGTCCGCAGAGTCGAGACAAGTCTGAAGGTATTTGCACATGGCGTCCTTCTCATCCTTAACAATATTCAACAAAAAGGTCTCTTTCTTCCCCTTCGGGGATATGCTCAGCCGCCATTGCTATGCATTCCCATAGGGTAAATGTAAACTTGGCGAGCGCACATATGGCATTTGCCGAATTAAGAGCCATACTCCCAGCACAGGCTGCTTTCTTTGCCATGGCATCATAGCATTTGTCATCTCTGTCTGGGGGAATCATTGGCTATGCAGTTTGTTTTGATGTGGACGTGGGATGCTTGATTAGATAAAAGGGGCCACTGCTTGAAGTTCATTATTTGCTTGTCAATTTTTGTTTATTTACTGCTGGATTAGGTTCTGGTGTCTCCAATTTGGCATTGACCCGCTTTTGTAAGGCTACATAGACAGGAAGAAGAGGGTCCTCCCCGAGTACCCATATCTAAAAATCATCCTGCTCAAAAAGTGTTGCAGGTCTACTTAATCCTAGATATTCAATTACTCTAGACATTAACTGTCTATACGACCCCATAAGCATGGTCTGAGGGAGCTGGTCTTTGAAATTCAATTTCAGGAGAAGGGCCTATCCCACTTGCAGTTTGCAGAGTCTCATATAGATATTTCATCCTTGACACTTCTGATATCAGTACCTCTGGAAAACCTTGTGTCCCATACTGCAACACAAAGTGTCGTGCCTCATCAGATGAAGGTTTATGCTCTTCATACATAGAAGAAAGTGATTTTAAAAAATCCTTTCTAGGCAGTGGAACAAAGATATCCCTACTCTTTTCAACCTCCTCGAAGATTTTGTCACATGCGTCGAAGACAGCGTCAAAAACATCAATGCTGTTTACGTCGAGGGCTTTGACAAGTGTGGCATCGAAAATTTTTCAAAAAGGATGTCGACCCTTTTCCTTTTGAAGGAGTATGTTCTCGATGTAACCTCTGCAGGTTCTCAAAGAGTTTTCTCCTGGACACCAGGGCACACAGGGTTTGTCCTTCGCTTTTCTTTGTCGAGTTTCCCTTCGACATGGGCATGACTCCTACTCTTCTTCTTCGAGGGGGTTGAGGCTGCATTCTCGAAGACCTGAAGCATTTTCAGTCTGAATCCCTCCCATTCTGCCAGTGAGATCGATTTCTTTGGACAAGTAACCCGTTCAGTGAAGCAACTCGATGACGAAGATGGCGACCTGCAGCGCCTTTTCATCGTACGTTGTGAAGACGAGTGGTGAGAGCCACTCCTAGATCGAGATCGCCTTTTAGCTTTCTTCCGACGAGGAGAGTCGCCTCTTGACTCATCAGAAGATTGCTTTTTCGACAGACTACCTACCTGCAGCTAATTTTCCACTACGTTCTTTCACCATCATCGAAGGCAGGATTCACACTCCGATGTCTTGCGATTGCATCCAAGACAACAAAGACACACCAGATAGGGGTCCGTAAGTGTTAGGGATAATTCTCCGTTTAGGCTGAATTTCCTAACCTAGTGAGTCCCCCGGCAGCTTTGCTGGATTTTTGGGGTTTATTTTTTTCTCTTGCCAAGAGTGAGACTCTTTTACCCTCACTCTTGGAGATGATTTGAGTGTGTTTCTTTGGATCTAGATGTGTTTAATGGGCTATGGGGTCTTTTACCCCACAGGGCTTCATGTGTTTTTGTGATGTGTGTTACACAGCTCCCTCAGTGCAGTGACACAGGGTGTCATAGTGACCCCCCAGTATAGACTCCATACCCTGGACTGACTACTGTCTCCCAGGGCATGTAAAGTCACCATTGAATTTACTAGTCTTCAAATCTGAACAGAACCAGTACAAACCATCATATTGTGGACGTACTGGCTGGGGCAATTCGATTGCCCCAGGGTCTGTTAGTCGAGGGGGCATGTCTCCGTCTCCCCTGATTGAGTTTTGGCTGGTGGCAGTGGATACTACTTTTTATATTCAACCGCAAATATTTTCCTATGGGATTTCCCATTGTTTTAGGCTACTATCTTTATTTAATTATTTATGGTATCCTCGAACATATCGCCGGTTTATTTAATTAATATTAATTCTCCGGTTGGTATTTTTTTGCCAAAACTTGATTTTAAAATGGCGTTTGTGTTCTCTTCTGTGACTTCAACCCAAGTCGAGCCCTTTGTTCTTCTTTTTGGCGGGCTTCTCCACAGAAGCCCTCCAAAGTGGTGCCACTCTGTCTGGGGTACTTAGGAGGGGTGGAGGGGAATTTAGGCTGCCTGGGAAAATCAAGTCGCACTCCATCCTGATTGGCCCAAGTGGTGAGCCGGCCGGCTCACCACTTAGCATGTTTGAGTGACAGCCAGGCTGAGTGAATGGGGGTTTGCTGCATAAAAGCAGGGCTTTGGGGACTGGAACTTCAGAAGTCACCACAGGACCTAAGAATCCGACGAGGGAGAAGCTGAGCCGACCTGCCACGACACCACCACCGGTGGAGCCCTGCTGGACCGCCTCACCACTTTTCCCAACGACACAGGAGATCTCCCGCCGGAGAGTCTTCTTCCTTTGACTGGTGGGGATAACCAGTTTCACCGTCTTTTCGCCTTCCCGACATACCTTGTGGCCGCCTTGCCTGTGCGAAGCACCCCGGCAACCGGGATACCACGTTTTACCACGACTGCAAAACAAAGGTACCACCTTTAACTGGAAAACTCCACGGCTGGTTTCTTCCCTGGTAGTGCAACGACCTTCATCTTTCCTCCAAGTCGAGATCTTCTCTTCCCCTGGACGACAACGCAACTTGCACCCACTACCAGGAACAACTGCCACTGCTGGAGGATCCTTCCCACTTAAGGTACCGTGTCCCGCCTGGCTTCCCTTGCTACCGACTGTACGGGGTAGATTTAGCCCCCGGCTTTCGAACCTGGGTTAGCCTGGGACACCCTGGCTAAACTTTCCTAAGCCTCTCTAAACTCTTTTTGAACCCTCTGCAAGACTTTCTAATCCTAGTGTAACTGTGATCTTGGGCGCATTTGTGCTCTGCTCTCTCTAAGAGTGGGCCCAGCCTTTGGACTTTGGCTCACCAGTGACTTTTGCTCTTCTGCCTTGCTAACAGTGTTCCTGAATCTTAGAGTGGTGTACTTTTCCATATTCTGTCTTTTTCCCTCCCTTTCTCACAAACTTATTGGCGTGCCATCTAGTTAAGTGCTCACCTCTGTATGAAAATAAGTGGTGTTTTACAGTGACTTATCTGATAAGGAAAAAGGGGTATATATATATTATAATAGTAACAGTGTTTAGAATATTTTACAATAAGAGTGCTGGAGTGTTTCAAACCGTGTTTTTAAATAAATAATTATATACTTTGATACCAAAGCTCTGGTCAGTGTTTGCTTGTATTATTGTACCTGAGTGCCTATTGTGTATACTTTGCATACTGCCTAACTCTTCTTGAGGGAAGTCTGACTGCTCAGCCACAGATACCAGGTAAATCTGGGTGGTGCAGACTGCTACCAAGTGCGTTTACTGCCAACACCTGTAGTCTTAAATCTTTTGCAGTGGTCCCTAAGGGAACTGCACAGAACAATAAGGGACATTTTCACCCGCAGTCGTGGCATTTCTTAAACCCCGATTTGGGAGTTGATGTCGAACGGAAATGCCATATTCACAAAATAACAGCAGGTTTCACGAAGGAACCGAAGCGCGCCCATCTTCTGAAGTGATGGTTCTCGCAGAAAAACTGAACTGAAGCCAGCAGTCGCTGTGCATGCCATTTTCCAGTGATGATATTGACATCGAGTCAGAGGCCCTCGAGGGACATTGAATTGACAGGCATCGATGCGCAGTGCTCCCTGCTGGAAAAAACATCCAAAGCAGCTAAAGCTAGATGTGGATATATCAAAAGACGAAGAATACGTGGGAGGACACAATCCATTTGACATATACATGTAGAGACACGCCCGCACCATGCTCCCTACTGCAAGGCCGAAGCCTGGTGAAGGCCACAGCCGGCTGTCGAAAAGGAGACATTTGCCGAAGGTTCAGACGGTAGTCGCTGGATGTTGGAAGATCAATCGCCGAGGCGACTGTCGAAATATAAAACAATAGTATTCATAATTATTTGGTAAACTGCAATTTATCTCTGTAGCCAGGTTACGAGCTACGCATATGCGACCGACCACGATGGCGAAAAAAAAACAATCTAAGGAACGTCGACGAGTAATGATCATGTGTACAATAAACATCACACAGGGATAGTACTTCATGCAAGCCCTATCATCGTCCCTTTTCGAAAACTCAAAAACAAGAATTTAATACTCTCCATCTACCACTAGCTGTCAGCCTATGCACAGCATGTGATTCTAAGCCGATCCACAAGTCTCAGAAATATTATATATCTAACAATATAATAAAAGGCCAGATGTACATTTGTCCGATGCAGTAGGTTCATCTGTTGTCATCGTTGGAGGGAGCTGTTGCCTTAGCGTACATAGAGACAATGCCAATTGCATAGCTTTGCCTGTTACAGTGGTCCAATTCGCATAGCTTCGCCTGTTGTCACCACTAGAGGGAGCTGTAGGCTTAGGATTGATATTGGTCCTACCATGTCAATGTAAACCTGCACTTTGGCCTGTGTTCACGGGCCTGTACACACATATGGGATACATTACTTTGCGTAATCGTATTTCCGATGCTTGTATCTGCTTAGATTCACATGCTATGAATAGGCTGACATTGAGTGGAAGTTGCAGAGTATTACAGTTGTTGTTTTTGAAACTCGAAAAGGGAAGTCAACAGGGCGTGCCAGTACTACTATCCCTAGTGTGACCCATGGTCCTTCACACGTCGAGGTCCCTCAGATTGTTTTGTTTCTGACATGAGGTAGCATGAAGTGTAGCAGGAATACAGGTTTATTAAAGCAGATATGAATAAGATAAAGCTCATATAAACATCTATGCATCTTCTATCCAAGGGGAGGTAGGGTGGGCACATGTGAATCTAAGAAGATACAGGCATCAGAAATACGATTACTTGGAGTAATAATATATCCCTTCTGAGGCTTGTGGAATCTGCTTAGATCACATGCTATGCATAGATTACCGAGCAGTGTTAGGAGAAGGTGGAGGGTTGTGAGAAGGACCAGCCCCAAATAAATGTTTTAGAACCGCTTGTCCCACCTGTGTATCTGCTTTGGAATGAGTGTCAATGCAGCAGTGCTGAGTGAAAGTGTGTACTGAGCTCCATGTAGCTGCTTTACAAATGGTGTCCAGCGGGACATTTGCGATAAAGGCCAAAGTAGCTCATGTACCCCTTGTTGAGTGAGCTCTTGTTGTGAAAGGCAGGTCTTGCTTGATAAGGAGTACAGAAGCTGTATGCATCTGATTATCCATCTGGAGATGGTATTCTTGGAAATGCGGTCTCCTTCTCTGCCTGGTGCTATGGAAACAAACAGTTGGTCTATTTTCCTGAGCGGTTTGGTCTTGTTTACACAGTAAAGGACCACTTTCCTTAACTCTAGTGTATGGAGTTTTCTCTCAGCTGAACCTGATGGGTTCTGAACGAAGGCCAGTAGCTCAATGGATTGGTTCAATTGAAATTTGGAAATTAATTTAGGTGGAAACATATGGCAATTTCGTAAATACCAATTTGCCCTTGTGAATGACAAAGAATGGGTCCTGCACTGACAATGCTTTAAGTTCATTTACTCTTCTTATGGACGTAATAACTACTAAGAAGACAGTTTTGTAAGTCAGGTAAGACTTATAGGCTCAAAGGGAGGTCTCATGAGCTGTGCGAGTATTGCATTGAGATCCCATCCTGGCGGTGGGTTTGAAATTGGAGGGTGGAGTCTCTTTACTCCCTCCATGAATGCTTTAATGACAGGAACCTTCCACAACGATACTTTACTGTGAGAGGTGGTATAAGCCGATAGAGCGGCCAGGTGAACCTTTATAGACTTGAATACTAACCCAGAGTCTAACAAGTGGAGCATGTAGTGAAGAATGTGGGATGGAGTACATTCTACGGGGTTTATTTGTTTAGACTGGCACCAAATTACCAATTTTCTCCACTTGTCAAAATAACAGTGTCTGGTGTTTGGTTTACATGCCTCCTTGAGGATATCCATACACCTCTGTGGTAGATTTAGATGCCCAAACTATGACCTTAGGAGCCATGCTGCCAATTTCATTGAGTGAGGTTGAGGGTGTACTGTTATTCCTCCGTATTGGGTCAGTAGATTGTACTGGCACGGGAGTATGATGGGATCGCACATAGCCAGTTTGCGCAGAAGTGGATACCATGGCTGTCTTGCCCAAACGGGAGCAACTAGGATGAGCGTCATCCGGTCTCTGTGAATCTTCTTCACCACCCTGTTCATTACAGGAGTTGGGGGAAAAGCGTAAGCAAATTTCCCTGACCAGCTCATCCATAGGGCGTTCTCCTTGGCGTCTGGTTGGGGAAACCTGGAAGCGAAGTCTGGGCATTGCTTGTTTTCTCTTGTAGCGAGCAAGACTAGTGTGGGGTAACCCCATTGCGAGAAGATGTGGTCTACGACATGTGTCTAGTCGCCATTCATGTTCCTCTGGTAGGGGATCCCTGCTGAGCAAGTCTGCCAGGGAGTGGAGTTCCCCTGGAACGTGCTCGGAAGATAGGAACCTCCCCCATTTGAGTGCCCATCTCCATATTTTCTGTGCTAGCTTGGACAGATTTGGAGAACATGTGCCCTCCTGCTTGTTGATGTAGAACATAGCAGTGGTGCTGTTGGTTAGAATTTGTACCGACTGATTTGTCAGCTGTGCTTAGAATGCTTGAAGCGCTTTGAATACCGCCAGAAGTTCCAGCAGGTTGATGTGGTTCTGTGCCATGATGAGAGTCCACAGACCATGTGCTATGAGATGAAGGTGATGTGCTGTCCACCCGGAGAGTGATGCGTCTGTTGTAACTACTGCTTGCACCGCCGGATCGTGGAGGGGTTTTCCCCTCAACAGATTCTCATTTGTCCACCAGCGAAGGTGTTGTACTAGTGTTGGCGAAACGACCACTAGATTGTCCCACTGACCGCTTGCCTGAGACCACTGTTTCGCCAACCACTCCTGCATGGGGCACATGCGCAAACGTGCGTGTGGGACCAGGTAAATGCAAGATGCCATCATGCCGAGCAAAGGCATAGCTTTGCATATGCTTATCTGGTGACCTGCTTGATAATGATGTATTTTGCGGCAGCATATTCTGTACTCTTTCCTTTGATGGAAAGACTAACCCTTCTTCCGTGTTTATGACAGCTCCTAGGAACTGTTTGGTTTTATTTGGTACAAGGCTTGATTTTTTCTTGTTTATTGAGAAGCCCAATTGAAGAGAACGTTTATAGTTCTTTGAGTATTTTGCTTGCAAATTTGGGTAGACTCCCCTGTAATCAGCCAGTCGTCCAGGTAGGGTTACATTGGGATTGCTTCCCTGCGCAGGTGCGCTGCCACCACCACCATTACCTTGGTGAATGCTCTTGGAGAGGATGCTATGCCGAAGGGTAGCAGCTTGAATTGGTAGTGCTGGTTTACCATCTTGAAACGCAAGAATCGTCTGTGCGCTGGGAACATTGAAATATGAAAACAGGCATCTTTCATATCCAATGTTGCCATGTAGTCCCCCCGCTTTAGCAGTGGGATTACTTCTTGTAGCATTGTCATGCGGAATTTGTGTGGCTTGACATAGGTGTTTGCAGGGTATAGGTCTAATACTGGGCGCATTGTTCGATTTTTTTTTGGCATAAGGAAGTAGGTTGAATAAATGCCCTTGTTTACCTGGTCTGCTGGGACGATTTCGAGGGTGTCCTTGAGCAGCAGCGTTGCAACCTCTTCTAGAAGGATGCGTTGTTCTTCCTTCATGGTTGGTTGACGTGGGGGATGGTTTGAGGGTCACTGAAGTAATTCCATGCAATAACTACCCACTACGGTCAATAGCACCCAGTTGTCCGAGGTGATTCCCTCCCTTGCGTGGGTGAAGTGTGTTATACGACCTCCGACTGGAGAGGCATGGGAGGGGACCTGAAGGGGGTGGTCATTGTTTAGGAGATGTTGCTCCACCTCTGGAAGTGGAGGACCACCCCCGGCCACAAGATCAACACTGGCCCCTTTGGAAACCTTGCAAGGCTTGTCCCTGATGGCTTCCCCAGGATGAGCCCTGGCTTTGGGGATAGCTGGAACCTCTTTGCGAATTTTGTCCTCGAAAGCGTTGAAAATAGTTTCTGCCTCTTTAGCCTTGTGGCTTATTATTTAGCTAGCCTAATGATTTAAGTGTCGTACGCTTCTTTGGTAGATTTTAATGCATCCTCAACGGCTTTACCTAATAGGTCATGGGGTTCTATTGGCATGTTGAGGAGTGTTGCCTGCGTCTCCAGTTTGAATCCCGACTGGTGAAGCCATGCATGGCGTTTTTAATATTGTCCGTTCTGCAATGATTCTGCCTGCGTTATCCGCAGCATACAAGTTATTCTTTAGGATGCAGTTCGACACCGCCTTTCCTTCTGCTACTGTGAGGGATAGTTGGGACAAGAGGTTCAGGTGCTGATGCTGTTAGAGTTGCAAATTCATCCCACTTGTAACTCGCCAATAGTGTGGTATTGTCTGCAATCCTTGTCCTCCCTAGATTGTAAGCTTCTTGATTTCCTTATCTTGGGGAGCTTCAGATGAGGCTCACGGTGTGCCTGCCCTCTTTCGTGTAGTGGTCACTACTAACGAGTTTGGTTTCAGTTGACCTTACGTAAAGTGCATCTGTGGGCGCAGGGCGGAACATCTTTTCAATACGTGGGTTCACAGCCCCATTTGACTTGGCGTTTCTAGTGAGGGCTGAATTCTCCTTTGTATTGATTGGAGGAGGGGTATAAACTGGGTAACAGCTTTTCTGTCCCATAATATGTCCTCTACAAAATCCTTACCCAAATGCATCTCCTGGGTCTGGATTTGGAAATGCTCTGCTGCTTTTATGAGCATATCATTAAACTGAAGTTGATTGTCCACCGGTGAGTCTGCCACTGGTGCGTCAAGGTGATGGGGAGAGTGTAGGATGTAAACGTCCTCCTCATCATAATAGTGATCTTCTTCCCCTTGGGTATCCTGCACCTCAGTGTCTGAATTGGATCATAAAGATCATATTGGACGGGGTCTTGCTGAGGACTAATTAAGAGGGTGTCAGGACGTGGCCTCTTTGTTGGGGGTTGTGAAGTGGATGCGCCATTAATGGCTTGCGGGTTCTGTAGGCTGTGAAATGCATGTGTGTTTTTCCCCAAAAATTTGCCATGAAAGTCATTCTACGCATTACCCTATTGATGTCTTCACAGGACCATTGAGAGGAACTTGGTATAGTAGGAGGAGTCTGTGGTAGAGGAGTCTGTGGTATTTCTGGGAGTAGGCTGCTTATGTCTCATAGCACCTGCTAAAGTACCCTCCCCTTGGGAAGCACTCTCTTTCCCCTTGTGAAGTGTACTACCTTTCTCCTTAAGGGAATGGTGACTCTTAGAGGATTTGTGACTCTTAGGACTGTTTTTTTCGACATTCTCCCTTTAAGGAGTGTCTCCGGGACATGTTTTTGCACTAGTTGGGCTATTTTAGAAGAACTGGCACTTTTCACCGATTTCAACGTTAGTGAGTGTTGAATCTCGGCGGAAGGGAGGTCCGAAGCTGCGTCTACCGAGGCTAGGCTTTCGGCCGTTGGTTTGGACACGGCATCTGCGTCGCCTTTGTTGTGCGACTTCGGAAGCCTGTCGTGTGGCGATCGAGATATTCAGTGCCCAGAGGACAGGGAGCTTGTGGACCTACCCCTTGATACCGTGTCGATGGTGGTGTGGTTGACTTTCGGCCATGGGGTATGTGTTTTGTGTGAGTTGCACTGTGTGTGCTACTGCCGCAGGGTGTTGTCCCCGTAACAGCGCCACCGGCCTGTCTATTGGGGTCACGGGCTAGCACGTGGGAATCGATCGGTTCCCCATCGCCTTCCGAAAAGACGGCGATGCTGCCATCGCTGGATGCACCCTCCACGTCCAAGGTGGCCTCGGCCTGCATGGTGTGGCAAGCCCAACGTTTGGTCTTTCGTTCCTTTAGTGTTTTTGGTTTGAAGAGCTGACAAGCTCGACAATGGGCCTCATCGTTGTCCCGTGCAAGACAAAGGTTGCCCACCCAGTGCGCTTGTCTTTCCAAGGGAACTTCTTGTTACAACTGGGGCAGAATTTAAATGGTGCGTTTTCCATATTTGGATGGAAAGGCAGCTAGACGAAAAATAGAGATGGTAAAGGGGAATATGTATTCTCTTAGAGCCCTAAGAAATGTCCATTCCCCACTCTCCCTACTGTCTGGGTCGAGGCCTGGTGCGGCCTTCCAAGGCCGAAGGGGTGTCGTCGAGTCAGGATGTTTGTCAGGCGACATTTGTCCTTATCACCGCCATCGAAGATGTTAGTTGAAGGTAAGCGATATAAAGGAATGAAAGGGTAACTAACTCTAAGTTTTAATAAATGGTGTTAGCTGAATAGGAACGCAATTTAGCCTCCGTCGACGATGGTGGAACAAAACAATCCGAGGGACCTTGACGCGTGAAGGACCATGGGTACAGTGGACGTCACACTAGGGATATTATTACTGGCACGCCCTGTCAACGTCCCTTTTCGGGTTTCGAAAACAACAACTGTAATACTCTGTAGGTTCCACTAGATGTCGGCCTATGTGATCTAAGAAGATTCCACAAGCCTCAGAAATATATATATAAAAATATAAAAAATCGTATTTCTGATGCTTGTATCTACTCAGAAATACATGCTATGCAGAGGACGTCGCATAGTGGTAGCCGCAAAGTATTACTTTCAAAACTCGAAAAGGGACGTCGACTAGGTGGGTCAGTAATACTATCCCCAATGTGACGTCCATTGTACCCATGGTCCTTCAAGGGTCGATGTCCCTCAGATTGTTTTTTTTCGGACATGAGGTAGTGTGAAGTTTAGCGCGAGTACATATGTAATAAAACAGAAAATCATGAAAGAGCACGAACATCCATGCACCTTCGACTCCAGCAGGGAAGGAACAGTGGGCGCCTGTGAATCTAAGTGGATACAAGCATCAGAAATACGATTACGGTGAGTAATGTATCCCTACTGAGGTTTGTGGATCTGCTTAGATCACATGCTATACATAGATTAGCAAGCAGTATCTGGAGAAGGAGGGGGTTGAGAAGGTACAGCAGCAAATAGATGTTTTAGCACCGCTTGTTCCACCCATGAATCTGCTTTAGAATGTGTGTCAATGCAGTAGTGCTGAGTAAAGGTATGTAAGGAACTCCAAGTAGCTGTTTTGCTAATAATGTATATGGGGAAGTTAGCAATAAATGCTAAAGTAGCTCCAGTACCTCTGGTAGAGGGAGCTCTTGGTGTGAAAGGCAGGGTCTTTTTTGATAATGAATAGCATAGTTGTATGCAGTTGACTATCCATCTGGAGATCGCGTTTTCTGAAATGTGATCACCTTTCCTGCCAGTTGCTATGGAAACAACGAGTCAGTCTGTTTTCCTTATAGGCTTTGTTTTGTTTACAAAGTACAAGACCGCCCTCCTTACGTCTAGTGTATGGAGGTTCCTTTCAGCTGAGTTAGATGGATTTTGGAAAAGAGTAGGCAGCTCAATGGATTGGTTGACATGGAACTTGGATATGAATTTTGGTAAAAACCCAGGATGTGTTCTAAGCACCACCTTGTCCTTGTGGATTACAAAGAAAGTGTCTTGTACAGATAATGGTTGTAGCTCACTAACCCATCTAATGGAAGTGAGGGCTACTAGAAAGGCAGTTTTATAGGTTAAGTGTTTTAGGCTGGCTTTGTGCATAGGCTCAAATGGTGGACTCATGAGTTATGAGGGAACAACATTAACATTCCAACCTGGTGGAGGGTTAGAAATGGGAGGGTATAGTCTCTTTACTCCCTCCATGAAAGCCTTAATAACTGGGAGTTTCCCCCCAAGACAGCTGGTTTTGTGAAGTGGTCTATGCGGATAGAGCCGCAAGGTGTACATTTATGGAGTTAAATACTTAGTCAGATTCTAGTAGTGTAGAATGTTGAAAGGGGAACATTCAATTGGATTTAAGGATTGTGACTGGCACCATTTTACAAACCTTTTCCATTTGTTGAAGTGTTTGGTGTTGGGTTTCCGTGCCTCCTTCAGGGTATCCATACACCTTTGCAGACGTTTTAAGTGCCCAAACTCTTTGACTTCAGGAGCCAGGCTGCCAAGTTCATAGACTGAAGATGTGGATTGGAGTGTTGTCCCCCTGTGCTGGGACAGCATGTGGTAGTGGCACGGGAGTTATCGCCAGTTTGAGCAGGTGTGGAAACCATGGTTGTCTTTCTCGTATTGGAGCCATCAGGATCAGCGTGGCTTATTCCTGGTGCATCTTGTGCACTATTCTGCTGAGGAGTGGTGTTGCAGGGGCGGGGGGTGTAATCAAATTTAAAAACAAACTCAAGATGCATCTCTTTAAATAATCTGGGCTTATTTCCCACTTCTGTTGGAAGAGCTCTGTTCACGATCTGCGCCCTTATGCCCCCGGGCCAATTTGGTTGTGCACAATAAATAATAATAATCCACAGGCTGTGCCCCTTGGAATCTGGTTGGGTAAACCTTGATGTGACGTCTGGGCATTGTTTGTTTTGGTTTGTGGTGAACAAGTCTAAAGGGGGATATCCCCACATGGAAAAGACTGTCTAGAATATCTTTGTTGAGCTGCCACTCGTGTTCTTCTGGAAGAGGACTTCTGCTCAGAGAATCTCCTAGAGCATAGAGTTCCCCTAGAAAGCGTTGAGAGACTAGGAACATGTTCTGCTTGCGTGTGTGGGCATGCGTGCGTGCGTGTGTGCATGCGTGTGTCTCTCTCCCCCTGTTTGTTTAGGTAGAACACGGCAGTGGGGCTGTCTATGAGGACTTGTACTATCTGGCCGAGAAGATGCTGCTGAAAGAATTGCAGAGCCTTGAGAACTGCTATAATTTCTAGAAGGTTAATGTGGTTTTGGGCTGTTGTGCCACTGCCCATGAGGTGTGTGGTGAAGGAAACAAGCTCACTTTCCGGAGAGTGAGTCATCCGTCGCTAGTATCGCTTGAACTGGTGGATTGCAAAAATGGTTTTCCTTTCAAGAAATTGTCTTTGGACCACAAGCGAAAGAGCCTGTACCAGGGTTAGCGAACAAACCACTAGATTGCCACACTGTCCGCTTGCTTGATACCATTGTTTTGCTAACCACTCTTGCACTGGGCAGAAGCGCAGCCACGCATGTGGAACTAGGTAGATGCAGGAGGCCAGCATCCCAAGCAGGGGCATTGCTTTGCATATGGTTATCTGGTGACCGTGGTGACCGTATAGATAGTGAGGTATTTGTAGCAGCACGTTATGAACTCTTGTTTGAGGGAAAGACCAGACCTTCCTTTGTCTTTATAATTGCACCAAGGAATTGTTTTGTTTAACTGGGTACAAGACTGGACTTGTTCTTGTTGATGGAGAAACCTAATTGGAACAGAAGGTTGATTGTTCTCTGTGTTGAATTTGCTAATTTGAGGGGTCTCCCCTGTTATCAGCCAGTCATCTAGATAAGGGTACACTGGGATGGACTCTCTGCGTAGGTGCGCCGCCACTACTGCTAGTACTTACGTGAGCACCCTTGGAGCCAAGGTTATGCTGAAGGGGAGCACCTTGAACTGGTAGTGTTCTCCCGCTATCTGGAAGTGCAGGTATTTTCGGTGTGCTGTGAACATAGAAATATTTAAGTATGAAGCTTTCATATGCAATGTTGCCATGTAGTCTCCCTGCTTTAGGGCGCAGGTGAAGTACTGGAGGGCATTCTTGGGTCTTTCGCACAAGCAAGTACGTTGAATAAAG
This sequence comes from Ambystoma mexicanum, assembly GCF_040938575.1. NCBI lineage: Eukaryota > Metazoa > Chordata > Amphibia > Caudata > Ambystomatidae > Ambystoma > Ambystoma mexicanum. The sequence goes on from NC_090925.1 coordinate 1,113,734,179, forward strand.
GAGCCGTAGCATCGTTACCTACAGTCCTCAACTAGTATATCTTTCTATCCAACCAAGAGGTTTTTCTTATATCTAACAGGGACTGTTCCATACAATACAAGAAGCACGGACTCTTCAGACCATTGATTCTATTAAGAACAACATCACCCAAGTCTACCCATTTGACATTCTGCAAACAAGCACTGAGCAGTAAGGATTTACTTATGATACTTTCTCAGTTAATGTTTAACTATTGCGCCAGCCCAACCCCATTTAAGAGTACCCTCTTCTCCTGCCAATTTAAATACAATAATGAATCAGAATACAGTAGAAACTACAACTTTTTAGTATATCTGACATAGCCATAGCCACTATACAGGACTATAAGTATGTACAAATCTGAGATTTTCATTGAAATCAATTTGTAAAGTACTGAACTTTTAACACTGCAATTGCATTGTTGTTGATTAATAACCTCGATCAACTTTAAGTCTACCTTTTTTGTTCTTGTTCACAATGCTATCAAATTTTTATCTTTTACAGCAATCTTTAAATTCTAGTTTACCTCCTGAAGAACAACTGTATTATAAGTGGGGAAACACGTGTTGAGGATCTAACATGTGACTTTTTTTGTTTAAATGCATCTGTGAACAACAACATTCTAAAAAATTCAAATAAATATCTTTTGGAGCGCCTGACAAATAGTGTTTGAACTTTTAATTTGAAGAACGTTGAATAAATACCCTTGTTTACTTGGTTTGCTGGGATGATTTCTATTGCGTCCTTTCCAGCTGTGATTTCACCTCCTCCAGTAGTATGCGCTTTTCCTCTTGTGTTGATTTTCTTTGTTTCGGCGGGTGGTTGGGTGGATGGTTGATACATCTGTGGCGGGTGGATATACAGTATCCGCCCGCCACGGTGGGTAACACTGACTTGTCTGAGGTGATCCCCCTCCCATGCGTTGGTGAAGTGTGAGATGCAATCTCCTACTGGTGTAGCATGGCAGGGGACCTGGAGAGGGTCATCATTGTTTGGGAAGGGTGGAGCCCCTTGCAGAGGGGGCTCTACCTATGCTCCTTGATCTTTTGTAGCCTCTTTGAAAATTGGAGGAGGAGGATTGTCCCTGTGAGGTGCCCCATGATTTACATTGGTTACCGTGCCCATAACTTGAGGAGCGTTGTGTATCCTGCCCATGAACCGTCTTGTGTTGAAAGACCCCCTCTGCACAAACTGCTTGTTGGTCAGCTGCCCAAGAGATATTAGGGTGTCATACTCTTCTTTGGCGCTCTTAAAAGCATCCTCAACCGCTTTACTGAACAGTTAATTTGGTCCAATATGTTGAGTAAGGCGGCCTGTCTTTCAGGTTTAAAACCTGATTGCCTAAGCCAAGCATGACGCTTAATGAGCGTCCCTTCAGCTATGATACGGCCTGTGTTGTGCACAGCATTGAGGATGTTTTTTTAGGATGCAGTAGGCCACCTGCTTGCCTTCGGTTACAATCTTTAGGAGCTGAGATTTTAGGGGCTCTCGGACTGTCTCAATTTGTAGTTGCAGTTCGTCCCACTTATGGCAACTGTAGCTAGCCAAAAGGGTAGTATTTTTGGCTATCCCAGTCTGATAGGCAGCTGAGGAAGCCACCTTTTTGCCAAAAGTGTACATCTTTTTACTTTCTTTATCTGGTGGATCCTCTGCAGAGGCTAGTGGTGTGCCGGCCCTTTCCCTAGTTGCAGTTACCACCTGGGAGTTGGGCTTCAGCTAACCCCTGATGTAGAGAGGGTCAGTAAAGGGTGATCTGAATACTGCCTCGATGAAGGGATTGACTGCTCGAGTAAGGTTTGGCGTTAGGAGAGAGGGTTGTATTTGTCTCTGAATAGATTGCAAGAGGGGAATTCATTGGGTTGCGGATTTCTTGTCTCCAAGAATGTCCTCCACAAGGTCTTTATCAACTTGGGCCTCCTGGGTGTTTATGTTAAAATGTTCTGGGGCCTTGAGGAGCAGCTCATTGTATTGGAGCTGGTTGTCGACTGGGGAGTCAGTCACTGGCTGATTTTGATGGTCTGGTGACTGGATGATGTAGATGTCGTCATCGTCATAATATTGGTCTAGGACACCCTGGTCATACTGGTCCCCTTGATCTTCTTGAGAGCCAGGATCAAGTGAACCTGAGTTGTCTACAAAATATAAGTCCTGAGAGGGGAAGGGGCGCCTAGTGGTAGCCTGGCTCTGGGTAGAGGTGTTGGGCTGAAAGTGTGCAGGCATGCCTGCTTGGTTGCTGGTTCATCCCTAGCTGCTACTTTGTGTGATGGGCCCTGAAGGTTAAACAGTTCTGCAGGGTGACGGTCCATTAAGTCTACAAAAAAGGACATCTTCCCCCATCAATGCTCTCGGAGGTCCACTCAGATGACTTTGGAAATACTGAAGTAGGAATATACAGTAAGGGTGTAGGCTCCTTGTGGTGCGTGGTCCCTGAAAGAGTGTCTAGGGGTGCAGGGGTATCCTTAGATTTAGAGGGGCCACTATCATGGGAAGTGGAGGGCTTAGACGGTAGATGCGTTGAACTTTTAGTGGATTTTGACATCTTCAATTTTAAAAGAGGGCCCGGGACGTGTTTCTTAAGTTCTCTCATTTTTGAGGTAGTGGAAGGGGCAGTCGAAGCGCCTTTCGATGCATGCCTTTCAGCACACTAAAGGGCATCTGTTTTATGCGCAGTGTCAGAAGAACAAGTTACTCTCTTACCTGGTAACGTTCTTTCAATGGGATGGTCCGACGACGTATTCCATATCTATGACAGGTAATGTCCACAGCTGTGCTGCTTTGGAAAATTTTCGGCGTCTGCGTCCTGCGTCGATGACGTCGATGCGCTGTCCCCGAGGACCTCCTCCGACAGCCAACGTCACCCGATGTGAGCAGGATGCACGACGCCCGTAGCCTCAGTTGTAGTTTTTTCCCCAGAACGTGCAACACCAGTTTTCTGCCAGTCAGACACACAAGGCCTTGCGGAACGCAAGCTGCAATCGCATAAGAAATTCTGCAGCGGGGAAGGTAGGGAGGGAGCGATATGGAATACGTCGTCGGACCATCCCATCGAAAGAACGTTACCAGGTAAGAGAGTAACTTGTTATTTGAGGGGATTGGGTCCTCCGACGTATTCCATATCTATGACAGAATCCCAAAGCAGTACCAAGCAAGGAGGTGGGAAAAGAATTTAGAACACAAATTTAGCATGCCCAATCAAATTGCGGAATAAAGGACTGCCTTGCCAAAGGCCAGATCCTGCCCTCGGATGGAATCGAGGGAGTAGTGACGTACAAAAGTATGTACTGAAGCCCAGGTGGCTGCATCACAGATGTGACGAATAGGAACACCCCTCTGCAGGGCAGTAGACGCATCCACACCCCTGGTAGAATGAGCCCGCAAGCCAGCCGGAGGGTCCTTACCCGCCAAGCGGTAACACTCGGAGATAGCTAAAATAGTCCAACGAGACAAAGTCTGCTTCGTCACAGCTTGTCCCAAACGCTTTCCAGCGTAACAAATGAAAAGTTGATCGTCCACTCTAACCCGGGACATGCGCGAAATATAAAAGCTTAACGCTCTCCTAGGATCAAACCTATGGAGCCTCTACTCTTCCTTACCAGGATGTGGAGGAGGATAGAATGCCGGAAGAACCACCTCCTGGCTCAAATGAAATTCCAAAACCACCTTCGGAAGAAAGGAAGGACGAACTCAAAGGACAACCCTGTCCTTATGAAACACAGTGAAGGGTGGCTTAACTGAAAGTGCCTGTAACTCACTCACACTGCGAGCGGAAGTAACCGCAACCAAAAACACAGTTTTAAGAGTCAACAGTCTCAAAGGGCAAGAATGCAAAGGCTCAAACGGAGCACCCATAAGAAACTTAAGAACAAGGTTCGAATCCCAACCAGGCACCAGAAAAGGTGACGGAGGGAACACATTAGTGAGCCCTTTCAAAAACTGAGAAATTAAAGGAATCTTAAAATAGGAACATTCTACAGACGAGCGCTTAAATATGGACAGCGCCACCAGGTAACCTTTAATGGTACCCACTTGCAAGCCCCTGTGGGCCAAAGAAAGCAAAAAAGACAGAACCATGGGAATGTCACACTCAAAAGGATCCACATTCTTAACTCTGCACCAGTCGCAGAACTTATGCCAACGGCAACGGTACAGAGACTTTGTTGCCAGCCGTCTGGCCGAGAGCAACATCTCCAACACGTCTTCAGGGAGGTCCCAATCCTTATACCTCAACCTTTCAGAAGCCAAGCGTGAAGGTGGAGGGATCGGACCTCTGGATGGAGAACCTCACCCCCCTCCCGTGAGAGCAGATCGTCTCGGTAGGGAAGACGACGCGGAGGGCAGATGGACAAGTCGAGAAGGTCCGGGTACCACGTCCTCGGGGCCCACGCCGGAGCAATGAGGATCATCCAGGGACCGGACCTCTGTAACCTCTGCAGTACTTGCGGGATGACGGGGACTGGAGGAAACGCGTACAGCAGTGGGAATGATCACTCCACCACGAACGCGTCTCCTAAGGCTCCTTTTGGAGGAAATTCCCGCGAGCAGAACCTTTCGCACTTCCGGTTGACACTGGAGGCAAAGAGATCCACTTGAGGGGTCCCCCAAAGGGCGAAGATCTCCAGGGGAAACTCCTGAGCCAGCTCCCACTCGTGAGAGACCGTGCTCTGCCTGCTCAGAGCGTCCGCCGTCTCGTTGTCGTCTCCGGCCAGATGAACAGCCGAGATCGAAACTTCCTGCTGGATGGCCCAGAACTCGAGCTGCATCGCCTCCCTGCACAGAGAAGTGACCCTGCCCCCCCTTTTTGTTGAGGTAGTGCATGGCCACCGTGTTGTCCGTTAGGATCAGGACATTCTTTCCTCGCACAGTTGGCAGAAAAGCCTTCAGGGCTAGCCTGATGGCCCTCAGCTCCAACAGATTGATATGGAGTCTGGACTCCGACGGAGACCAACGACCGCTGACTGTCAACTCGTTGGCATGAGCTCCCCATCCAATGAGGGATGCGTCCGTCACGATCATCACCTCCGGCCAGGGAAGCCAAAACGGGGCCCCCTTCATCAGATTGCCTTCGACGGCCCACCACAGAAGGTCCTGGGCGACCAAGGGTGGCACCTGAACAGGGTCCGACATCCTGCCGGAAGATTGCGACCACTGCATCTTGATTGCCCACTGCAAAGATCTCATCCGCAGACGAGCCTCTGGCACCAGAAGAATGCAGGATGCCATGAAGCCGAGCAACCTCAAGAACTCGAACGCCGGGAGCGTCGGGGCAAGTTGAAACTTGTGCACCATCTGCTGAATGTGAAGAGCCCTCACCTGGGGAGGAAAACACAGCCCCAGGGATGTGTCGAGCACTGCTCCGATGTACTGGAGCCGCTGTGTTGGCATCAAATGGGACTTCTTTAAATTGAGGGAGAAGCCCAGCTTGTGAAGGGAGTGGCAGGTGACGGACAGAGGATCCAGGACTTGCTCGAGAGAGCTCCCCCTGATCAACCAATCGTCCAGGTCGGGGTAGACGTGAATCCCACTTTCCTGAGATGCGCTGCCACCACCACCATGCGCTTGGTGAAAACCATTGGGGCGGAGGTCAATCCGAACGGCAGGACCCGAAACTGAAAGTGCGAGTAGCCAACCGCGAACCTCAGGTACTTCTTGTGCTTGGGATGGATCGGCACATGGAAGTAAGCGTCCTTGAGGTCGCGAGACACCAACCAGTCCTGAAGTTGAAGGGCCTGGAGGACTTGAGAGAGAGTAACCATCTTGAACTTATCCTTCCTGAGGAGTTTGTTCAAACCGCGCAAGTCCATGATGGGTCTCAATCCCCAGTCTTTCTTCGAAATCAAAAAATAAGGGGAATACCATCCCTTGTTCCTCTCTGCTACAGGCACCAGTTCTATGGCGCCTTTCTCCAGCAGGGCTTGAATTTCCTGCACAAGGAGCGGATCCGGACTCTTCAAAGAGAGGTTCCCAGGCGGTTTGTCGTGAGGCCTCTGCCGAAAGGAAAGACAGTAGCCGTGGGTTATGATCTTCAGAACCCACACATCTGAAGTAATGGCACGCCACTCTATAAGATGCTGCGCCAGCCTTCCCCCAACCAGCGAACCATGGGACCTGGCCTCATGACTGAGTGGTACCGGCTGCGGCCTTGCCTAAGGGCAAAGACGCAACTGCCCGAGCGGCCTTGGCACCTCGAATTCCCTGTTTTCCACCTCTGGCACTCTTACGGTGGCCTCTTTGACTGACAGCTCCTCTTGCTATACTGAAGGACGAGTAATAGCGAAAGGAACCTCCCCTCCATTGTTGTCCCCTAGGACGAAAAGGCGAAGGTTGTCGAACTGCAGCGCCCAATGACTTTGCTGCAGGTTTAGAGGTCTGCAACCTCTCAAGGCTCTAGTCAGCCTTGCTGCCAAAAAGATGTTCACCGTCAAAGGGCATGTTGAGGAGCCGGGACTGCACATCAGGAGCGAATCCCGACTTCCGCAACCACGCAAACCTGCGTATTACGGTGCTCGCCGCCATGGACCGACTGACACAATCTGCCATGTCCAAACCCGACTGAACGGCCTCACACATGGCATCCTTGCCATCCTGAACCATAGCAAGGAAACCATCCCGTTCGTCCCCTTCGGGAATATGTTCAGCCGCTAATGCAACACAGTTCCACAGAGTGTGTGTGAAACAAGACAAGGCACATACGGAGTTGGCCGCCTGAAGCGCCATACCCCCTGAAGAAAATACTTCCTTCGCCCAGCCATCAAAACGTTTGTCGTCCCTATCCGGAGGGATGGTAGGATGCGACGCCTGCTTTGCCGGGGCCGTAGCCGCCTGCACCACCAAACTCTCCGGAGTGGGGTGCCTGGACAAGAAGCAGGGGTTGCTACTGGCTGGTATTTTCGCGACAAAGACTTGCCCACTGCCGGGAGACTCTCCGGAGCAGTCCAAGCCGCCGCCACCCTTCTCTGCAGAGCCATATGAAACGGCAGTACTGGGTCAGTGGGGGGACCAAGATCAAGGATGTCCGTGAGATCATGCTGAACAAACTCCCCTGGGGGAGCAGACCATCCCAAGTACTCGGTGACCCGAGACATAAGGTGCCGGTACGAAGAATCGACATGAGTGCCAGGCTCTGGCCTACAAAACTCCACCTCCGGAGAGGTGTCCAGTCCACTGGCATCATGCAGTGACTGCGTCAGGCCCGAGAGAAGCTCATCAGGCACCGTAACCGGAACCAAGCCCTCATCAGAGCCCTCATCACCCTCTGAAATGTACTCCAGGCGGTGAGAGGAAGACACCTGGGGACCAAAGCTATGCCTGACCTTAGCCAGAGCCTTTCTAGGGGCTACCCCCGTGCCACGGGGCCCCTCCGACACCACCGCCTCGAAAGGCGTCGAGGGCGCCCAAGGAGTCGGCGCTGGCATCTAGCGAATCGGCGTTGACGTCGAGCGAATCGGCGTTGACGTCAGCCACAGCGCCGCCAGCACTGGTGGCGGCGACACAGGCCTCGAAGCCAGGGCTCCGAGCGTGTCCTTCGACGACCTAGGCGCTGACAGCGTCGACAACCCCCTCGAAAGCGGAGCCTCGAGAGAGGTCGTCGACGACGACCTCGGCGCCACAGGCGTCAACGTCTTCCTCGAAGACGGCACAGGATCACGCAGTCTCGAGCGCGTCGAGGACCGGGACCTGGACCTGGAACGGGCATGGCAAGAACGGTTACCCTTGTCCAAGCGGGACCTCTCCTGCAAACCGTGCCGACCACCCGAGCCCAAAGGCGTGCGAGCGGTGTCTCTCGACCAATCACGACCGACCCCACTATCGCTAACATCTTCCCGAAGGAAGCCCATTCCTCCGGTGTCGCTTGCATGGTGGGATAAGCGACCCGCCGGGAATGCCTCGAAGAGGCAGAGGAGTGGCGAGACCGACTGCTGGAAGGAGACCCACTGGACCTCCGACAATGACGCGGAGAGTCGCCTCTCTGATCATCCGTCGAAAGCCCCGCAGACCTCGACTTCCGGGGCTTAGACACCCTACCTACTGACAACTTCTTCTTGCGCTCCCGCAAGGCCTTGGCCGTGAGCGACTGGCAGTCGACAGTCGTCCGTGTCGTGGGCCTCCCCGAGGCAGGCGTCGTGCAAGTCCGTTACCGACATCTTGGACCCACAGTCCCCGCATTTCTTGAAGCCCGGACACGGGGGTTGAAGACGAGGTAGACATCGTCACGAACAGGCTTTTTTCACAAAAACCGAACAGGTTCAAAGAACCGAGAAGAATACAACAATCTCCACAGAGTCGAGGTGTACCGAGATTCACAAAGCGAACACGTTCGCGGAAAAAACGGACCTGAGGCTACGGGCATCGTGCCTCCCAATTACCACATCGGGTGACGTCGGCCGTCTGAGGAGGTCTTCGGGGACGGCGCATCGAGGCAGAACATTTTCCGAAGCAGCACAGCTGTGGACATCACCCGTCATAGATATGGAATACGTCAGAGGACCCAATCCCCTCGAAACGGACTTGTGTGTCTGTCTGTTTCGGAAGTCTGTCCTGTGGCAAACGAGAGCGTGATGGCCCAGAGGACAGGGATGTTTTCGAGGACCTTTACCTTTGACACAGCGTGGCTTTCAACAGTCTACAGCGCGGCCACCGTGGGATGTGTGCTTGGTGTGGCGTGAAGTGTGCGTGCTTGAATCACCAGGTGTAGTCTCCGTAACAGGACCACCCGCCTGCTTAATGAAGTCAGGGGCTCACATTTGGGAGTGTCGAATTCTGTTCCCCCTCGGCGTCACTTAGGAGACTGATGCTGCCATCAATGGAAGCTTCCTCCACGTCAATGGAGGCCTCGACCTGAATGACGTGGATGGCCCAGCGTTTTGTTCTACGGTCCCTTCAATGTCTTTGGTAGAAAGAGCTTGCAGGATTTGCAGTTTTTCCAGGGTGATCCCGTGGAAGACATTGGTTACACATGCTGTGTGCGTCTACCCAGGGGTACTTCCTATTGCAGGATGGACAAAACTTAAAAGGTGTATTTTCCATGATTAGTGGAAAAGGCAGCGCAGTGAAGAGAAGGAAATGAGAGATTAGGCATTCTCTAAAAGGAGAAGAATGTATGGCCTCCCCCCAATGTCGCTACTGTGATGGAACCTCGATGCGTGAAGGGCCATGGGTACAATGGACGTCACACTAGGTATAGTACTGACACGCCCAGTCGATGTCCCTTTTCGATTTTTGAAAAAAAATAATTTAATACTCTGCGACTAACACTAGATGTCAGCCTATGCATAGCATGTGATCTAAGCAGTTCCACAGGCCTCAGAAATATATGAAAAATTACCTTCATGGTGATTTCGGTTCTCTTGGTCCAGGCTCTCCCTCCTTAACAAATGGTTGGTAACGTATGCATCCGCAGGCGTCCCATAAAAGCTGGCTGTAAAACAAAGCTTTCACCAAGTTTTGGAAGGGGTGGGCCTATGTCACGCGTGTATCCATTCACGTGCCAGTCCCACACCTTACCCCTAGATCACCAACGTTCCACACCGAGTTCCTGTGGTTCCCCCGATGCTGGTAGTATTTAAGTATATGCGTACTGTAGGGGATGGTTGGGTGGGTGTTGTGCAGGAGGGAGAGCCTGGACTAAAAACCTGAATCACCATGAAGGTAATTTTTAATTTATCTGTCGTCCTGGCTCTCCCTCCTTTCCAAACGTGTTGGGGCCAGACTAAAAAGCCTTAGAATAAGTAAGGGTGGAGGAGACAGCATGTACAAGATTCAGACAAACAAGTTGCGGAGAACCTCTTAGACGAATTTTGCATCATTTCTAGAAGATGTATCCATAGCATAGTGCTTGCAAAAGGCAAGCGGGGTAGCCCAGGTATCTGCTTTACAGAGGTCTGAAATGGGAACATGCCTGGTAAAGGCTACAGATGCTGCCTTGGCTCTAGTAGAATGAGCCCGAAGTCTCTGTGAAGTCGCAAACCCTTTCATGTCGTAAGCCCTAGAGATACAGGAGACAACCCATCTACAATGGAAGCTTTAGCTGCCTTATTAACAGGAAAAGGACCGTTGCGAGTAACGAAGAGCTGGTCTGCCTTTCTGAACGGTTTGGTCCTTGCTAGATAGAATTTTAAAGTTCTTACAACTCTAATGTTTCTTCGGCTGCAGAAGCGTGCAGTCTAAGAAGAAAAATGGGAAGACAGGTTTCCTGGTTGAAATGAAATTCAGAGACTACCTTGGGTGGAAAGGAGGGGACCGTACGTAGGACAACTTTGTACTTATGGAACACAATATATGGTTCCTTTGAGCAGAGAGCCTGTAGTTCTCCAATCCTTCTAGCGGAACTAATGGCTTTCCAAGTTTGAAATTCTAATTCACATGAGGCCCTTGGCTCAAATGGTTTTTGCATTAGGGCTGATAACACCACATTGAGATCCCACTGAGGTGGAGGTTCACGAATAGGGGGATGTAAACGTAAAAGGCCCTCGAAGTGCCTTTTAATTGCTTTGTTGGAAAGAGAAAGACTTGCGTTCTCTATTCAGGTAAGCACCAATAGCTGATAAGGGAGTAGTTTCTTACCTGTAACTCCCATTTCTCCAGCGTTGGTATCTTACATGGATTCACATGCTGTGGCTATTCCCCGTCGTCAGGCTGGGAAAACCTCAGCAACTTTAGTCTAGTAGTTTTCCTATGGAAAAAACATTCACACCTTGAGTGTCCTGTCAACGTCGATATGGGTGCTTTAGGTAGCACCAATGGGACGTCGAGTGTATAGCTGTGCCCGCGGCGTCCCCTCAGATTTTAACCTCTCCAAAAAGAGGAGTCCTAAGAGGCTGTTTGCCAAAAGGAGCAGGCTGGAGGGCGCATGTGAATCCACGAAAGATACCAAGGCCTTAGAAAGGGAGTTACAGGTAAGAAACTACTCCCTTCTCCAGCATTGGATCTTTCATGGACTCACATGCTGTGAATAGATTTTGTAGCAGTAAGAATGCCTGGAGGTGCACATCAGGCAATCAGGACGTAGACGTTAGGCAATATGCGCAAAAAGAGAAGGACATAACTAAGTGAATAAAAACAGGAGTAGAGTCAAAACCCTGGAAGCTGTAGGGCTTACCTTAATGGAAAAGGCGTTGGAGCACCGCACGTCCCACCTATACGGCCTCAGAATGTTGTTGTTTCAGACAGCAGTGCCTGGTGAACGTGTGGGGCACTGCCCACATTGCTGACTGGCAAGTGTCTCCGATTGGTATGCCCGCGCATAGAGCCACTGAGGTCGCCGTGTACCTTGTAGAGTGAGCTCTGGGAGCTGACTGTAATGGTTTGTTGGCTTTAGCGTGGCAGAAAGATATACTTGCCGCCACCCAGCGTGAGATGACTTGTTTTGAAATTGGCCTCCCTTTATTGGAGGGGCCGAATGCCACAAAGAGTTGCTTGGATCTGAACGACGTATGCGATCCAGATAGTACTTTAAAGCTCTTTTTATGTCCAAGGAATGCAAAGCTTTTTCCGCTGGAGTAGAAGCATTAGGGGAAAAAGGTTGGTAAGGTGATCATAGTGTTTGTGAAAATCCAATGGAATCTTCGGAATGAAATGTGGATTTGTCAAAAGAAGAGCTCGGTCCTTCATGAAGCACAGATATGGTGGGTCAATGACCTGGTCCTGCAGTTCCGATACTCATCTGGAGGACATAATGGCCACTACAAAGATTACTTTCCAAGTGAGAAAAGTTATGGCAGCTGTTGACATAGGCTCAAACAGTGGTTTCATGAGGGCTCCAAACAGGAGAAATCTTTTTCTTTGGGGGGGGGGGGGGTGAGTCCTGAAAAGACCCTTGAGGAAATGCTTAATTAATCCGTCACTGAAAAGAGGTGTAGAATTCCTTTTCCGCGTGTATCTTGATATTGCCGCAAGATGAACCTTGATAGACGATATTGCAAGACCCTCTTTTGCTAACAGCAAAAGGTAAGGAAGGAGTTGGTGAGGTGAAACGCGCAATGGCTGTAGGTTATGATATGATAGTTTATTTATATAGCGCCTATACACAATGTGTTTTAAAGCACTTCATGACAAGGGAGGGAACAAGGGAAAATACAAAAACATTCTTACAGGCCATGAACAACAAGAATGTGAAATTAACTATCGGCCTAGCGACATTTCAGATAGTGCAAGTGCTAAGACACAGATAGGAAGGAAATGGGAACAGACAGGCGACTACTGTACTAGGCCCGACGACATTTCTGGTAGAGCCAGAGAATTACATGAGGAGAGGGAGGGGGGGAGGAGGGTGAAGAACAAAACAAGCGACTATCGCACTAGGCCGGACAACATTTCAGATGGTGCTGGAGGGGTAAGGGGGGGAATCGCAGTAAAGGGGGGGGACAAAACAATTGTAGCTATCATACTAGATCCAGTGACAAATCTGATAGAGTAAGTGCATAGAAAAGTAAGGGAGGGAGGGTGGAGGAGAGAGAGAGAGAGAGAGAAAGAGGAAGGGGAGGAGAAGAGAACAGAATAAAACAGTGAAAAGGGCAGAGAAGCAGAGGGGCAGTTGCAGAGATCAGTAAAACACATGATTTTGCAAGGGAACAGGAAATGTAGGCAAGAATTCACAGTGATGGGCATAGCATGATTCAGGGCAGGGCCAACCTGAATGCGAGATCCAGGGGAGGTCCAGCGAAATCATGGGGGCAGGGCGGGGGCACAGCAACATCACAGGGGGCCAGAGGGAAGTGGGGGGCACAGAACAACATCACGGGGGGCCAGAGGGAGGTTGTGGGGGGGGGCACACAGCAACATCAAGGGGGACCAGAGGGTGGTGGGGGGCACACAGCAACATCAAGGGGGACCAGAGGGTGGTGGGGGGCTGGTAACCCAGGTGAAGAGGATCATCCACTGCCAGGTGAAGGTGGTCAGAGAAGCAGTTCTGCCTGTGCCAGATCGGGGCCACCAGGATGGTTTTGCAGGGAACCTTGCGAATCATTTGAACCATTTTCCTCATCAGGGGCAAAGGAGGAAATGCGTAGGCGAACATCCCCGTCCACGGAAAAGAGAATGCGCCCCCCTTTGAGTCCGGATGAGGGACTCTGCTGGCAAACTGAAGGCACTGCTTGTTCTCGGGGCTGGCGAACACGTCCAAAGGGGGAGTGCCCCACTTCTCAAAGATCTTTGCCACCTGGGAGCTGTTCAGTTGCCAATCGTGCATCTGAGAAGAGTCCATGCTGAGGGAGCCTGCTGTATGTTCTGAATCCCTGGCAGGTGTAAAGCCAGGATCTGAATCCTGTGTTGGATGGCCCAGTGCCAAATGGTTTGGGCTTCCAGGGAAAGGAGTTGCGAGTGTTTTCCCGCCTGCTAGCGCAGACAAAACATGGTTGTGGTGTTGTTGGTAAGAATCCTTACGACCGAATCCTGGATGAGGGGGAGAAAAGATTTGAGCGCCCAGTGTACCGCCCCCAGCTCTAGTACGTTGATATGTAGAGAGGACTCCGTGGGAGACCACAGGCTTTGACTTGGAACTGGTTGAGATGAGCCCCCATCCAGTCGGTGAGGCATCAATTACGATAGCATATCGAAAATCCGGTTCCACCCGGGGCATGCCCTTTTCGATGTTGACGTGATGAGTCCACCACTGTAGGGAGTCTGCCAGAGGCTGGGAGATGACCACCCTGTCCGACCAGGAGCCCTGGATCTGGGACCATCTAGAAGTGAGAAATTCCTCTGCTGGGCGCATAAAGAGATGACAATTTGGAATGTGTGGGATGCAGGACGAGATGATGCCGAGGAGAAGCATGTATCAGCAGACCGTGACAGAAGTTCCTGGTGTAAACGATCCCGCTAGGAACAAGAATTTCTCTATCCTCTCCTTCAATGGCTTGACCCGATTGAGAGTTGTCTGGAATTGTGCTCCCAGAAAGACCAAATTCTTTGAGGGCGTCAGAAAGGATTTGCTGAAGTTGCTTGAGAAGCCTAGACATTGTAGAAGGAGCATTGTGGCGTTGGTAAGCTGCTACAAGAGCCAGACACTTGGTGTAAGTCCAGGGAGCTGACTTTCGGCCAAAGGGGAGAACCCAAAACTGGTAATGGCTGTTGCCCACCGGGAACCTGAGAAATAGTCGATGTCTTGGGTGCATAGGTGTGAGAAAGTAAGCTTCCTCCTTGGGTGAACTGCCCTTATAATGTCTTGCAATGTTAGCGTCCTGAAGTTTGCTTTTTTTTATGTTCTTGTTGAGCAGTTACAGGTCTAGAATGGGGCCATTTTCAGTTTGGCTTCTTGACCACGGAAAACCTGCAATAGGTACCTTTTCCTCATGCCGATGGGGAGGGGGACCCTCTCACTTGCCCCTTTTTGTAGCATGAGACAAACCTCTAGACGCAAGACGTAAAGGCAAGACTGGGGTGTTTTTACTGGAGGAATGGGGAGTTGTGGATGCCTGAACTCCAACAAGTGGCCGTATTGGATAGCTTCTAGCACCCATCGGTCTGTTGATATTGAGCGCCACTCGTTGAGGTCGAACGCCACCTTCCCTCCTAGTTCAATGCCCAAGTGGCAGTCGTCATTGTGGCTTACTTTTTAGTGAAGGAGGAGGATTCCCTTTTCCTCTGGCCTTGGTAATCCTTGTTGCGTTGGGCGGTCTAGAAGGAATGCCTGCAGCCTTGGGAGTAGTAGGTGGACCTACTTTATCCCTTGTCTCGAGAACCCGAAAATCTTGCGTTCTCTGAGACGCCACGAAAGGGGCGAAAAGATCTTCTGGCCTGCAGGGCTGCAAGGGACCTTTCCGTATCGGAGTCCCCTACCATGGTTTTCAAAGCGCCAATCTTCTCCTCGAAAAGACTTTTCCCCCTCATAAGGTATGTCCGCAACCTTGTGTTGAACCTCTTGACGGAAATCCATGCAGCGAAGGCAAGCTTGACGCCCGAGAACCACCCAGTTATTAATTTGCTTGAAACCAGTCTCTGCTAGGTTGACAGCAATGTTTAACTATGGTTCGATGTCTCCCCTCACCCCCTCTCGCACCAAAAGCATAGCTTCTTTCCTCTGCTGCTCGGGAAGGTGGTCTAACAGTGATGCTAGGCAGTGCCACATCTCACGGTCGTAGCTTGCCACGAAGGCCAACGAGTTGGCAGCCTTCACACTAGTGGTTCCAATAGTGAGGACTTTACCGAAAAAGTCCAACTTGCAGTTCTCATTATCGGGAGGAGTGGCGCACCTTGTGCTGGGTGCAAGCCTTTCTACTAGACGCTGCAGGAACCACCAACAGTGTAGGCTGCGATGTCAGGCACTTCGGAGTGGATTTAGGAGCTTTGAATTTCTTATCCAAGCTGCCTTTGACCGCTAGCTCCGTGAACGGGTGCTTCAACGTACGGAGACCCTCCTGCCATACGTGAGCCAATATAGGGATTGAGAAAACCGCCTTTTGCCTCTGCCCCATGTGGTCGAACAAGAAACAGTCCTTTTCCTCTGAGATGAGACCAAATTCCTGACAGGCTTTAGCATGGAATGCCCCTATCATCAGGTGGAGATGGTTGGGCGGACTACCCAGAGCATCCAGGTCTGGGTCTGTATACCAGGTGTCCGTCTACGGTCTCTTCTTCTCCCAAAAGGGTAGAGTGTCCTGTGGGGAAATGTCTTGCTCTGAATCATCCCGTTCCCCTTCCTCCTGATCTCTTCGACAAGGATTAAAAGCCCTAGGGGAAGGGGAAGGAGGAGGAGGTCTTGCTGGGGACGGTTTCCTGGGGCAAGACCCTCGGTTGCGCCAGGCATCAAAGGTGTCTTTCTGGCAAGGGACGATATACGGTCTTTGCAGCAACAGGACTGATGGAGCCTGAGGTAATGGGAGCCTGGCGTCCAATTGCCCTAGAAGAGCTTGCAAAGTAGAGAGCACTTGCATAGAGAGCAAGGAGTGTGGGTTGATGAGGATACTGAGGAGGAACAGCCCCGAAGCCCGCTGATGTGGATGGGAGGGAAGGCGAATGCATTGTGCGCTGCAGGTCCAAACCAGATGGATCCAGGAAAGGTTGTTCCGAACCCCCTTCTTCGGGATCCGATTCAAAAGCTGCTTGCTCGTCATAGGTAGGTGCCTCAAAGTCAGAGGTGATCTCACGTTGAAGTATGTCCTCTGGTAGCATGGTCGGAGACCTTTCTAGAAGAGGATGCTCTGTAGACGCAGCTGAATGCTTTGCTGTTTCCCAGGGAGATGGGGTCTCCCGTTACCAACTCAGGCCTAGCTGGTCTTGTAGAGGAAGTATGCGTCGACGTGATTTTTTATTTTTCATCGTCGGCGAGGTTGTTGTCGAGGGAGCAATAGTCGACGGAGCAGTTCTAAACGGGACAGCGGATGAAATGGATGTTGTCGACGGGAGAGTCATCGATGAACCGGTCTTCGTCGGTGGAGTCGTAGACGCGGTCTTCGTCACCAGTACCGCGCAGATGGAGAAGGTGGCTGCTTGGATGACGACTTGGACTTGTGCTTCGTCGACTCCGTCAATAAGGAGGAGTGAGGCCTTGATTTTTCCTTTTCCTACGACGAAGTCCTTGGGTTGGGTCCGCAGATTTTTGCGGGTATGAGACCGTCTTCCCTCGGTTTTTCGGAGCGTGGTGTAAAAGTGTCCTGAGAAAGGGGAATTTGCGACCCCTCAGCACTAGACAAATGCCTTTTACCGGAGGATGTCTTGGCCTTCTCCTGAGTGGATGAAGGCCTGGGCTCAACTGCGCGCTCTTTCTTATTCAGCGCCCTTTGGCACGATGGCAACCTCTTGTCTGAGGCAGTGGAATACCTGCCCCCTCGTGAAGAGCCGATCTGCAAAGCCGGATAGGCACCCTCATTCAGCCAGCATATTAAGCACCTGTTCCTGTCCTTGAGGGTTTTTTGTGAGCACCCCTGACAGATGTCAGTTTTTCGGCCGAGTGATTAGGGTATTAGCAGTATAGGCACTCCGAATACCCGTTCCCCTCGTACACATTATTGAGGCTGCAGGTCTCACACAGCCTGAACAAAGATTTCCTCGGACCGGAGGATGCCATAACAGGACCGGAAAACACACCTTTCTTTTATGGAAGAGTGGCCACAGCGAAAGATGAAGCTAAGAAAATTAAATTTTCACACAAAAAGACAAATTCTCTGGAGAGAACGAGAGGTAATCCCAACCTTTTGGAAGACAGTTTAAATCTGATGGGAAGCTGCAGGGGCAGAGCTATACACTCTACGTCCCATTGGTGCTGCCTAAAGCACCCATAATGACGTTGATAGGACACTCAAGGTATCAAAGTTGTTTCCATAGGAAAACGACTTTACTAAAGTTACTAAGGTTTCACCAGCCTGACGACAGGGAATATTCACAGCATGCGGTTCCCGAGGACATTCAACCTACCAGCGCTTTGAGGTCATACCAATGATACATAAGGCGCTATATAAATGCCAAGTAACATAACATAACATGTGAATCCATGAAAGATTAAAAGCTGGAAAAGTAGTGTTTGCACGTGTCAACTTTGACACCAGTGGAAACTAAATAAGACATGAAGGACATGACATCAATAGAGGCCTTTTGAGGGTTAAGGTCTTGGTACAAAGCCCAGTGACCGAAACGTAACTATTGGTATTGCTTCTTAGTAGTAGCTTTTCTGGAAGCTGACAGAATGGTTATGTTTTGCTCTGACAAACTTAAGTGGAAAAAGACTACTTTTTCAGGATCCAAGCCTTCAAGTTGAGCAACTGAGGCGAGGGGTGAAAGACGTGTCCTTTCTGTTGAGTCAAAAGATCTCTCGATGGTGGAAGAGCCAATAGGGAAGTCCCGGCTAACTCCAGAAGGTCTGGAAACCAGATCTGGCAAAGCCAGAATATCATGGTCAGATTCTGAGACATTTAGAGCAATACTTTGTAAATCAATGGGAGAGGTGGGAACGCATAGAGCTAGATTTGACCAATCCAGATTTAGAGCATCTCCCAGGGACTGAAGACCCTGACCTTGCCTTGATGCAAACGGAGGACATAGACAGTTGTGCTGGTTGGCAAAGAGATCTACCGACGGATGGCCCCACTTGTGAAATATCATGCGTTCTACTGACTGTTTCAGCTCCCACTCGTGCGGAGCAGACTGTAGCCTGCTTAGTTTGTCTGCAACGACATTCTTCTTTCCCTCCAAATGGGACGCCAACAGGAAAATGTTATTTTGAATGTCCCAATACCAAATCGTCTCTGCTAGGAGACACAGGGGAAGGGAGAGTACCCCCCTGTGTGTTGATATAAAACATTGCAGTGGTATTGTCCATTAGAATTTTCATCACTTTTCCTTGAAGTGAGGGAACAAATTATTTCAGAGCAATAAATATGGCTCTTAGTTCCAGGACATTTATGTGGTCCTTTTCCTGAGGACACCAAAGACCATGAGCTGTTGGATTTATACAATGGGCTCCCCAACCGTACTCCGAAGAGTCGGTCGTTATGACTATTTGGTGAGGAGGAGGTTGTAAAGGAAAACCTATTAACAGGTTCTCTGGGGAGTTACACCGGAGTAGCGAGTCCTGAACTTGTTTTGGAATTTGGATTTTCATTTCCTGGGAATCCAAGAGCTGGTTCCAGTTGCAAGATGCCGCTGGACTGTTCTCATATGGAGCCTTGCAAAGGGAACTAGGTTTATGCAAGAGCCTTTGAAACCACCACGCTGTTAGGGTCTGGTGGGTATTGAACTTTACAATGGCTTGTTCAATAGCTTCCACACTTTCCAGGGGTGGAAAGGCTATGTGTATAGTATTATCTATAACTGCTCCTAGGAATGGGATCCTTAGAGAGGGATTCCACATTTATGGAAAAACCCATGTTGAACAGAGTATGGCATGTCACTTGCAATATCTGATGCAATTCCTCTGGAGACTGAGCCTTGAGAAAAAGACAGATTGTCCGTAACCGAAGGTAGGCTGCCACTGACCCCAGAACCTATGTGAAAACCCTGGGGGCAGAATTTAGTCCGTGAGCAGAGTCCAGTCTGCAGCAGTGAGAGAAGGAGTGAGGAGCTGCAGCTACGACCCAAGAACTTTGCTTTTTGTTCAGTGTGCCTTTAAGGAAATAAGCACAATTTTCCTTAAAAACCCTTGGAAAGCGGGGAGCGAGCGCGGAGTCCGTGAGCAGAGTCCAGTCTGCAGTAGTCCACTGCAGGTAGAAAGAGGGAGGTGGAGGCCGTCAGTCGACACCAGCGAGGAGGTAGGCAGTTTCACGCACCGCTTCCCCTTGACTTTCACCGTGACTTTAAGCCTGCCCACCTGCTTGCCTGCACGCCACTGCTCCTCGTCTTATTTGAACGGTCCTAGTGTTCCGTCTCCAGCGCGGGGGAAACAGTGTCCCCCCCTTGTCTGAGGCGGCCCGTGCTCATCTGCTCCCCCCCCCTTCCTTCCCTCTCCCTTCTCCATTCTCCCGCCTTCGCTCACCTTCATTCATCTCCGCTTCCTTCGGCACTCTTCCTTCCCCCCCGAGCCTCTCCTCCCCCCCCCTTCCCCTTTCTCCCACCTCCGTTCACCTTCACTGATCCACGCTTCCTGCGGCACTCTTCCTTCCCTCGACCCTCTCTCCCTTCCCCTTCCCGCGCCCATCCTTACCTCTCGTTTCTCTTTGGCGCCCTCCGGAGATGGAAGAAGGCCCGGAAAAGCGCCTTCTCCGAAGTGATGCAAAAAAAAAATCGAATCCTAACGCAGGCTGGTCCATCCACGTTTCCTACTACAGATATGCCGGCGGCCGTTTTGACTGCTTCACTGTCTAACCCAGGCCAAGGGATGAACAGCTTGATCACTAAGCCGGTCATGGGGCAAATTGGCCTCAGTGGAACAAATGCGGCCAACTTGACGCTTTCTGGAGGAGTTTCCTCTACATTAAATTCTACAGCATCCAAATGTGTCTTCAATGGGCCTTTGTCACAGGCCACTGCTACAGGCCCCAGAGACCATTTAATCTGCTCCGCTGTCAACCGTGGTCAACACATTTTGCCGTTAGCCAGCGCCACATGCCTCGACACCGCCTCGGTGAGTTGTCTAACCTCCGTGAGGGTCGGAGGACCCCTGGGGTGGCCCTGGCAGGCGGCTCTGTTGGACCAATACCTCAGTCGGCTTCGACCTGTGCCAAGCCAGATGCGCTAAACCCTCCGGAATTGCATCCCCAGATGCAGCCGCAGTTACAGGATGGAACCTCCCCTGGGAGACGCGCCCAACCAACAGCACGTTTAGAAGTTCCACCCACACAAACCATCACGGCCATGATCCACGTTCCTGTGGAGGCCTCGTCCATAGAAGCAAATGACTTAAGGAAAACTTTACCTCGGCTGTCCTCTGCAGTTCTGGCAACTTTGCCCTCGCCTTTTGAGGAACTAACACATCTGCCTACGGTGGATACACCCATGGTCCCGCCTTCTTCTAGGATCAACGAGCAGGACAAGGTGGTCCACCCGCTCCCTCAAATGTTGAGAGGCTCTGCAGAAGCCTCCTCTGATTCAGACTATCTCGGACCTCTCCGCTTCATCCAGGGGGAGTCCTAAGTTGCCCCTACAGTCTAACATAAAGAGACCTCTATACAAAAAAAAAGGGAAGGCAATCCAGAGAAATGTCCCGTCTCAAGGCCTTATTAGCAAAAGCTTCCCGGCCAGCAAACCACAACAAAATCAGGCGGTTCCTAAAAGAAAGAACGCTAAACAGATGAAACAAATGGGTTCTCCTATAGCCCAGAAAAAAAATCCCTCAGGGAAAAGTTTCCTCTCTACCCCTATGTTGTCAAACGCACTTTTGAACTTCTACAAGACACAGGGGAAAAGTCAAGTATTTATCGACTCTGAACCATCAGTTGCTGAGATTCTCGAAGCCTTGGAGCAAACCCCTCCAGCCCCTAAGTGCAGGAAAACAACAGGGGCGACAGCACCAAGCTCATTGATAGCTGAGCCACAGGCTGTCCAGGCGCCGGACACTCGGCTTCCTACAATAGCGGTCCAACTGACGGCCAACACTGCTGCCACAAACCTCAACGACCTCCACTTCAGTTCAGTTCAACCCACATCTCTGCAACCGGGTTTAGTGGCTCCCAACTTTACCATCCCGCCGTCTATAGGGCCGCACTCCCCTTCACCGGAAGATGGACCTCTTCGGAATGGAGTTTCAGAGATCTTGGATCTTCTACAGCCCAAAGTCTACCCATCTCAAAGAGGGATGTCTGCACAAGCGTGGGCCCCAGACCATTTGAACACACCAAAATCGGCCTCTTCGTCACAGGAACCTATTTTGAGACGCAGACACTCAATCGCCAACTCAACATCGACAGAACTGAAATCCACACCAGTCAGAAACGGAAGACCTTCTTAAGTAGAATCCTCGAGCCACAAAGAATCACCCACCGTGAGGAAGGACATGACAACGATCATGTCTGCCATTCCAATAGCATTGGCACCGTTCTGCAAACTCTATGAGGCCCTGGGGGACACATTAAAAGACAACACTGCCGCCCTAGCTATTATTCAATCCAAGCTGATTTTCCTGGAGGGCTTCATCACCGCCATTGATTTAAGATATGATATTCAATATCAAAAAAGGGGATCGCCACAGACACACGGGCCTTGTTACTCGTGGGACGCGGTGGGCCACAAATCCACACAGACCTCTGTATTTACAGACAGGAACGACCTTGCACCTCTGTTCCGTAGCAAACCTTCAACTACAACCCTGTCAAACAGAGCCATGGCGAAAGAAGCAAAAGAGCCGAAAGAAGTTTTGACGGGGGGCGGGGGGGGGATCAGGTTTGGGTCAGAGGCTCCCTCTGCCTGAGGGGAAAAAAACATTAGAAAAAAACCACTAAAAATAAACAGGAAAGAAGAGACGATACGGTCGAATGCTCAGCCCCTTTCCAAACAACCAGAGTCAAACGGGACAGCCTCTCAGGTTCTTCCAGAAGGAAGCACACCGTCTGCCAGGGGTAATTTGGCTCTCGTCATTACTAACCTAACTCAGTCGCCTAAATCAGCAGAAGACTTCTTCGACTCAAGCCTTTTAGTAAACATCGACGTTGATCCTGACGAATCTCCAGCAGCCCCAGACTTCAAGTATATAGAAGCTCAGAAACTGCCTGGCGTCTTAACTACCCCGCCATGGAAAGCTCACTCTAGAAGTATTTCAACATCCGAGAGAGCGTCCTCGCAGGAAATCGTGTCTCATTCACCGGCCCCAAGGGACACCTCAGCAAAGACAAATCGTCAAAACAGATCTCCGGAAGTTCATCAGAACAACCCACACAACCACATGCAATCTCGAGAGGCAGATGTGAACAGGAAACTTCAGATCCGCATGTTCAAAATCGAACATATTTCGGGTAAAGACAATTACATGATCCTAAATAGAAGAACAATTTTGAAAATTACATCTTCGACAGACTGTCTAAAGAAATTGAAATCCGCTGACTTCAAATGGATTCAGCCTTACCATTCCGACAACAAGGCCAAGGCCTATCTGTTCATACACGCTGCACCATTACAGGACCTTTCCAAAAAGGCAGGCGACAAATTAAAATCCATGGGGTTTTTGCTAACAGAAATAATAGATCCGGAAAACACCACTGCTAAGACAGAAGACAGGGTCGCTACTAGTAGTCACAAACCCCGAACTCCGGCCCATAACCTTTCGGCACGGAGAGAAGTCCTAAAAGCGCATTTCTTCGACTCAACTGTCAAAACCAAACCATCTAGGGGCCAAAATCAACATACGCGCCGTTCACCGGAAGTAACTCGCTGGACAGACAAGTATGCCTGCTCTCCGGAACCATCTCGACAAACAGATCATCATGCTCGAACATATGCGGCAGTAGCATTGGACTTCTCCAATAGAAGAGACCATTATGAGAAGAACAGGAATACCCTGCCTGAACGACGTATGGACAAATTGCGACCACACGGCTCGAGACATTCCACCAGAGCCTATTCACCGGCTCCAAGAAACTACACCCAAAGAAAACATCGGCAAGTCTCACCAACCAGGCACAGCAAAGATACACCTGAGATCTTGGAAAAACCATCGCTATCAGGGGGTCCCTGGAATTGGATGAAGGGCGCCCCGAGTGTTAAACGCCCAAGATAGCAACCATCTTCGAGACCGGCGATTTGTGTGTCCAAAAGACTTTGACGCTGGCATCTTGGAATACGAGAGGACACTCCCATTTAGTGGAACCCAGTTCTGTAGTTCTATCATCATTTGACATTTTCTGTCTTCAAGAGACCTGGCTCCAAGAAAAACCATCTATGGACAGCTACGAAATCGAGATCTCGCCAGCTATCAAGGGCATGCTAGGCCACCCGTCCGCCGGTCTTTTAATTGCGGTCCGTGGCAGAACCTGAGAATCATCAAGACCATGAAAAAGTCATATGGGGTTCTGGCAGTCCTTATGGAGTGGAACTATGAAGGTGATACTACACGTCAAAACAGTAAAAGCTGTACCAACCACCCTTTAGCCTTAATAACTACATACTGGAATCCGCAAAGAACAACAGTAACAGACTTCTGCCAAACCATGGCAGAAACCATGGATGAAATCATGCTGGAATGGAACTCCCCCTTTTGCAATAATTTGTGGAGACCTTAATGCTAACTGCATCCACCCTAACCAACAAGCTCTTGCGGATGCTCCCACGACCCAAGCAGAACACAGAGGCAAAGCATGGATGAACCTTATGGCTGCCAGAAGGCTCCACAATGCGGCTTGGATTCTGGGCAAAGACATTCATATCCCAACTTGGGAAAGAGGCCAGTCGATGGCCACTCTAGACTACATCTTTGTCTCGCAGGCCTTAATCGCTGAAACTCGCCAATACCAGGTGGTGAAAACCGAGGCAAGTGATCATAATATGCTCACTCTGGAATGGTCAGCAGATGTCAAGATGTGTAACCAGTATTCCCCATCAATCGAGACGAATCTTCAACAGACCAGGCTTCGCCTCACCGCGGCTAATGTGCGGTCGTTTACGCAGCACTATGCGGAGACAGCAAATATTTCTAACACTTCCGCAAAGGTACAGAGGCCGAACTACCTTCCTCTTCTGATTGAACATAGAACCAAGTCGGGCCCAGGGAATTCCATCGCTCCAGCTTTCACTCATAACTATGATAAATTCATAGCAGCGAAAAAGAAGGAGTTAAGAAAACAAAAACGCAGAGCAACTTCTGAAAATACACAGGCAGTGTGGGACGTCTGGTATCACCACAAGAAAGTCTATAAAGCTTGGATAAGTTCAAGGAGAGCAGCCATTTATCAAAACGACGCAGAAAAAATGCTAAGAGTTATCATTAAAAAAAAAAACTGCCGACTTTTGGAATTTGATAAATCACTCGCAGAGCAACACAGATAACAACATGATTAATACAGTGGCAGAAACAGCCTGGGTTCAATTCTTTACAGCACTGTTTGCGTCCCCGCACTCTACAGGAAACCTGCGAGTAGAGCCGACGCAGTCACCTTGGGCCGATCTATCCGACAAAGCAGACATATCCAGGGCCATTCAGAAGTTGAAATCCTCTAGAGCCCCGGGCCCCGATGGCCTTTCAAACTTGGATCTTAAAACTCATATCAAGGAATGGGTTCCCTTCGTTAGCCTTCTGTTCAAACACTGTGCTGACAGCAAGAAAATCCTGCTATCCTGGACCAAAGCCATAGTAATACCTATCTACAAAAAAGGAAGCCGAGAAGAACCAGGCAACTATCGGCCCATTGCGTTGCTGGATATTCTGGGAAAACTCTTTGCCTCCCTACTGCTGGACCGTTTCCGCCGCTGGGCACTTTCGGCTCCCTGCAGAGATCCCTTTCAAGTCGGTTTCAAGAAGAACGGAAGCACGATGGTTAACATCTTTATACTAAACATCCTGAAGGCAAAAATTAAACAAGGGGCTCCGACGGTATATGCAGCTTTCATCAACCTATCGCAGGCTTTTGATAAATTAGACAGAAAGCTTCTGTGGAATAAGCTGAAACATTGGAATTGCCCTAAGGCCATCCTGAATCCAATAATGGCGCTGCATTCGAACACCACGCTTGTGGTTCGTCTGAACAAACAAGGGTCGCTGTCAAAGGAAATTGCAGCCAAAAGAGGAGTCAAGCAGGGCTGTCCCTTGGCCCCGGCTCTGTTTTTAGCCTCTTTAGGCGATTTCAAAGACTCAGAACCTATGGTGCGTTCCTTTCCCCCGAATTTTGGTGGCTCCAAGCTATCCCGCATTTTATATGCGGATGACATGATTCTGCTTGATCAGATGCCCATTGGCCTCCAACTCCAGCTGGAAAACTTAGCCCAATATATGGAATCCAACAACTTGTCCATAAACAAGCTAAAAACTAAAATCATGATCTTATCAAAAAACCGCCCGTAGACGAAAATCATCAGGCCCTGGTCGGTCCACCAAACAAAAATTGAAGTGGTTTCTCAATTCAAATATCTGGGAGTAATTCTTGATGGCAGCACTCATGACGCCAAAATGCAGGACCATCTTTGGGCAAAAGCAAAATCTTTAACTTCGCAATTAAGAATGGTGGACCGCAAGTATGGCAAATTCTCTTTGATTCCGGCCATCAATTTCTACAAAGGAAAAATGGTTCCGGCATTGACTTACGGTATGGATGCCACACTCTCCATACTTACTTCTTTTTGGCAGAAACTGGAAGATTTCATCTGGAAATCTGTTCTCGGCCTTCCTAACTCTGTTCCTATTGCGGCCGTAAGAAGAGAGCTGGGCCTTCTATCACTAAGTTCCACGGTGAATGCTTTGTCTTTAGCTCTATTTAGAAAGACTCTTATAACAGACGGTCTCCCCATCTTCAACATCATTGCCCAAGCAATGGCTTCCTCAGAGTGCAAGACTCTTGTGAACTGGGCTGAACGCCAAAAAAATAAACTGCAGGAGATTATGTGCTCCGTGGACGATCTGATCACCAACCCAGTTAGAGTCGCCAAAAAACTGAAGGATCTGGATTGGATAACAACCAACGACCAAGTACAAGCATGTAAGCTGCTGACCCATCTTCCTCCTACGTTCAATAGACTGCACACTCCTCTAGCCTATTGTTCGAAATTTCCAGACAGAAAATTAAGATCTACCTTTTTAAGAGCACGTTTGAATTTACTCCACACAAGAGAAATCTTGACAATAAGACAACAAACAGCCACAAAAAGCTGTAGGCTATGCACAGTCTCAGACTCTATTGAGACAGTTCGTCACCTTCTTTTCCATTGTCCCTCCTTAACGAATGAACGCACCGCTTTCCTATCACCTTGCTGGCTCGACCCCCGTCTGATAGAAGAAAATACTTGGTGGTGTCGTCTCATTTCAGGGGAGAAAACCCACTGGGTGATAGCCTCAGCCAAACTGTTGGAAGCAGCGTTTATTAAAATCAACGCCGTGGGATGTAGCGAAATTTAACAAGTTGCTTCACGCTACCTGATTCCGCACAATGTAAGGTGCCTCACGGAAATTTTCTTTGTTACACACAGGTCAAGCGTAGTCTACCTGTTATCAGACTTGAATTCTGCATTCTGCTAACTTGACTAGTTCGCTTGATATTGCTGTTTGATGTTCAGCCTTGTAAAAATCATATATTTTGATTATACACAATGTAAATAAATAAAAAACCCTGGGAGCAGAATTTAGCCCGAAGGGAAGACATGTGAACTGGTAATGAGACCTTCCTATTGTGAATCTCAGAAACAGACAGTGGTGTTTGGAGATGGGGGATGTGAAAATACGCATCCTGTAGATCCACAGATGCCATCCAATTGTTTGGATGAAGAGAAGCTGTAATCTGGGGAATGGTCACCATGTGGAAGGTTTCGATTGACCGAAATTGGTTGAGGTCTGAAAGGTGAGGAATTGGACAGATCCCACCTCATTTCTTTGGAATCAGGAAGTAACAAGAGTAAAATCCCTGACCTACTTCCTCTTGAGGAACCAACTATCGCTCCTAGGACAAGGAGTTTTTGGATCTCATCCAGGAGCTCGGGGGATGATTTTTGGAGCTTGGAGGAGAGGAAGGTGGAATAACTCAAGGGCAAGACGGTTACCATGCTGAATAATATTCAGAACCCATTCTGCTTGAGTAATGGTTTTCCAAAAAGGGAGGAAGTTGGAAAGTCTTCCTGCTACCGGGAATGTATGCTCCTTGATGATAATTGGAGCGGAAGGTATGTACATGCCCCGAAAGAAGTCAAAGAGAATTCTTTTGCTCTTGAGCAGAATTCGAGGAAGGGGGAGGTCCCGGCTTAGACTTGAGTCTATATCTCCTCTTTTTAGAAAAGTAGTAAGATTTAGCAAGAGTGGCGGAAACACTTATCTTGTGGACGTGGTTTAAATGATTTAAAATGTTGGTGATATGGCTATTTCACTGAAATTGAGCCAAGGGTTTTCGCTGCTGTGACACTGGCCTTACATTTCTGTAGGGCCTCATTTGTGGATGGATCAAGCAGTGTTTTGCCATCGAATAGAAGGTCAAACACTTTCTCCTGGATGTCTTGGTGAAGGGAAGAGGCAGACAAATATGCATGCCTACGCATGCAGACTGCACTAGTGACTGCCCTTGCTGTTGTCTCAGTGAGATCTATGACAACTTGAAGCCGTTGCATAGCAGTATCTGTACCCTCTGAACTCTAGAAGGAAAATGTGTCAGCGGCCAACCTGAGTGAGCATGTTGGTCAATCGTTCAAGATTCTCCCAATTAAGGATAGTTAATCCCACCAAAACTGTAGCAGTGTTAACCTGCCTAAGATGTTAAGTAGAGTTGGTGTAAGACCTCTTACCTTGGGCATCCCATGCGTTTGCGTTTTTGTCTGGCACTGAAGCTGGAGATGGAGAAGGGCCTTTACCTTTTGTGCCAAGGGGAGCTAAGACTACTGCCGATTGAGCTGGAAGATTGCCCATGAGTATGACAGATTCCTCCTTAGGCAGCTTGTAGTTGTTGTCTAGGGCCTTGAAGATATGTGGATCAGAATGAAGCTTTCCCCAACGAGCTAGAACTTGTTCTAGAACGGACAATTCCATGGGAAGTGGAACTTTTGACTGCTGAGAAGGCAGTTACCCAAAAACACCAGCAGTTTCTGGCTTATCCTTTGGAAGGATTTCTAGTGCCTACATGGCTTTAGTCACGATGTCATGGAACAGCTTAGATGGTGACTGAGGGGGATCATTGTCTGAATCTGTGTCAGAGTCCTTTGCCATTTTTTGTTTTTTGGGGGGAGGAGCAGAGTCCTTGTTGTCCACTGGTACTGTGACAGGCTCGGGAATAGGGTTGATGGATAACGATCCATGAGGTAACATAGGTGACATTTTGTCCTTGATGCGCTGAGCCAGAACTTCTAGGAAGGGCTCAGAAAGCATTGTTTCCCAGACAGTATTGGTGATGTCGTTCGCCATTTGGCAAGGGGTAGGTGGAGGGTCTTCTAGTCTGATGGAAGTCAGCCCCATTAGGCGTTTGGCTACGATTATAGATGTTCAAAACCACGGGTCCAAGCACCTGAATGTTGGTTAGAACTAGCTTGGGTCCAGGTTGTGTTGGTACCCGAGTAGGTTGACCCAAATTGTCCTCATACTGAGGAGAGAATTGAGGCAAAACGTGAGGAGACCGAGCTCTCACAGGAGTGCTGAACAATTGCTCTGGTGGAACCATAAAGGATTGTGAAGCATCGAAGTCTTCTGAGTCAGCTATTAGAATAGAATTATCCTTCCGACTTTCCGGTACCAAACCTGAGACAGAAGCCATGGGAGATTTCTTCCGTTTGTGCTTTTTCGGATAATGAGGTACCGGACTAGATCTCGAATTAGAGTGTTTATGCCTCTTGTGAGAGGACTTATGTGATTTCCTTGGTACCCAGGAGCTGAAAGGCTCAATTGTGGTAGTAGAGGGTAAATCCTTTTATTTCGGTACCGAAGTATGAGAAGTTTTTTTTTTTCAAATATGTTTATTTTAAATCGAGGCAGGGTAGCAACAATACACATTTTTACCAAAGCACGTTATACAGCATGTCAAGATCCCACATTCCCCCTCCCTCATTTCCCCCTTTGTGATCGGCAGGTCAAGTCGAGGCTTTCCGACATCCAAGTTCCTCCCTCCTGCTTTACCCTCCCCATTCCTCATGGAGTGTGCCCCCGTTGTCCAGGACTCTTCTGGCCAGTTGGGGTTTATGGGTTAAGGCCGGAAATTTCAGGTCGTTGTCAAGTAATGGGCCCCAAATGTTCTGAAACCGGTGAAGGAGACCCGCCCTGGCTGCTGTCACTTTTTCTGCAATTAATACATCCCATATTTTCACCCACCACAGGGACAGGAGAGGACCGTCCGTGGATTTCCATGACCGGGCGACCACTATTCTTCCTGCCAGGAGGCAATGGGTGAGAGCTTAGCCTTGGCTCCGGACCGTGGATATATCCCTGGGACAGGGACGCCCATGAGAATGTGCTTGGGCTTCAGGGGAAGTGTTGTCTGGGTGATCCCTTCGATGGTAGCTAGACATTGCTTCCAGAATCGTTGGGCCTTTGGGCAGGTCCACCACATGTGGAAGAAAGACCCCATCTGACCGCATTGTCTCCAACATGCAGGGTCGAGTGCTTGGTTCATATGAAGGAGCCTCAGGGAGGGAATAGTACCAGCGCAGCAGGATTTAATAGGTACATTCCCTGTTGGTGACGCAGACGGATGATGAGAGGGTGTGGGCCCAAATATCCACCCAAGTTTGGTCCTCCACAAGGTGGTCCAAGTCTGCCTCCCATTGTGCCATGCATTAGGTTTTTGGGGTGAGGAATTCTTTCTGAAAGTCTGTATAAAGTAGAAATCTTGGCGGGAGATCCTCTAGGGTCAGTTTGAGGGCCGTAGGGGGGCGAGTTGCTGCTTGGAGGGTTTGAGGATGGGAGCACCAGTGGCGAAGCTGGATGTAGGAGAATCTGTCTTTTTCCTGAAGCCAGAAGGACTCGTTGCATTGTTCAAAGGTACGGGTTAGCCCATCCTCAAAAAGCTGTCACAGAGTCTCCAGGCCCCCTGCAATCCAGGTTTTGAAGTTTCGGGGGTTTGCCCCAGGCGAAAAAGCCGGGTTAAGGAACACCGGGGATGAGGGGCTCAGTCCCCTTGGGATCCTTTTCTGCTTCAGGGCTCTGTCCCAAATGCTTACTGTGTGCCTGGTGGATGACAATAGTCCCGCCCATTGTCGCCGCATCAGGGGTGAGATGTGTGGGAGAAAGCGCAGGGAGAGAGATAGGTGCGATTGTTCTAGCTCCACCCATCTGGGGCGACCAGTCGATATCTGCTATGCCTGGATGCATGCCAGTTGTGCTGCCATCTGGTATCCCTGTAGGTCTGGGACCCCCAAACCGCCTAGTCTTGCATTACCCAGCATCATTCTTTGAGGAATCCTGGCCTTTTTTCCACTCCAGATAAATCGCAGCATTTTCCCCTGCAGACCGCGAAGGGCTGCAGTCGGAATCGTAACCGGGAGAGATGAGCAGGCATACAAGAATCTGGGGAGGAAGTTCATTTTGCAGGCAGTAATACGGCCCATCAGCGATATTTCTTGGGACGTCCAGCGCTTCAGGCCGTCTTCCTGTTCTTTGAAGAGTGGAGGGAAGTTCACATTATAGTCCTTCGGGTTTGCCAGGATTTGGACTCCTAAATAGGGGATTGCCTTCGTCTTCCATTGAATAGAACACATCGGGGTCAAGGCTTCCCGTTCCGCCGGGGCTATACCTATCCCTAGTGCCGCAGACTTGTCGAAGTTGATGAGGAAGCCGGTGACCCTTCCATAGCTATCTATTTCAGCTACGGCGTGCGTCAGTGAGGTACAGGGCTCTGAGATGGTGAGCAGGACGTCATCTGCATACAGGGCAATCTTATGTTGTGAGGGGCCGACTTGAGGACCCTTGATAAGGTTATTCAGCCTGATTCTTTGGGTGAAAGGTTCCATGATTCGTGCAAATAGGAGCAGAGATAACGGGCATCCTTGCCTAGTTCCACAGGACAGGGAGATTGGATCAGAAAGAGTGCCATTGATCCTAAGGAGAGTCTGGTGACTTATAGTTAGCCAGGACCATGGCTTGGAACTCCGGCCCAAATCCGAAGGCTTCCAAGGTGAGCCTCATAAAAGTCCAGCCCACCTTGTCAAACGCTTTAGTCGCGTCAAGGGCCATGAGTACTAGTCCCCAAGAGTCCTGGAAAGCCAGGTCCATCAAGTTCAAAGCTCTATGAATGTTATCGCCTGTGGATCTACTTTTAATAAACCCAGTCTGGCCAGGATGTATTATATCGTGTCGCGAGAATCTTGGAATAGATATTGGCATCAATGTTCAGAAGGGCGATTGGTCTGTAAGAAGCAGGGTTCATCGGGTCCCCCCCAGCTTTGGGTAGGAGGACAGTGATTGATTCTTGCATGTAGGGGGGTTATGGTGCCCGTGTCCCAAGGGAATTAAAGAGCTTCACTAACGGAGTAAGCAGCTGGGGCCCGAAAATCTTGTAGAATCTGGTGGAATTCCCATCGGGACCAGGAGCTCGGGATTTAAGGGATTTTATGGCTTCCTCTACCTCCTCACCTGAGATTGGAGCATCCAGGATGTCTCGGTTTGAGTCCCGAAGCCGGGGCAGTGCTGCTTTCTGCAGGTATTCTGTCTGTTCCCTGAGGTCCCGTGTCAGTGTGGTCATCACCTGTGCCAGGTGGTTCGCTGCTAGCCGCTGCTTTTCCTGTTGAGCGTATTGTATTCTTCCCTGCGGGTCTCTTAGTCCAACGATTGTGTTGCTCCTTTTCGTTTTGGCTAGTTTAGCCACCAGTAATTTGTTTGCTTTATTGTTCTTTGCATAATAGAATTGCTTGGCTTTTGCCAGGAGTTGTGCTGTATGCTCGGCATAATGAGCCTCAATCTTCTTCCGCGCAGTGCGGCTGGCTCGTTGCGCCTTTGGGGACCAGCCCTTCTCCTTATGCGTCTCCTCTGCTTTCTGGAGTTCTTTTTCGAGGGTCTGGCGGATTTGTCACCTGTTCCTATGGAATACTACTCCCTGGGCTATCAACTCTCCTTGTATTACTGCTTTCATAGCGTCCCAGGTGTTTGCAGGGGAGGTATCTTAGCTAGGATTTTTTACGAAGTAGTTCTTGATTGATGTTGCGATTGCATCTCTTAGCGGCATCTCGTTAAGTATTGGGTTGTGCAGATTCCACCTGCACTGGGTAGTGGGGGTTGGCTCATGTACTCGAATCTCCAGGGTTACCGGGGCATGGTCAGACAAGATCCTCGACCCCATCGATACATCGTTGGCGTAGGCAAGCACTTGCAAGGACATCAGGATTGATTCTTGAGAAAGATTGATTCTTGAGAAAGTTCTGTGGACATAGGAATAAAAGGAGAAGTCTCTCTCTGAGGGGTGAAATACCCACCATGAGTCCACCACCTCTAGGGACCTGAATAGGTGTAGATGTCCCAGTGCCCGAGTAAAGTCGCCAGGGGAAGGCAGGTGCGATTTGTCTTTTGCGGGGTCCGGAACTCCGTTGAAGTCTCCCCCAATTACCGTTTGGCCCTCTAAGAAGGGAGATAGAATGGTGCCCAGCGCCTCATAGAAAGTGGCCTGCCCAGTGCTTGGGGCGTACACCGAGATGAAAGTATATAACTGGCCCAGCAATAGGCATTTCACCGCCATGAATCGGCCGTCAGGGCACAACTTCGTTTCCCGTGTCTGGGGGTTTAGCCCCTTCCTAAAGAGAACCGCTGTGCCCCCTTTCTTAGTGCCACCAGAAGCCAAGAATAGCGCTGAGAAGTGTTGCGAGCGTAGACGCCCGAAGTCTGCTGGTAGCAGGTGTGTCTCCTGAAGCATGACCACCGCTGCATTTTCATCTTGGAGCTTTTGTAGGATTGATTTATGCCTGGTGGGGGAGTTTAATCCTCTGACGTTCAAGGAAACAAATCTCAGGGTGTGGTTTTCCAGGGCGGGAGGCGAGGCCCATGCTGGATCAGAATGGTGGCAGAGGGGTGCGTGTGGATCAGCCATCATTTTGGAGAGTCTGTAGCTGCTCATCATCCTGCTCCTGGAAGCTTCGCCCGGGCCTCCAACGGGAGGGCCGGGATTTAACCGTAGGGGAGGCCAAGTTTTTCAGCCTAGCGCCACCCCTGGCCAACTGGGCCAAATAATTACTTACAGCCAACATGGCTGAAACTAAGAACAAACGTTGTGCATCATTTCAATGCTTCATGGATGGGTTGTACCTTGGAAATGGGCATTGGCCGGAGGGTAGGGGCGGGGGATGGTGGGCTCGCTGCAATGACCGTAAAGGTTTATCTGTTTTCTTGTGGGCAGCGAAGTACCATCAGCACAGAAGAAAGTTCTGGGCCCAGAAGAAGAGTAATGCTGCGCCGACTAGAGCTATGGGTGAATAGGGGGTCTCGAGGTACCTGGTTCGGGCCTCGAGCTTCACGGTGTCCGACGCTCCCGGCCATGCGCTCCTTTCTTGTGCTAGTTCATCTCTTCCTTCTGTATCTCGGGACCCTCGACCATGAGGTCTGCTTCACTTGTGGTGGAGAAGTGGGCTCTTTATCGACAGGGTTTTTCAGAGCCGAGGGCAAGGCCGAGTGCATGATCTTCTCTGCATCCTCTAGGTGGCTGATCTTCCTTAGAGTGCCCTTGTAGGTGAACTGTAGAGCTGTCTGGAAGAGCCATCTGTAACGGATTTGGTAGTCCTGGAGAAAAAGAGTCAGGGGTCGGAGGGTTCTCGTCCTTTGGAGCGTGAGAAGAGAGGTCCTGGTAGACCTGGAGAGGCGAGCCCTGAAAAGTTAATTTATCCCGGGTGCGACTAATCGACAAAATGGCTTCATTTGTAGTGAAGAAGTGCACCCTGGTTATGACATCGGAGGTGGGGGGGGGGGGTGAATCTGATTCTACCCCCCAGCGCGGGCGCAATCTATGGGCGCATCTAGAAGAAGTTGGGATTTGTCCAGTTGTGGGAGTAGGGATTGGAAGAGGTCGCCCACATATTCTGCCAGGTTTCTGTCTGGGACGGAGGTTGGAATTCCCCGGATCCACAGGTTATTGCGTCAAGCTCTGTTTTCAAGATCTTCTTGCTTAAATTCCAGGATTTCGCATTTGTCTTGTAGAAGTCTCACTGCGCATAAATGCCTCCCCCAGTCTTTGTTATGCCTCTGTCACTCTTTGTTCGGTGCGTTCTAGTTTTGTGGTAAGTTCGGTCATGCAAGACCTACATTTAGATTTAATGTCAGCCATAAAAGCCAGGATGTTGTCCTTGGTAGCAAGGGTCGCCCTGCTTTTTGCAGAGTGAGGTTAGGTGGGGTCCTGTTTCTTTCCTTTGTCAGCCGATAATAACATTGTGGCAATGTCTGGATTCTTACTGGATTTTAATTGTTTAGCCATGATGTCCTTTATAGAGGGAGGGGGAGGTACAGCGATTCCCGGAGAGGACAGGGTAGGCAGGCTGTTGTCCGGGTTATGGTCGGAAGTGCCCAGCTTGTGTGTGGCTCCACTGCCTTCGGGTGCCGTTCTGTTATTGTGGGTGATGGGGTTGATGGTGAAGGAGAGGTCTCTCACTTCTGGAGGGCCGGGGCGCCCCAGGAAATGATCAGGAAACGGGGAAAGCAGAATCACAGTATAGGTGAGCCAGGGGGAAGTGTCATTTTCAAATGGAGCTTCCCAAAGTCAGTTTGTGTGTGCTGGCTTTACTTTACTCATAGGGGATTCCGGTGGGTGTGAGGCTCCGCTTGACAGTTCTGGGGCACGGCACCATGATGGATCAAAGGGTCCCCCTGAGTGGGCTCTGGGCAGATACTACCCCCAGCAGGCAACTGGTCCCCCCCATTAAGTGTTGATGAGAGCAGACGTAGGCAGGGCTCCTCTTTTACTCCCCTTGAAGTCTGTGACCACTTCCTCTCCTTGGGGCCGAAGCTGATCTGCGGGCCGCAAAATCGGGCCCAGCCAATGTGTCCCTGGCTCCAGTGGGGCTGCTGCATCCCAGGCTAGGAATGCGGATAGGGTGGGCCATTGGTGCTTCAAGAGGGTTGGGGGGTCCCAGAGACAGGAGCAGCTTCCGAAACAAAGATGGGAAGCCAGAACCCCCTAATTCTTCAGTTGGCACCAGGGGTTCGTGGGAGCCTCCCAGTATTCCCCCGGCCGTACCACCGCCAAAATTGAAGCTCCCCTTTCCAGGGCAGTGATAATTGGAGAAGCAATTGGAGCCCAGATGGGTCCGGTGTGCGGTCTATGTGAGGCCGTCACTGTTGTGCAGGGGGTCCGCTCCTCGTGGAATTGGATTACCTGTTGTCAGCTGGTGCCGTATCTGTTGGGTCGGGAGTGCCCTCCTGTGCTCCCGCCGTTGATGCGTTTTCTTTATTGAAGCCCCGTCAGAGCTCCCCGACTCCGGGCCGCGGGACTCTGGCCTTGAGTCTTTTGGAGCGGGGTGATGTTAGTACCGCTCAGAGGGCACCCCGGTGACTAAGCGCATCAGGGAAGCTCAGCGGAGGCAAGGTCTCACTTTCTTTGCATTCTTCCTGCAGGCATTCTCAGACAAATCCAGCTCAAACTCCGCTTTCTCAGGGTCTGAAGCTTCTGCTAATGCATCGATGGAAGCCCCCAGTTTTCATGCGTTACCACAAGTATTTCAGTGGTGAGATGGTGTGCCGGAACCATATTAAAGCCCGAAAAGAAGCAGGCATCTCACGGAGGCCATCAGGAGAGAGACTGCATCGTCGGAGCTCCAAGCCACGCCCCAGTACCAGAAGTTTTACATGCAGGCGCCGACTTGGTGCCGACGTGGCTTTGACCGGTACAGGGTAATCTGAGTGGACCGAGTTAACCTCAGAGGCGCGGGCCTCTTTGCATGTACCCTTGCCTCTTCGGTTCTCCGAGGCAAAGGGGTTTTCCCTGTACAATTACTTTGTCCGGAGTAAATAACTCTTCTGGTACCAGGTGGGTCTTCCGAGACCCTTTCCTACCTGGAGGTACTAACACTTTCCCACCCAGAGGTACTTTTAGGTGAATAAGCCCGGGGGTTTCCCTGAACGGTCCAGTGAAGACTCCGGAACTGAGGAGGCAGTCTTCCCCTGGGTACCGACAGCCGGTGACAAAACGAATACCTCGCCTGAAGGTACAATCCCCCCCCCCTTACCAATGACAGCCTCCCTCCTGTTCCAAACAAAGTCTTCTGTACCAGTCCCAGCTGTGACATGGAGAGAAGAGACGTCCGCAGAGTCCTCTGGTGAATTCCACAGAAAAAGATGCAAGCACTCACAGGGTAATGTATACACAAACAGCGGACGCAGGCATGATGGGGATCGCCCGCAGAGAAATGCTTCTGGCAACGGATGCACTGCTTGAAACCTGTCGCATACGGCATGCGTAGAGGGAGGCACCACGAATTGAAAAAATAAAAATAAAGCACCAATCACTAAGGAAAAAGGGATGGACAGCAAAAAGAAACACCGAAAAGGGAGTCGCAGCGCAGCAAAAATTCTGACCACGGAAAAACAGGAACTGGGTGTGGAACGTTGGTGATGCATGGCTAAGGTGTGGGCCCAGGTCACGGAGGGACGCATGCGTGACGTAGGCCCTAGCCCTTCCAAACTGTTAAAGTGACAGCTATCTTTTACAGCCAGCTTTTCCGGCCTGCCTTCGAATGCAGGCGTGCCCAACCAGTTGGGAAGGAGGGAGAGCCAGGACGACAGAGAAATATATGTGTGGGGGGAGGGAGGGCACTAGAGTGGGACAACTCACAAAACATGAACACCATACCAGTAGGGGGAGGGTTAAAGGGTAACAGAATGCAGACTCTTTTCTGTCATGTTTTTCTTTTATGTGCACAGACCAGTAAGAGGGGCCTATGTGCATTCTTGAGTATTTAGTTCTCTCCCATCTCGCAACTAGTAGCATATCTTCCACCCACTCCTCCTTTAAGTAATTTCCACAACAAATTCATGGTTTGTTTAGTGGCTACTCTTGGTGATCAGAAGGAGGAGACTGACAAATGAGTGGCATATTGGTTGGCATAAACTTTTGTTCATCAAAAATAAAAGGAGAAACCTAACTTTCCCTACTTAGAGGGGATTCTGTCCGGGTCGCTGTCCAAAGTAAATAGTCCACCGTCCTGTGTCCAAAACCTATTTCTATCCCTTACACTTTAACTAAAGCTCGAGCCACTGTCTTGGTCCAGGAGAATGGATCCCTTCTCCTGGACAATGATTTAGAGGTCCTGTGGGTAAGGGAACCGTTGCCTGAGGGAATGACTCCCTTCCTCAGTTCATAGTTATTTTTCAAGATGTGAATTACGATGGTGTAACAAACGAAAGTTCAGAAGTGTGAAAAACAAAGTTCCAAAGGATACAAAGTTCTTAAAGAAAGCAAAGTGCCAATTCGAGCCCTTGGGTTTGAGAAAATAGATCTCTTCATTTGGTCTGGCTCAGGCTTCGAGTGCCAAGAGAATGGCACTCACTATAAATTTGCTGGTGCAGAAATAATGTACAGGTTTGTCGATGGGGTGGCTAGAATTACCCCCAGCTAAAAGCTAAGAATTACCGGCACCGGTATTACTGGTGCCAGCAATGCCGGCAATCCTCCCATGGAGTCCAATGGGACTCCATGGAATGGGGATTTACCACCGCTTCCCCAGCACTTCTCCCCATAACTCCTCCCCGCATTTGCACCATCTGAATCATACAAGGCCGAAGGCCTAGGAACATCGTTGTTTTGTCACCCTTCTGCCCCCCCCCCCCCCCCCTCCTTGTATTGTCGTGCCTAGAAATGCTTATGTACAGGCGTGTTATAAATTACTTATATCATATCAATCATAATCCGGCAGTAATACTGCAGGAGTGCGTGCCGGTATCCTGGCGGTATTACCCCCAAGATACCGGTATAGTTGTAATGAGGCCCAATGTCTCCCGGGATACTGTAGATAGGCAAGTTAAGAAGAGGCATTGTGCTTCTCGATCTTTGCCATTCTCCACAGATGCTTCACTTGAGGTACTACTTCTCAGTATGTGGTTATTTTGTCAAGGCCTTAATTTCTGTTTTGGGTCCGAGACCCAGACTCGAACTTGATTCTTGCTGGGTTCTGTCCACCTGGTATACTCGCCTGCCAGCTGTTGGGTCTATAGTAATTCTCTCAGAGGTCATGATGACTTCTGTGCGTGTGTGCCCCAGACTTGCACTTCTCATTCTGCCAGCTCTGTCCACCAGGTATATTAGTCTGCCAGGTACTGTAAAGATCTCGTTGGAGGCCTTGATTAGATTTGTGGGTGTAGGTCCCAGACTCCCACTCAGTTCTCCTCCAATTATGTCCACCTAGTACACTAGTCTGCCAGGTACTGCGACTATGAAGATCCCATTGGAGGCACGTAACTCACCACAGGACCCAGACCCTTCTTTCGTTATTCTCCCTTTTTTCGGTTATCCCACCAACTGTCTCAGTTTCCCCGACCTCTACGGAAAGCTTACTTAATAAGCATATGCTTTCTGGCTCTGCGTACAAAAGTCTAAAAAATCATATCCTCCAGGGTTATGAAAACAAATTAAAAAATCTTAAATAAGCTTTACATAGCTGATAACCAAAGGATGATTGCCAATTAATGCAAAGGCAATACCAGGAAAGTGTGGGCAACAGAGGCGTCACGCCCTCGGTTCCTGGCAATTTGAATTCTTCCATCTCAGCTGTGTGCTGGAACGCCTTCATACTTCAAAAATTCCAATTACCGGAAAAACACATAAAAAATGTCTGTGATGTGTCCCACGCAACACTATTAGAGCAATGCTCATTTTCCATTGAGGACGTGCGATGGGCAATTGCCAAATTCAAATGTTCCCAAGCGGCTGGTCCGGACGGAATACCATCTTGTATATTAAAAGCAGGCCCTTACCTCTGGGCGACTATATTAAAAAGCAAGTTTGATAACATTTTTCATTCTAACAAAATACCGGAATCATGATTGACAGCAATCATAACACAGATTTACAAGAAGGGTGATCCGAACAATCTAGCCAACTTCCGTCCAATTTCCCTCATGGACGCCTCCACAAAGGTTTTTGCTATAATTATCTTAAAACGGTTAGAAGATTACATCTTCACACATGATATATTATCTAGATGTCAAGTAGGTTTTTGAAAAATCTATGAGACCTTCTCTTAATGCAACTATTCTTGCTCAACCTTTGGCAAAGTCTAAAAATCCGGACTCGGGACCGTTCTACATGGCTGCTTTGGATTTGACAGTGTCTTTTAATTGTGTCATCAGAGACCTTTTGTAGGAAAAAATGCTTAGGTTGGGAATTCCTGTCGGATTAGTTCACCTAGTTGTGGCTTTACACCAGGATACCAGATTCCAGATACGCATTAATCAGGAAGGAGCACTCACCCGTCCTATACCCACTTTTATAGGGGTTAAGCAGGGATGCAATCTGGCACCAACGTTTTTCAATCTCTACCTCTGTGACCTGGATCAAATTTGGCATGGGGACAGCAAGTTTGCGATAAGGCTCGGCAACCTCGACCTGCATTGGTTAGGGTTTGCTGATGACCTCATCCTATTTGATAAGACCCCTTATGGTCTCCAAAATAAGCTCAATTCTTTTTCTGAATATGAAGCATAACTTACAGGCGAATCTGTCCAAATACAGAATCATTATTTTCAGCTATAGAAAGAATATTAGAACCTTCAAATGGTCCATGATGAGCACCTACATCGAAAGATCTTATTCATTACGGTATCTCGGATATACCATATCTGATTGCAATCCCTTAGTATGTGGACTATTACCATACAGCAGAAAAAAATGAGACCACTACTATCCCAAATGAAGATCATTTTCAGGAAGCATAGCAAATATTCCCTGATGCCCACCACTGACTTCTATACTTTGAAAGTCGAGCCCATATTATTATATGGGCTTGACATTTGTCTTTTGGACTTACCATTCTCGATCGCATGTTAATCTGGAAGCAGACTTTGGGTCTAACGACGGCATTACCAAATTCTATATTATCCCATGAATTGGGTCTGAGTTAGTTATCTTCAAAAGTCCAATGGCACGAATTATCATTTATGCCAAAATGTTAAATCCGACACGGAACTCGCCGCTTGAAAATCTAAATCAGATCCTGAAGATGGCTAATCTACAATCATTGGTGAAATTTGAGGGAAGGATGAAGTCTCTCCTTACCCAAATTAATGTCAGCACCGAAGTCCTGGGACGTGGCCTACTGCTTGTCAAAAAGAAGCATTTTGAATTTGACTGGATTTTGACTATTGAAACCAACAATGTCTACAAATCATATACAGAGTATGCTTGCTATCCCAAAAAAATAGAAAACCATGAGCGTATCTACTGCGTTTCCCGTGTGACAAAGCTTGCGCGTTATTTATGCGTTTTAAATTCAATCAAATTCACACACTTGAACGCACCCAATATTGGCATAAAAATGAAGGAAAACCTACTAACTGCTCCTGCCACTTTTGTTTAGGAAATGGTGGTTCAGACACTTTAAAAACATCTTGTTCTTTACTGTGTACATTTTGAAAACACCAGAATCATGTTACTTGATAAACATAAGATTGGAGCTACTATCTTTTCCAAGGAACTGTTATGGCCGCGATCTATGTGGGTAGAAAACACCTCTATGATTCTGGCACTAACTAAATTCAACTATTAGGTAGAAAATTACACAGCTTACGCATACATCATCATTTGTGCATTCTTGGACTTATAAAATGAAATGACTTTCTTCGAAGGTGGCTGCACACACAGGTGCCTTTTTAGCTATATACTTTATATATTATGTATGATCAAGGGATTTTATATAGCGCATATTTTACATCTTGCATATATTTTTTGGTCAATTGTCTCTTCATCCCTATACTGAAGTTTTAATAATGTGTGTTAGCACTTAAATTACACAGCACACTTTTGTATATCTGATAGTGTGTTAATTTAGTTATGAATTATATAGGCTTGCAATGTTTTATTATTTGATTTAATCTAATTGGACTTCGGAAAATTATTTATTTTAACATTGTCAATAATTGAAATTGTGATGTTTGTAAAGGTTTTATGTAGATAAACCAACAAATAAATAAAAAAAAATAAAAAAAAGCTTACCAGTGAGCTTTGGTTGTCTGCGGGTGCTTCCTGACTTTGCGGCCACCTTGTGCTTGCTCCAAGGACTCTGGTGGCTCTGCAGCCATTCCCTGCTTCTGTGCTGCACGTCTCAGCCGCGCGCTCCAGTCTTCTCGTTAAGCTGGTTGCCCAGGCATCTGCTTCTCTCACTCTTTGGACCACAGCAGAGTGGTTAGGGGTGCCTCTGCCGATGGGCATGCGTGTCGCTCTCGGCTTTCTAAGTGTTCCAGGTCCTCTTTTTATGTTACATTCATATTTGCTTGACACAAATTGACTAGTGCGTTTGTACTGGTTTGGTAGAGTATTCCACATTACTTTGCACTTCTACCTCGTCCCAGTATTTTAGTCATCACTGTACTCCATGTTCTTCCTCGTCTCAGTGTTTCTTAGAGAAGTGACATCCTCTATTCTGCAGATATACATGGAAGTGTGTGGGGTTATTGTGTCTTGTGCAGGATAACATGATGAGGGAGGCTGGGGTGTAGGGGAAATATACTGCGTTTCTCCCAAAGTGTCATCACTCTTCCCATAGGCGGTTTCCCTCCACATGATATCCACCCGCTGAGTACCACCCCCAGGAGTACTATCCGGTAGCGGCCTGGCCTCATGGGAAGGGGCTTCCGCCATGGAAGCAGTGATGACATCCTGGCATTCAGCTACTGGCAGCCAAAGTTGTAAGCAAGAACACCGTTTTTCCAGCCCTTCTACATTCTGGATTACCTTTCCCAGCGTACTGGGTGTTACAAGCTCAAGCACTGTTAACCAAGTTGAATACAACCCTCGAGCAGCACCAGTTTATAGCAGAAGGTGCATTTTTCTTTATTGAAAACCTAACACTTATCTCACGTCAGAAGCTCCAACAAAAAGATATGTTCCAGGGTCCAAAAATAACAAGTATTCGCAATGCCAACAGTTTGGTCTTTTGTGTAGGCATGGGAAAGGCACTTGCAAGGCACAGCTATAGTGGTATAACTGGTCATTGATGGTAGCAGGTGCAAAAAGGTGCAAGTACCTGGGTATCGAATACGAGTGCCTGGCAAATACCCGGTATTGGGTCATCAGTTGATTCTGTGTGGTTCACCTAAAGGATTATTACAGGGTTAGAAACAATACCAGCCATTTCAAGAGGGTCTTGCACACAATGGTCTTTCTCAATTCCCATATAACCAACAAACTGATGGGACTCTGTACCAGAGCGAGAATAAACAAAAACCCTTCCTGGGCATTCTTTGTCCTCTAAGGGGGAGGCACCCCTAGTGGGATCTCGTCTTGCTTGCTCTGTCTACTAGGGGATGTTAAGCATAGCAGGTTCACCTTTCTAGCCCCAAACGGGGTCCCTCCCACTTGGAGAGAAGTGAAAAATTCCCTGAATTCATCACACAACTGTGTGAATGCAGTCAGCTATGATGCTTCCTTCAGAGAGAATGGGGCACATCGGTCGAACATTTGCAATTCTTGAGGAAGATGCATCCAAGCAACTACAAGATTATGAAATGGCATCCTTCTTCAAACTAAATCTGGGCTTCAGGATGAGGTAAGGTACATGGGTACCATCAGTTATCAAGGACACATGCTCAGCATATACCAAGATTTGTCTACA
This sequence comes from Ambystoma mexicanum, assembly GCF_040938575.1. NCBI lineage: Eukaryota > Metazoa > Chordata > Amphibia > Caudata > Ambystomatidae > Ambystoma > Ambystoma mexicanum. The sequence continues at coordinate 1,113,776,893 of NC_090925.1, forward strand.
ACCACAACGCAGAAGAGAAGAGAATTTTAGAAGGCCACAAAACATCTACGGCACGACTAGAGAATGTGAAATATGGATGGCTTTTCGGCTATTCCCCCTTTTGATCTTCTTTTCAGCTAGAAGGGTAATACATCTGGGGTGATCCAAGTTGAGGAAGACACAAAAATAGTGGGAGGCAAAAGAAATTGCGAAAAAGGAGGCAACCCTGGTCTATGGTGGCAGGCTGTGGGACAGACCACATGGCAGAAGGTTTATCTATTGTGGCCACATAGTTTCCTATGTCCTCATTGATGGGAATGTTTTTATTTGGGGAAAGGTTCTTCACAGTCTTGTGACCTGTAAGATTTGATGCGGGGCATTTGGGTTATACCAGTCAAGGAAGACTATGTGTCAAGCACACCCAAGGGTTAAAAGTAGCTACATACAATATCTGTGGCCTGCCAAAAGAGTGCACCTAATGCACTCAATGAAGGACCAACATGTAGACACTATATTTGCAGGAGAAGCACCTATTGAAAGCTGAAATTGTGAGACCCGAGGTTAAAATATTTTTTGAAACAATTCTTTACTTTAGCACTATAGTTTTTTGTGCGTATATATATATTTTTTTAATTGTATTTGGTTTACAAAAAAAGAAACCTTCTACTAACAGAATATTTACACATAAAAGTAAACACTTTAAAAGAAAACAAAAACAACCTAAATTAGATTCATACTTCAAGTTTTCATTCACATTTAAAATGTCTATTTGGATAGTCAGTTTTCCCCCTCCACGTCTTTAGTGATTGTTTCATTGCTTCACTTCTTACCCAATTACTCAATGACCTACTTTTGGAACCTCCCAATTTCTCCTCCTGGACCAGGCACTTTTCTAATCAGAGAATATTATTACATTTTTCTAGCATCTGAATCACTGCTATTGTTAAACCCTGTGAGAAGCCAGGGGTCAGCCTATCCCAAAACATTTCCGGTATATAGTATGCAGACTCAAAGCCACATTTTTCAAAGAAAAGGGATCTTGCTTGCCACGTGCCTTCACAGTCCATTAATAAATGCCAGATGGATTGATTTTCGGGATGTCTACAGATATTATATAATTGGATGGCTGAGTGTCCCAGTCCTTTCTTTGCTAGTACCTTCCCTTTGTGTATGACGTTCAAACGCAATCTCAATAATTATTTCCTGATCCTCCAGTCGGGAAATTTCACCAGATATTTAAGAACCCCAGTTTTTTGTCGGCTTTCAGCAATGGATTGGGATTGCTTGCGGAACATACTTCCTCCATGGTATTAATCCAATCCATTTCATCCGATCGTTTTTTGGCTTTCATCAGATTCTCAATTAAGTACTGGATTTCTATGTCGCTCTTCTCTAGCCAGATTATTACCTGGGTATATAGATGACTTAGCACCTTTGATCTCTTATTTTACATATGCGCCTTTATGTCTGAATATCTTCTTTGGCTAGATGGATGAGTCGGATGAGGGAAATTAGTTTCCACCTTACCTGTGCCTTTAATGACTTTAGGCCCAATTCAAAACTATTATTTGCAATCGACAGACACGTTGGTAAGACTAGGACTTTTTCCACATCATTCCTTCCCATTTTTGCCATGTACTGTTCCGCAGATTAGGTTTGGCTTCCACCCCATAGGTTATGACTAGCATGCTTTAATACCCATCAAGTGCTAAACGATGCACAATTTCCTTATCCCCTTCCAGATACAGACCATTTTTTAAACCTTGGACACTGAAAAAGACATTTTGATGGGGGTCCCAAAAGACACAGGATTGCATTACAAAAACCCTTGCAGGGCGATGTCTAGGGGAGGGTTGCAAGTGGTGGATTTTGAGAAGCTCTACTTTGCCTCGCAACTACAATATGCAGGCATGTGGCTCTCAGACGACGAGAACTCAGAGAATCTGCTCTT